>NC_082651.1:7110210-7415855 GCF_028023285.1 Balaenoptera ricei | reverse complement strand
GATATGGGGATAGATTTCCTTTTCAGCCCTTCGATTGAAGTAACCTGCACAGGAAACTCCACTGTCTGGAGATGCCGCTGCTATCACACTAATATTTAGCACCAGAGTCAAACCAGATTTGCAGCCAAGTCCTGCTGAGGCTATGTTCCTGTACCGTCCCTAGTGAAAGGAATTAGTACAATCGAATAGTTAAGAGCTTGGTCTTTGGAGCTGGAAAGCAGTGGGTTCAAGTCCTAGCTCCACTTCTTACTACCTCTGTGACCTTGGGCAGGTGTCTTAACGTCTCAGAATTTCAGTTTCCTCTGCCCTAAAATGGGAATAAATAATAGCACCTTCCTCGTGGAGTTGTTATGAGAATTAAATGTGATGATAGACAGAAAGGTCCTGGCACATCGTAGTTCTCAATAAATGGGAACTATTGAATCATTTTTTCATATGCTACATGTCAACTAAGTGCCTACTGTGTGCAAGGCACGTTTCTATGCACTGGGCTGCAGAGTGACACAAAAAAGATCCTTGCACCCCTGGAGCTTACCTTCCAGTGGAGGCGACAGATGCTAAACAACATTTTAAAACAATAGATCTGATGAAATTAAGATGGATGGAGAGTGACGTTGTTAGTTGTAATAATAGCTCTGACTTGCGTGGGGATGTTTGGATCCAGTGTCCTCCCTCGGTTCTGTAGGTCGTGCAGAAAGCTGTGCAGGTGGGTGTGGGCAGTGAGGACATTCAGGGACTCGTGCACGAGAGCCCATGCAGTGCTCAACCCCGTGTCCTGTGCCAGGCGCCCTGCTCTGGGTGGTGTGTGCGCCCTCACTGAGTGTGGCCAAAGCCTTCACCTGCCGGAGCCCCGGGCTTACAGGGCAGGAGGATGAGCCTGGAATTCTAAGGACGATGGCAGGAGACAGAAGCCTCTGGTACCGCAACAAGGTTTCAGATCTTCCAGCCCCTCTCCCGGCAGCACAGGTGATCCCCTTTAGGGCCCACTAGCAAACAAAGTTAACTTTTCCGACCTAATGGATGGCAGGCTGTTTTCTTTGAGATGAATTTCTCTATCCGTGGATCAAGAACTGAACAGCAGTTCTCAACTCTGTTGTTCATCAGAATCACATCTAGATCTTTAAAAAAGCAGCAACACTCAAGCCCGCACATTCCCAGACAGTCTGCTTCGGTGCAGCTCCGGGATGAAGACTGGGCCCGCTTGGCGATGTTCCGAAGTGACTTAGATGTGCTCTCAGCGTTGGGAGCCACCTGCTCTAGATGCGACTTTCATCCGTAAACCGAGTCACAGACCACCTCTTGCCCCCAGGCAAGAATGATCCAGATGCTGTGACCTTGTAGGGCCGTCTTGTCACTCTCCCCGCCGAAGTTTAGAGAAAGGTGGCCATGATAGAGAAGGAACTAGGAACATTCCCAAGGGAGAAGCAGGCTGCTTCCCAGTGGTGAGGGGTCCTTCAGTCACGCTGTCCCTATAGCCTGGAACGCTCCCTCCTCCGTCTCTCCACGGCCTCTCCAAGGCCCAACCAAACTGCAGGCTCTCCACTTCCAAACCTCCTCTCTGGCAACAGCAGCCCACAAGAGCCTCTGCTTTCTTTGAAGTCTGGCCCCTCTCAGTAGTAACTGGGTTTTACAGTTTATAAAGAATCATTGCATACGTTAACGTTATTTAATACTCTCAACACCCTATGAGACAAATGTTATAACCATTTTACGGAGGGAGAAGCCACAAATTTAGATGGTTTTAAATGAGTTGCAAAGACCCCTTAACCTGCAACTGGCAGGTCTGGAGCCCAGGTCTTCTGCCTTCAAAGTGCTCTTAATTTCTACCCTACCTGGCAGATTCCTTTAGGCAGCATCCTACCCCTTGACCTCTTAATTTCTGTGGGTGTCAAGGTTGTTAGCTTAACCTTCCCAAGTACTTGATTATAAAATTTACATTTTGTTTTCCTCCTGTGTTGTCTATTGTGATAGAATGGTTTACTCATGATAGCACCAATTCAAATAAATTTATTAAATTTATTTATTAAATATATTGTTCACCTAGTGCCTAATTGAAAATGATGTTATTTACCAAAAAAAAATTTTTTTTTTCATTTTCTTGGAAATATTGACTACACAAAGTAAGGCACACTTTTCTAGCTTTAGTTCTAAGTTCCAGATTTTGAGAACTAACACAGACATGGGCCAGGCTAAGCTGGTCTTCCTGATTGGTTTACTGTGAGCATAGGAGGCTCAGGGTAATGAGGGTTTGGGTGCTGTTGTATCTTTAACAAGGCTCTTCATGGAGTCACATTTTTCCCCACATCAGCTTCTATGTGGGCATTCATTTAGGATAGGTGCCAAAAGGTCTCAAGACAGCAATAAGTCACTTTTTCTGGAAGGTCAGTGGCATCATCACTTTCACATTTTCTTGCAGGAAAATTGCAAATGATTAACTGAAGGTACAGAGTCACCTGGAAGAGACATTCAAACGATTTGCACATTGAATAAAAAACATTACCTTCGCCTCATCCTCAGGATGAATTTTTTTAGGACCCACCACTTTAACATGCATTGATAGAAATGATCAGATTGCAAATCTTTAAGCAATTGTTAATTTCATTTGAATCCCAAGGATACCAGCACAGAAGGTTTGGCAAAGGCCATTTCCTATTGTCCTCTCACATAGCTCGGATTTCTTCATCTTTCACAGCAGTCAAGTGAAGCGGCTCTGTTGGATGTGGAGGGAACTGGTGGGCTGCCAGCTGTGGCATTGTGTGGACCTGGAGATATTTCCAATTAGACGAGAGTAGGAGGCTGCCTCTGAGAGAGATGACTACTCCGTTTGTGCTGTGAAAGGGAAGAGAATTTGACCCTCTGGGGAGAAAGTTCACAGTCGAGAAATAGCTACATTCCCATTAAGTTTCCCACAAGGGATCCATGCAGCAGACTAGACTGTAGCCCTTCCCTCTCCGCGGCTGAGCTGAAGCTGAGCTTGGTGAGACCACACTGGAGCACTGTAGTTAACAGAGTTCGCACAGGTGCTTCCTATCTCTGTACTTTTGCACAGTATCTCCTCCTACCCCAGATGGGAATAGGAGTGGACTAGACACCGGAGAAGAAAATATATGAACCTGAAGATGCATGCATAGCAAAATAAACTACCCAAAATGTATATCAGAGAGGGAAAAAACTTTTAAAAGTTAACTTCTAAAGTCATCAGTGACTTCTGGGACAAATCAGGAAGTCTAACATACATGCAGTTGGAATCCCCAAAAAGAGGGAAAGAGGAAAAAGAAAAAAAAAAAAATGAAGAAATAATATTTTCAAATTTTATAAAAACTATAAACCCAGAAATCCATGAATAGCTACAAAACTGAAGGAGGATGAACACAAAGAAAACCATACGAAATCACACCACAATCAAATTCCTGAATCCCAGTCATGAAGAGATCATCTTAAAAGAATCCAGGCAAAAAAAAACATTTTAAATACAAAAAAAACAAAGATGAGAGTGACTAGATTTTTAGGAAGAAATGGAAAAAACAGAAGAGAGTGGAACAAAATATTTAACATACTAAAACAAAGAAAAGGATCAACCTAGAATTATGTGCCCAGTAAATATCTTTTAAATAAAGAAAAATGGAGACTTTTCAGACAAACAAAAGCTAAGATACTCTTTATCAGCAGACTTGTACTGTGAAAAGTGGTAAATACAGTTCTTCAAGGTGAAGGAAAATGAAACCTAATGGAAACTTGTATTTATGAAAAGAAATAAAAAGCAACAGAAATTTTAAACGTGTGTGAAACCATGAAACACTGCACTGGACATACCCTCCTGCATGAAACAACATATGAACAAAATACGTGAAACAATGGTTTTCAAGCATTGGACATCAGACAACAGAGGATAGGGAGCCCTGAAGGACAGGAAATGAACGAGGTGAGCCCTGTAATTGCCTCATCTACAGGCCCTGCTGCAGGGATGGGGAACTCAGGTGGAGCCTGGTGGGCTCCCCGAGTGGAGGAGACAGAGCTAGTGGTCCAAGGAGATGAAAGTGGCTGCGGATTACAGGGCAGATGCCAGAGGAAAGAGAGAGACTCCGGAGAAGGACAGCGCTTCCCATCAGTTAGTAAGCAGTGCACTGATCAGCGAAAATGTGTAAGCCTGGGGAAAGAGCCACCCAGAAAGATTAGGGGAAGCATTATCTGGAGCTGATACAAAACCGGGAATAGCGTCTGCTCACCAGACAGGAAAACCTCATAGTTGAGAGGGCTTTGGATAGAATACTCAAAGGGTCTTGCCTACATAGTGTGCAAAAGCTGACCCTAAATTGATTTCACAGGGCTATACATATGTCAAAACTGATCAGATTGTACACTGATATGTGCACAGTTTACTTCATGTTAATTATAGCTCAAAAAGCCACTTAAAAAAGAAGATATATATGAGTGATTTTATGCCAGTAAATCCAACAATAAGGATAAAATGAACAAATTCCTTGAAAAACATCAAATACTGAAACTGTCTCAAAAAGAAATAAACAACTGAAGAATTGGATATGTATTTAAGAAATTGAATTCATAATTATAACATTCTCACAAAGAAAATTATAGACATAGATGACTTCCCTGGCAAATTTTCTGAAACATTTAAGGAAGGAATACACCAATCCTATTCAAATTCTTTCAGAAATTAGAGAAGGGAACACTTCCCAGCTTATTTCATGGGGCCAGCATTATCCTGATACCAAAACCAATAGGCAAATACATTACAAGAAAAGAAAATTACAGACAAACATCACTCATGAACATAAATTCAAAAATCCTTAAAGAATTTTAGGAAATCAATTCCAACTATATGTAAAAACAATAACACATCATGACCAACTGGGTTTTATCCCAGGAATGCAAGTTTCACTTAACATTGGAAAATTCATCAATGTAACTCACCATACTAGCAAACTAAATAATAATGAAAAACCAATAGGTTCAGGAAAATCATTTGACAAAATTTAAAACCAACTTGTGAAAAAAAACTCTCAGCAAACTAGGGATAGAAGAAAATGTCCTAAACCTAATAAAAGGCATCTATGAGAAACTTACAACTAACATCATCGTAAGAGAGGTGATGAATAAAGAGTACGCTGCCCCCTAAGTTTAGGAATAAGGCAGCGTGTCCATGTTTACGGCTTTTATTCAACATCACACCGGAGATCAAAGCCGGTGTAATAAGGCAAAGAAAAAAAGATATAAAAGTCACACAGATTGGAAAGGAAGAAGTTCAACTGTCGTTATTTGGAGACTGTATATTTGTATACAAAGAAAATCTTTAGAATCTGCAAAAAAGCTATTAGAACTGAATGAGTTTAGCAAGGTCACAGGATAAAATTCACAAATCAGTAAACAAAATTAATTGTACTTCCATATACTAGCAACAATTGGAAATTGACATTTAAAAATAATACTTGGGGCTTCCCTGGTGGCACAGTGGTTGAGAATCTGCCTGCCGGTGCAGGGGACACGGGTTCGAGCCCTGGTCTGGGGAGATCCCACATGCCGCGGAGCAACTGGGCCCGTGAACCACAACTACTGAGCCTGCGCGCATCTGGAGCTTGTGCTCCGCAACAAGAGAGGCCGCGATAGTGAGAGGCCCACGCACCGCGATGAAGAGTGGCCCCCGCTTGCCACAACTAGAGAAAGCCCTTGCACAGAAACGAAGACCCAACACAGCCAAAAATAAATAAATAAATAAATAAATAAATAAATAAATAAATAAATAAATAAATAAATAATAAAAATAAAAGGAATTCCTTTAAAAATAAATAATAATAATACTATTTACAGTACCACCAAAACTCAGACATAGTTAGGGATAAATTTACACAAAATATTTCAAAGAAATATACAATGTATACCATAAAGCACTGCTGACAGAAATTAAAGAACACCTAAATAAATGGATAGTTATATCACGTTCATGGAAAGAAAGACTCAATATTATTAAGATGACAGTTCTCCTCAAACTGATCTATAGACTTAATACAATCCCTAATTATCAACAGACTTCTTTTGTAAAGTTAGGTAATTCTGAAATTTATATAGAAATGCAAAGAATCTAGATTATCCCAAGAATTTTGAAAAACAATAAGAAAGTTAGAGTACTATAAAATTTACAGTTATCAAGACAATGTGGTATCAATGTAAGAACAGATACATTGACCAATAGAGCCAGAAAAGTGTCTAAATATTATATACCCACATATCAATTAATTGTTAACTAAGGGGCCAAGGTTATTTAATAGGAAAAAGAGAGTCTTTTCAACATATGGTCTATAACAACTGGGTATTCATAATGAGAAAAAAAATGAAGTTCAACCCCTTCCTCCCAGCATAAACAAACTCATAATAAAACTCAAAATGGATCACAAACCTAAATGTAAAAGCTAAAATCATAAGGCTTTTAGAAGAAAATATTGGGGAATATCTTACTGACTTGGGAGTAGAGAATGGTTTCTTAGAAAAGACACAGAAAGCAATAACCATAAAAAGGAAAATTGAGACGTTACATAAAAAATTGAGACATTTAGGGGCTTCCCTGGTGGCACAGTGGTTAAGACTCCATGCTCCCAATGCAGGGGCCCCAGGTTCAATCCCTAGTCAGGGAATTAGACCCACATGCATGCTGCAACTAAGAGTTCACATGCCACAACTAGGGAGCCCATGTGCTGCAACTAAGAAGCCAGCGAGCTGCAACTAAGGAGCCCACGTGCAGCCACTAAGACCTGGTACAACCAAATAAATAAATATTTTAAAAATAAATAAATAAAATAAAAAAGATTGATGATATCAAGTGTTGGCAAGGACGTGAAGTGTGGCAGACAGACTTAAAGATGGTACCCAATGACCCCCTCTTCCTGGTGTTTCAGCCCCTGTGTACTCCCCTACCTTTGAGTGTGGATGGGACCTATGACTTGCTTACATCCAATAGAATATGGCAAAGGTGATGGGGTGTCACTCTTGTGTTTACATTAGATAAAATTGTGATTTCCATCTTGATGGCCAGCTCTCCCTAATGACCATCTCCTTTGCTGGGTTTGATGAAGGAAGCCTCCATGGGAAGATGCTCATTGGGCAAATGACTGAGTGTGGCCACTAGCCATCATCCAGCAGGGAGCAGGAGCCTCACAGCCCACAGGGAAATGAATCCTGCCCACAACCACATGTGCTTGAAAGTGGATCCTTCCCCAGTCGAGCCTCAGATGAGCCCCAGCCTGCCAACACCTTAATTGCAGCCTCATGAGAGATCCCAAAACAAGGGACACAGTAAACACTGCCAAAATTCCTGACTTGCACAAACTGTGTGATAACAAATGCGTTGTTTTAAGCCTCTAAGTTTGTAGTAACTTGTTAGGCAGCAGTGGATGGAACAAATGGATCCATCATACATTTTGGCGGGAGTGTAAAACGTCACAACCAAGTTTGGAAAAGAGTTTGGCAATTTCTTATAAATATGCATTTACTTGAAGACCCAGCAATTGCACTCTAGAAATCTATCCAAGTAAAATTTTTTATGAACAGCCCACTCAGGCAGGCTTATAAAAAGGGTGCATAAAGTAAACCCTTCACATTTTTCTCCCAGCCCATGCTTTCCTGGGAAATCCAAGTGTGGCAAAATAAAGGCAATCTAACTGCTTTTCCATCCCCACAGCTCCTTACCACTCACCTTGGCCAAGCAAGTGAGCAGCGCTTTGTCAAGCTTCCCCCAGGTATTCCTGCAGGTATGTAAGCAGGTGTGGGAGTCTGAATGTTCATTTGCCCACAGACCCTAACGTTATAGGTGTGTGGAGAAGCAAGAATTAACAAGCTAATGCTTTGTTTCCAATACAACATGAACGTTCAAAATTAGCTTTAAATATCGATCCCTCCTGTGTTTAAAACAGGTCAGTAAGATTTCCATCTACCCTGTTTTCTTCTGATCGCTGAGCAGCTGCCCCATGTGGCTGGTCTGGCCCCTTCCTCATTCTGGGGTGGAAAGCTACTCATCTTTCTATCAGAGACATTGCTAAGTTTTCTTCTTTGGTGTTTCTAGAGCACAGGAAGGAAAAGAGAGCTGCTTTGGGGGTGCTGTAGGTCTGTGTGGCTCAACCTGGGAGCAAAATGACAGCTCAGTGAGGATGTGAAGGCTGGGGGTAGGGTCGGGGGCCGGGAACAAACACTGCTGTCCTGCTAAATTCTCCTCCTCCTTCCTTGGGTCATCAGTGGGGACAGACATGGTACAGCCAAGGGCCACACCGGATTCAGTCATGCCTCACACATTTTTTTTTCTTTTTTTTGCTAGCTGCAAGAAACTTACTTTATTTATTTATTTTTTATTGAATTACAGTTGATTTACAATATTGTATTAGTTTCAGGTGTACAGCAAAGTGATTTGGATATATATATATATATATATTTTTTTTTTTTTCAGATTCTTTTCCATTAGAGGTTATCCCAAGATACTGAATATAGTTCCCTGTGCTATACAGTAAATCCTTGTTGTTTATCTAACACATTTTTAATAATGCTGCGAATCTCTCCCAAAGCTCAATTCAAGTCAAAATGTGTGTATTCCCATCTACCATAAGGGGTCCTGGACACATCGAAGGGCAGAGTGGGCTTTCTCCTGGCCCAAAATGTCTGCATCATAAAATTTGTTTTTCTATCGACTTGCTACTTCACTCCCTTGATCTCCAGCAAGACACATCACACCTTTCTATAACTCAGGACCAAGGAGGGTGTCCCTTGAGGTGTGCAGCAGCCGCTGAAAACGGAAAAGCCCTTACTGGGGCTCACGGAGACCCAACAAGCAGATGGTGAAGCAGCTGTCAAAATCAAAGTCAACTGGCACTCAGCGACCTCTTTCTCGTCTGGCCCTCACATTTGCTGGGCAGCTCTCCTGGCCCTGACACAGTGCCATCACTGCTGAGACGGCACAGGACAGACAGACGCAGGCCTGCCCCCGGAAGCTTAACACTGGGATTTCAGTTTCAGAATCGGCCCGCCCCATTCAGTCCAATCTGACTGCCCTGAGACCAGCCCCTTTCTTCTTGGTTACAACTGCACCGACCCAGCCCCATGGGCCTCTGGAGCTGGCTGCTCTGTTCCCTGGCCCCCAAAGTGGCTGCCCCACAAAAACAGCCCAGAACTGAGAGGTTTCCCAGGACGCAGGACTTTTAGTGCTAAAAGCAGAGCATCCCAGGGAAACCAGGCTGAGTCGGTCACCCTACTTCAGAATGAAACATTACCTTACAAGGAAGGAAAGGAGAGGCGGAGAAGCTCGGGGCAGCTGCTCACCTGGACCACACGTTGGGTCCATGCACCCCACACATTGCACTTCCCTGCAGCGCCTGTGTTCACACACAGAGGTGGTGGAGTGGAATTTCACAAGCTGTAGCCCAGAAAAAACAGGCCTCGGTGATGTCTGTAGCCCGACTACACAGCGGTCCAGTGGACCCAGACCACAGTCGGTCCCGGTGGCCTGGCCCACACCAGCCCCCCACTCCCTGATTCTGCCCTCAGAGTTACCCCCATTCCTCCCTCCACCCACATGTCAGTCCCAGAGCCTGCCAGATCATTCTGGACCTCTGGATATTTGTTTAGATGGCTCCCTCTGCCTGCCCTGCCAGTTCCTCATGGATACCCACTCCTTCATTTCTGCCCCTGCCTTGGCCTTCACCCCTTTTTCCATCACTGTGCCCCCTGCCCTGGGAGGCACTAGGGGCAGTGGTTAAGAGCCCCTAGTGGGACTCAGACCCATTTGGGAAACTCAGGGGTTTCCCATATTGCTTCTTTCCAGGGGCAATTGGCCAAATTAGGCTCTTCAAGCCTCAGTTTGCTCATCTGGAAAATGGGAATAACAACGTCTACCTAAGCCCTCAACTGCCGTACACACTCATTTGTTTACAGGCCTTTATCCCTTGGTTCTTATATCCTGAGTGCCTGGCACTGAGATGTCTGTTGAACGAATAAAGTGGGCTGAAAAGATGAGGGTGTGACTTCTTCTAGAATTGGTTCCTGAGAGCACACACTCGGTAAACTTTGGAAGCTGTCGAAGTGACAGGTTTTGCCTTCTCAGCTCAGAGGGTGAGTGACCAGGACATTCTCGCACTCCCCGCTTTCAAGGATGGAATCCAGTTTGGCACACACACAGAACAAAAGCTTTCCAAAGAGTCCATTCGACCATTGCACTTCTAGGAATTTTTGCTAAGGGAATCATCGGAGATTTATACAAACGTCTACACAGGTTGCTAAACTCAGTGCCGTTAATCAGAACGAGGACTATAATAGCCTAACTAGCCACAGTGGTTGGTAGTTAAATCAGTTAAACATGGCGGTGAAAAGGTGTTGCAGCCGAGTGACCGGGAACCCAGGTCCTGAAACCAGACTTCCCAGGCTCCGTCCTGCTCCTGCCACGGACCAGCTTTGCAACCCTGGGCAAGTACTTCACATTTCTGTGCCTCTATATCCTCACGGTAAAGTAGAATGCATTAGGCTTTTGCTACGGATTAGCTACTTTAATTGTTTTCCTACCATTGAAAGTCATATTGTGGGAGGTTAATGACATGAGAAAATTTTCACAAATATATTATTAATTTTTCTAAAACAGGATACAAAAGTGAATATTTAGCACAAGCCTAATTTAAATGCTAAAATGTAGCTTTTAGAACTAGAGCAATAGGTGTGATAACCATCGATGGTTATCTCTGGGCAGTAGAGTTACAAGGGACTTTTCTTTTGGTGCTTTTCTGTGTTTTTAGTTTTCTGCAATAAACAGTGTCTGGCCACATTCATGCTAAAATGATAAGGTGGGTAGCACGGTGACTGCGGGGAACCTTGAGCGGGGAAGGGTGCCCCGGTGCGAGTCCCTGCTCCCCCCAGCATCTGTGGGTCCACGTGAGCCCTTCCCCTCCCTTGTGGAGTGAAAGGGGGGCAGAGGCAGGCCTCCCAAAGCCCCTCCAGCCTCGAGCTCCTCTGAAGGGCACAGTTCCTATGCAGAGATGTGCCAGCTGCTTATAGAGAGACAGCATAGAGAGCAAGCTGGGGGGAAAAAGTTATCTTTAATTAAATGACGTGAAAGTCATTCTCCACACAAAGGCCGATTCTGACCTCTCCGTTAGTACAACATGAAGGCCTGGGACGAGCCTCCCACCCTCACCTAAAGGGAGTTTGTAATTGATTGTTGAAGCATTTCATGAAGGCTGCTTTAAAATTCTTGTCAGATGATGCCGACATCTGATTCATCTCGAGGTTGGCGTTATTTCACAGTCTTTTCTCACTCAAGTGGAGGTTCTTCTGCTTCTTGGGTGATGTCACAATGAGTGGTATTCGATTGTACTCTGGGCACATTGTCTGCTTGGTTTGGAGAGTCTGCTTCCTCGTTAAAGCTTATATTTCAGTAGGCAGTCACCTGTTTGCATTTAGCAAGAGGTCCTGGCCTACTTGTAAGGGCTGTACTTCCAATGACAGATTTTTCTGAGCATTTGGGGTGTTATGTTGGTGCTTGATTTAGTAGGTGCTGCTGGGGCCACCTGGGCTGGGAGGGGGGTGTGGAGGTGGGTGGAGTGCCTCTGGGTGAAGGATGGAATCTTAGGCCTGTGGGGACAGAGAGGCTTCCTGAGCCAGGCTGCTTGTTGTGGTGGGATCCCCCTTGCTGGTGTCCCCCAGAGGTTCCCCCCATCGCGCTGTGGGCAACTGGAGTCCCAGGGCTGATGGGGGCGAATGCCAAGGAGAGGAACTGGAGGTGAAGAAGGAGCGATTCTCAGGAGGATGCTGCAGGCAGACACGTGGGCAGCCTGCAGGTGTGAGGTTCACAGCAGCTTCCCTCTGAGGACCACTTGCCTAAACGTGTAGGCAGTGGACCTAGTAGGCGGCAGCTTCTGAAAATGCTGTCGGCTGAGACGGTTGGCAGGAGCTCCCAGGGTTTCTTGGGACTCCCACCAGGTCCCAGGTGAGCTCCTAGAAGCTCTGGCTGCAGAGCTGCAGGCTGAGATCCCCTGCTCTCTGCTCCTCTGGCTCTCCCAGTGACTGCAAAAGTCCCAATTCTGTGCTAAAATTCTGTGCTTCTTCATCTTGAAGCTGTGGCTTCTGCTTTCCTGAACTGTGTTTCCATTCACCGTATGTTTCTGGTTTGTTTTTTTTCTTCTGGGCTCAAGGAAGGAATATATGGCCATGCAATTGGGGTTGACCACTCAAATGTGAGGGAAATTGACACATGACCCTTAGAGAAAGAAGCTGGGGGAGGCACTGCACCATTCACTACGTTCTCTTCCCTCTACATGCTCTGATGGTGGCTCTGTCATCCAGAACGTCACTGGGCACGTAGCTTGAGTGAGAAGTAAACGTGCCATGTGCTTGCGTTTGTTACAGCAACATAACCTCACCTATCCTGACTGATACAGAAACAATAAATATGGAGATAGGCCAAGACCCTAGTGCAGACACTTCACATCACTGCATGGGTTATACAGTTTGAAGGTGACATATAATTTCAAATTACAGCCTGAATGAGAGATCTGAAGGGGAATCTGCCCATCTGCTAAGAACAACAGCAACGTGTAACTGAATCACTTTGCTGTACACCAGAAACTAACACAACATTGTAAATTAACTCTACTTCAATAGAAAATAAAACAAAAATAAAAACAACAGCAACAAAAACAACACAGTTCCTCAACTGTCTACATTTGGAAGATTGGAAGTTTGGGATTCATGAACCTTTTTTCCTCCATTCATTCAAAGAGTATTTCTTGTGCAACACCTATGAATCAAGTACAGGGGTGGATGTGAAGAGTAGAAAGATGAATAAATACAGCTCCTGTTCTCCAAGAGCTTGTCATCTAGCTCTGCAGATCATCTGCAGCCAAGTGGAAGACATGTGATATATGGGGAAGGAATCATATTCATCCATTTCTCCAGCATCTGCCGTGCACCAGCTCTGTGTGCATTGAAGCCTCACCACAGCCCCATTCATTGGGGGTTATGGTCCCAGTATTAGACTTGAAGAAATCAAGGCTCAGAGCGGGTAAGTAACTCATCTAAGATGACCCAGCTGGTGAGCGGCAGAGCCAGAATTCAAGCACAGATTGGTATACCTCCCGAGCCTAAGCTCTTCTAACGCTCATGGCACGCTAAGTGTTAGAGACATGGCCCTGGTGCCAAGGGAGCCGAGACTGGGCCCACTGCTCTTCTCCTATGGTTTGGGGAGTGTCAGATCAAAACACTCTGCCCTCAGACCAGCTACAGAAAGCCTTGGTGCAAGAGGAAAGCTTTGCTCCTTAGGATTCCCAGATGTCCCCAACCCTTCAAAGGTGGAGACCTGGGACACCAGCCCTTCCTGTGGGTCTGCGTGTGTCTCGCAGGGAGGGAGGCTACAGAGAGTGGACATTCCCTGAGAGCTAATCTTCCGCCAGGCTCTCTCCAGCAGCACGGATCTGCCTTCAGTTCACGGAAATTCCAAATGAAAGGGTCCTTCTAGCACCCAAGGAAGGAAGCATGAAGGCCCTTCGGTGGCCTCACAGTAAGACACTAGGAAGCTTCCAGAAGCAAAAAAGAGAGCTGGAGGCCAAGACTCTGATGGGCCCTGAGCCAGTGGGGCTTGTTGAGTGTATGTAAGCTGATCGCTTGCCAGTGGGAGGAGCAGCCCTGAGGCCGAGAGCAGAGGCAGGCCCCCCCCCCCCCCCCCCCCCCCCGCCGCCGCAAGGGTTAGGGAGCCAGTGACACCAGGCACGTCGTGAGACCCCCACTCCTGAGGAAGTGCAAGGGGCACCTTGTCTGCATTGTGCCTCCTAGTGTCCAAGGTGGTCAGGGCGGGCTGGTCATCCTCATTTTGCAGCCCAGGAAAGCTTGCCCAGACCAGTTAAGTGGCCTGCCCTGGTCCAAGCCAGTGTGCTTGCCTCTGCACCCAGAGATGGCCTCTCAGGCCTGAACCAGGGACCTGAACTTCAAAGTGAAGTTTCCATGATGGTTCAGACAAAGATGGGGTGTCCTGCGCTGGGCTTCTCCACTCTCCCGGGTCCTTCAGGCATTATCCACTAATGCTTAGCTAAAGAATCAGCAACGAGTATTAGTTTCCCCAGTGAGAGGGCTACAAGACCCACAGCATCCCATTTTTCAAGTCCTTGGGATCAATTAGTGAGTTGCAATGCCCAGTTTTGCATGGCCCAGACTCTAAGACTCATTAAAGGCCAAAGGGGGAATTTTCATTGTGGAAAAACCTGCTTGTACCTAGCTTGCAAGTGACTTTCAGGGTCCTTGGCACAGAAAAGCCAGCCTTTCAGATACTTGTATGATTCTTGCAGCTTGATTCCAATGTGGGTAGATTTGCTTAGCGATGCAGTTGTATTTGCTTTATTTTTTGTTTATCCAGAAGCTGAAGAGGAGAACTTTTCTCTACTGACCCTAGGGGTTTCTCCAGAGGTAGTTTGGCAGCCTCTTTTATTCAAACATTATCCATTGATTTTAAAATAAAACAAAATAAACAAACCAAAAACAAAACCGAGTTTGTTAACATTCAGTAGTCACCAATCACCAATCCAAGAGTAGCCTCCCTTTATTTTTCTTGTTCCGGTTTTATAATTTTTCTATTTTTGCTGTGTCTTGTGAAAATAAAACATGCTGGAGTTTTAACAAGACACAGTTTTCAGTAGATAATATTGGTGTGAAGTTAAACTTCATGTTTATTTGTATTTTCTCTTTATTTTTCAAATATTTCTTATAGCACCATATGGGCTGCATTTATCACCTACTCTATCCTTTGTCTCTGACTGATTTTCTAATTCATAATCATCAAGCTCTCCAAAAAAAAAAAAAAGGAAATTGTCAAGTTATAAAGGTTTTTCTTTTCAAGTCTATTTTAATTTAGTTAAGTATCATCCTTTCCAGTTTTCTCAGATATTCTCATCTAGGAATTATAAGAAAGGACTAAATGGAGTACAATTTTATATTTGTAGAGTATGTACGTGTGCTACACACTCTAAAAATGAAGATGCTTTCAACTGCAATAATAAACTCAACTGTAGATGGCATAAACAATAAAGAAGATTTACACTCTCATATCATAGAAGTCCCAAGGTAGGATAGCTCCACGTTGGCTAATTCAGCAACTCAGTGACATCAAAGCCATCCTCCCTCTTTGCCATCCTCAGGTTCCCCATATCCTTCATAATATGACTGACTCGTTCTCAAGATGACAACACCCAACAGAAGAAGAGATTGACTCTTCCTCTGCATCTCTTCCTATGAATGAGGAGACCTCTCCAAAAATATCCCAAGCAGATATTCTCTGATATCACATCAGCCAAAATTCATCTCCAAGCCTAGACCCACCCCCAGCAAGAGGAAAGGGACAAGCCAATGAGCTTGGCAATGATCCTGGTCTCCTAAAGTTGAAAGATTATCTGGGCTAAACCAGGAGGAAAAAGAATGGTTGTGAGTGCACACTCAGAGGGAACTGCTACACGTAACTTATTTCATTCAGTCCCCATAACAATCTTACGGACTACCTATTGTTATCCCTATTTTAGAGATAGGAAACGAAAGCCTAGGAATTTCAATCATTTACCTGATTACCCACACATAGAGAATATAATGGATCAGGAATTCAAGAATCGTTTTCCCAATGAATTCAAACTCAATTGGAACCATTTCACAACTTATAGGTTACAGTATTTCTCTGTTCTGGATCATTAAGACAAAGTTAGGCACTCAACATATAAAAAGCTCACAGCACAAACCCCACAGAATTTTAGAGTTGAGAAGGATCTTTCACATCCTGCCTCCTACAGCATTCATCCAAGTGGTTTTGAACATCCACCCTGTTTGAAGCACCACATCGGGAGCAGCTAGATGTGCCAAGATGAATAAGATATGGCCTCTGCCCCCAGGGCTCACAGACTAATAGGAAGTATGAGAAAGGTATACAAATAACAATACCATATGGCAGAATATGGTAAGTGCCGGGAGAGGTACCCAAAGGCATTAGGGTACTATTCGGAAAAAAAAAAAAAATGTTGACCATAAAAGTTATCATGCGGACTTCTCTGGTGGCGCAGTGGTTGGGAATCCGCCTGCCAATGCAGGGGACGCGGGTTCGAGCCCTGGTCCGGGAAGATCCCACCTGCCATGGAGCGGCAGAGCCCGTGCGCCACGGCTACTGAGCCTGCGCTCTAGAGCCCATGAGCCACAACTGCTGAGGCCCACGTGCCTGGAGCCCGTGCTCCGCACCAGGAGGGGCCGCCGCAGTGAGAGGCCCGCGTATCGCAACGGGGTGTGGCACCAGCTCACTGCAGCTAGAGAAAAGCCCGTGCGCAGCAACGAAGACCCAATGCAGCCAAAATTAAATAAATAAATTTATTTTAAAAAAAAAAGTTATCATGGAAAAGACATGAGGTGGCAAATTTCCTTGGAGATAACATTTCAACAAGCAAAGATAGATGGAAGAGAAGTGGATCCCAGGATGGGAGCCCCATGCAGGAGCAGTAAACTGCAGGTCATGTGAACAAAACATCGAGAAGTTAAATTTGACTGGAGGACAGGAAACAAATTACCTTGGAAAGCAAAGCTTGATCTTGAAGAGTTTATTTTTAGTGTGTGGAACTGAGGTGGGGGAAAATGAAGGTTTTTGATCAGGTGTGGCATGATCACAATTGCCTTTCTATAAAGATTAACCTGGAAATAGTATATATAAGAAGACGTTCTGTGTATCTGTTGGGATGCTTGGTCTGCAAGCAACAGAAAACCCTACTCAACAGAGCTTGATCAACAGGGACATTTATTATCTCGTTTAAAGGATGCCTGGAAAGTGGTTGGTTATTTCAGCAGCACTTTCCATCTGTCCTGCTCGCCCACTCTCAGGATGTGCGCATTGTTCACAGCGTAGCTCCCCCTGAGAAAGACGTTTCTGCAGTTTCCAAGTCTCTCCGTTGTAATCAGTAGCACCCCGGGGAAGAAGAGACAATCCCTTCCTGTTGTCCCTCTCGGGAAGGAGGGAATCGCTCCCAGAAGACTTCCCCTCTCATCTCATTGGCCAGGGTTGAGTCAGATGTCCTGGCCTAAACCAATCACTGATAAGGAGAAGGGGGCCGCCATGACAGGCTTCATGAATTCATGAACACCCTGAGGAACAGGGAAAAAGAGTAGACTCCCCAACCAAATTAGGAATCTGCAAATACGGAAGAAGAGAGGAATGGATGCTGGGGAGACAATGACTGGGGCCTACTGTGTGTTCCATAAGAGGAATCCGACGCAAAAAGGCCAGCTAGAGGGCTAGGGCACCATTCCAACTAAGAAATAATGACTACTTAGACTGAGGTCGCGTCTACAGAAGTGGGAAGCTGCTCTTGTTCGTGTATGACATAGAATCCCTTGATTCATCATATGCACTGCTTGATTATCTTCAGTGATGGAGAACGCTCAACCTCCTGGGGCTACCACGTTCCATTATTTACCAGCCATTGGTGTTGAGCCGAAACCCTCACTCTTTTTTTCATAGGAACAGTTCCCAAACCAAGAATTCCCCATATTTATGCAATTGAGGGTTTTTTTTAAATCTTAAATGGTCTTTACTTTTATTACCATCAAATGTAGTTTTGCTGGTTCTAGTACAACATTCCAGCCTGACTTTTCAACAACCATTGGTTAACGCTCCATAGTGTACAGGTATTGTCGTAGGCACTAGGGGTAGACAGAGAACAAGGAGCTCACAGCCTGGTGGGGAAGTGGACACGCGGACAAGGAATTATTAATCTAGTGTGACAGTGCTATAACATGAAGTGGGTTGTGCAAAGTGTGATTGTGACAATGACCGATAACGAGTTATAAGATTATGACGAATGTTAGAGTAGTCTTGAGAGTGATGAAACAGCATCGTGGCCCTCTGACCCCCACCTCCCAGCCCTTAAATCCCCTTTGGAATTGTATCCCATCAGTGACTGTGACCACAATGTCCTAAGTTTAAGCAGACACACCTGTCAGTGGTTAATTTGATCAGGGTTGAGACAGGCTGAGTCAGGCCCAAATTGATGAAATGACACTGAGCAACTTAATGTTCACTTTGCTCTGTGTGGAGCAGACAGCACTCAGCTCAAGTGGTTCTTTCAACCTGGAGAAGAAAGAGGTGGGTTGTGGTGGGGCTGTGGATGGGTTGAGAAGGGGGTGAGGTGAAGGGTAGCTGAACAAGGCTTACCAAAGGGCCAGAGGACCCTGGAGGGAATAGTGGTTTTCAAAAGCTTGTTTTTCAAAGAAATGGTATTTCAAGTGGCTGACCTCAAAATTTGTCCCAAGTCTCTGGTTTCTGGCCTTCTAAGTGCTTGTGCTTTATTGAACATTTATATGGGTGTGAACCTGTAAGTTTTCCAAGCAATGAGGAGACTCGTATAATATCTCATTCAGTATGTTATTGTTGATGCAGGTTTAATCGTCTGACCTCTCAGTTCATCTATTCACGGGAGGATTGAGTGGCTGGGTCAGCATCTTGTCAAACAAGTGACTGAAAAATGAAAACACAGACCCGTGAGCCGGGTTTTGTTGTCGGTGGTGTTTGTTTATATGCATGACTGAAATAATTGGCTGCTTTCTGAGTAAATGACTCATTGTCTTGGCGATGGACTCAACCTAGGAAGGCCCCAAAGAGCTGTTGGAGCTTGGTTCCTCTCTCAGTTTTAGGACAGAACGACGGCAATGGACGGCCAACAGGTTAAAAAGAAAGTTAAGGAATCAGGAGAGGGGTGAAAATACATGATGCTCAGAGTAAGGGGTGCAAAGGAGTCCTCTTGATAGAGCTGAAAGATTTATTTAATTTTTTAAATTGAAATATGGTTGATTTACAGTATTGTGTTACTTTCGGGTGTACAGCAAAGTGATTTGGTTATACATATATACGTGTGTATATACTTTTTTTGGATTCTTTTCCATTATGGTTTATTACAAGATATTGAATATGGTAGTAGAAAGACGAGTGATGCTGGGAATATGAGAGGACACGACAGACCTTGTTTCCCGAAGCCTCAGTTCAGGTCACTCAACTTCCCTTGACTCTAGGCTTCCTCAACTGTAACCCAGGAGTGAAATCACCACATTCATATCATAGCACGGTTATAAGAATATGTGTGGGAGCTTTGTAAACTGGAATGTTCTCTCCATGTGGGAAGTGATCTACTTCCTAGGAGGCCTTCTGTGGAGTTGATACATTTCTGAGACTGCCAGTAACTACAGGGAAAGTACAGATGGTCCCCCTGAGTCTGCAATGGAAGCAGAAACATGGAGGCTTTCCCTGGACCAACATTCAATGAAGTGTCCCTATGCTGGCTTGTGGCCTGGGTGGCTAAAGCTAGTTTTACCATCATGTAAGGGGGGCAAGTACAACATATTGTTCATTCATTCAATGCATTTCTTGTGTATCTATCATTGCCACACACGGTGCTTGACCCTGGCCCTCATGTACTTGATCATCTAGTCGGGAAGAGAGACATTATACTCATAATTACCTGTAAGTAGGGTGGCCCTGTATCTCAGTCTGCTTCGGACAGTCCTGGTTTACTCCTGGGACTTGGTATAATTATAAAGAGATCTTCCTTTTAGTCTTGAGTATCTAGGTTTGAACAGGAAACTATATGGTCCTCCTACCTATACATCATCAGCGTGTCATCTGATTAACAAACTCTAAGAGTCTAACATGTCTCTAAAACACATCATTCATTCATTCAGCATACATTTTGAGTGTCTGCTGTGTGCCAGGCATTTGGCACAAGGAGAATCTGGGAAGGCCACCTGGGGAGGTGAGAGCTGAGCTGAGGCTTGGGTGGGAAGGAGGAGGAGGAGGAGACAGGCCCCGCAAAGAGCTGGGGGAGGGACCTCCTGGGGAGGGGGGCGAGCGGTGAGTACAAAGGCCCTAAGATTAAAGTACAGAGAGGTCAGTGTGGCCAGAGCACAGTGACTGACGGGACAGTGGCCAGAAACGAGGTCAGAGAGTGACCAGGGGCCAGATAAACCCTGAAGGCCATCTCAAAAGGTTTGGCTTTATTTCCTTTTTTTTATAGTTGATTTACAGGGTCATGTTAATTTCTGCTGTACAGCAAAGTGATTCAGTTATACATATATATATATATATTCTTTTCTAAAATATTCTTTTTAAAAATTTTATTTAATTAATTAATTTATTTATTTTTGGCTGCATTGGGTCTTCGTTGCTGCACGCGGGCTTTCTCTAGTTGCAGCGAGCGGGGGCTACTCTTTGTTGCGGTGCGTGGGCTTCTCATTGCGGTGGCTTCTCTTGCTGCAGAGCACGAGCTCTAGGCACATGGGCTTCTGTAGTTGTGGCTCGCGGGCTCTAGAGCGCAGGCTCAGTAGTTGTGGAGCACGGGCTTAGTTGCTCCGCGACATGTGGGATCTTCCCGGACCAGGGCTCGAACACGTGTCCCCTGTATTGGCAGGCGATTCTTAACCACTGCACCACCAGGGAAGTCCTAAATATTCTTTCCCATTATGATTTATCACAGGATATTGAATCTAGTTCCCTGTGCTATTATAAGAGTTTCCAGATGCTAACCCCAACCTCCCACTCCATCCCTCTCCCACCCTCCTCCCCCTTGGCAACCACAAGTCTGTCCTCTATATCCATGATTCTGTTTCTGTTTCATAGATAGGTTCATTTGTGTCGTATTTTAGATTCCACATATAAGTGATATCACGTGGTACCTGTCTTTCTCTTTCTGACTTACTTCATTTAGTATGATCATCTCTAGTTGCAGGTTTGGCTTTAATCATGCTTGCAGTGGAGAGCTATTGGAGTGCTGTGCACAGGCTCTCTGACTGCCAAGTGGAGAGTTGACTGCAGGGATGAGAGTGACCACGGAGAGGCTGATGTGGTTTTCCAGGTGCCCGATGACACATGGACCAGGACAGTAGCGCTGTTGCTTCTCTTTTGTTCAAATGGTAGATATTTTATGAGCTCAAATACTTGCTTTTCATCTCTCCAGCGCTACCTCCAATGTAAAGGCCACAGAAGTTAGATTTCTGGTTACCATTCTGAGTCTCTATGTAACTCAGAAGTGTCAAGGGGCAGGGCGGGGTGGGGGGTGGGGTCAAGGAAAATCCAACAGAAGGTTCTTTTCCGTGGAGTCAAAAGCAGAGTGTCTGAGGCTCAAAGAGCTGTGGAATGTCCTGGGTGTCATCAATCTTGGCTTCAGACATCTGACACTGTTTCCCATGGGTCCTTTTGCAATAAAAGGGTGAAATGTAGTCTGAATAACAGTACAGTGAGGTGGATTCATTACTGGTTGGACTTCTCTACTGGAGGGTATTGATTTACGGTTCTGGGAAGTCTTGGGGGCGGGCACTGCTGGCAGTTCATCCTGGTCAACATTCTCCTTAAGGACTTGAGAGGCGTGGATGTTTGTTTATCCTTTTTGCAGATGCCTTAGGCCAGGAAAGATGAGTCATGGTTGGAAGACAGACTCACCATTCAAAGAGTCCCAGAAGTTCACGTCCTCCTTTGTACCAACCTGTTCCCTCCATCTCTTAGTAGGTATCCAACATAATGTGCGTGAGAATCAACCAGAATGTGGTCTTAAATGCGGGCGTCTAGATTCCACTCCTAGTATGTCTGGGGAGGACAGGAACATGTGATTTTCACAAGTGCCAACAGGATGCTGAGGAAGGTGGTCTGGAGCCCACAGTCTCCTCGCTACCTTTGAGCTCCCTGAAGGCAGAGATGGTCTTTTCCTTTAGCATGTGGTACACACAGTAGGTGAGCACTCTGCTTGGCAATGAATATCCTAACATCCCCTTCATCCTGAGAAGATTGAGGCCCTCTGCCAGGGTTCTCCCAGCTCCCTTTCCTTCTACCTCCGAAGGGATCATAACTTCACAGAAGACACCCATGTCATTCCCTCTTATTTCAGAAGAAGAGTGTGGACTTTGGAAGCGTACAGGTCTGGGATCAAATCCGAACTCTGTTATTGATTATCCAGGCCAACGTTTCTCAAACCGTGGCCCACACCAATCGGCGGGGGAGCTTGTTCAAACAGATTCTGATGCAGTAGGACCAGGCTCTGTGTGTCTGCGAGCTCCCAGGTGATGCTGAAGCTGTCCAAGGCCACACTCTGAGGAGCACATCTCAGAGTCTCAGGCTGTGAATGACCTTGCTCAAGTACCTTCAACTCTCTGAGCCCATTCCTTCCATTGGGGAAAAAGAGAAGGTCATGTTGGTCAAGGTTGCGTTGACTCCATGTAATAGGAAACAAACAGTGGAAACAATTCATGGGTCTATTTTTCTCACTTAAAAAGCAGTCGAGGGATAGAGAGGCCAGGGCCGGTGCCGCTGCCCGCGGAACCAGGCTCCTTCAAGCTCCCTGCTTCGGCAGCACACAAAGTTGGAGCCTCCAGGCCGTGA
The DNA here is from genome assembly GCF_028023285.1 of Balaenoptera ricei. Lineage (NCBI taxonomy): Eukaryota > Metazoa > Chordata > Mammalia > Artiodactyla > Balaenopteridae > Balaenoptera > Balaenoptera ricei. The sequence goes on along the minus strand of NC_082651.1, from coordinate 7,393,447 downwards.
GATGGCAGGCAAAGGGCAAAAGCCATGTGCCAGCTGACCCTATTTTTAAAAAATCAGAATATGTAATAACTTACCCAGAACCCCACCTGGACAACACACTGGTGAGATCTGGGTCAAAGGACACTCCTGGCAGCTCAGGAGTGTGACAAGGTGAGTATTCTAGCTGGGCACGTGGCAGCTCTGAGCAATGTTGGGGGTTATCAGTAAGAAAGCAGGTAAGAGTGGACATTGGGTGGCCTCTAGCAGAGTCCGATGCAAGTATCTGTTTTGTGCCATTGTAATGGGGTTTGGTGGGGCTTAATGGGGCCCGGCCTAGCACCTGCCCCAGAGTAAAACTCAACAGACCTGGGTTTCCTTCCTTTTTCTCCTACGGGCCTGAGTGCATCTCCTCCAGGCATTGCTGCAACCAGGATTGCTTCTCTCTGGTGTCCTGAAAAATCTAATGTGTTGGCTTTTTCCCTTCAGCCTTCTTGACTTACCCATCTCTCCTAGACTGAAAAACCCTCTCTTCCTGGCTTTCTCTTCCCACTCCCCACCATCTTGCACACCTCCCCATGTGTCACTCTGACAACCACCTGCATTTAATGGGCTTAATTGCCCATCTTCCCCTAAAACTGCATTCTCAAAAATCAGAAATATCATCCTACCAATGAATTCCAACAGTCTCTGTTCACTGTTTGTCCCAGTGAACTTCCTGGCAGTATTCTAACATCACTGCACACACCTCCTGCTTGAAGCACCAGCCTCTTGTCTCTGAGGCACTCTGCTCTCTGGTTCCCCTCCTTCCTCTGGAAATGCTTCTCTTTCCTTCTCCAGCTCTTTCTCTGCCTTTTCCTTGGAAATAGACATTTCCCAAGGTCTCTTTTGCATACCAGTCACCCTACATGCTCATTTCATTCATTGCCCATAGTCTAGAGCAGAGGTCAGCAAACTGCAGCCCACTAGACAAATTTCACCCTCCGCTCCCCTCCCCCCAACTCCCACTCCAACTCCAGTTGTTTAAATAAAGTTTTATTGGGGCATAACCACACCCAACTCATTTGCATATTGTCTGTGACTGCCTTTGCACAACAATGACAGAGCTGCCACAGTGACCCTATGGTCCATAAGCCCAAAATATTTATGATTGCCCTTTACAGAAGAACCTTGCCAACGTGTGCTCCTGACTCTTAACAATGGCCAAACACACTTCGCTCCCTAGTGTTCACTCATGCGCTCCAGACTCTGGACAATCCAGCAGGATCTCCTCCAGCATAGCTAATCCAAGTCCCAAACTGTCTTCCTCCTCAAACCTGTTTCTGCTCTTCTTGGCCATCAATTTTTATCAGTTACCCCATCCATGACCTACCTGTGGTGAAACTAAACCTTTGCAGCCAATTTGTGGCATCAGGACCATGGAGGGATGAAGGGCCCCCAAGTTCAGTCTTTCAACAGTATCCATCATGGGCACTGAACTGGTTTTGTGTGTAAAAATCAGTATGACATTAGCAAAAAAACAAAACCAAAAAAAATGACACTTGAATTCAGCTCCTTTTTCCTTGAAATCTGTCTCTAAGTCACAGTGCTGGCATACTCACTTTAATGAGGTCCCTTCATGACAATAGGGGAGGCAAAATTCCATAAACATGATAGTCCTTTTTCTCCATTGACCTAAAGAGCAATCATTCAACGTTTAAGTGCTTCCTTCCTAACTTCTAATTGTTTGATTTGCTGCAAGACTGAATTGTATATCACTGAAGAAAATGTAAGGACCAACACGTAAACAATACCACAGTCAAGTTTGCTGAATAATTTACTTTTTCTACTTCCCCCGAGGAATGCCCTTCTCAATGTAATTCTTCTCAAGTTATTGGAACGAAATAGAAATTATTTGGCCTATTAAATTCTGCAAAAGTATCGAGTGAACATACCAAGATCGTGGGCAATGGTGGGGGTCCCCTGTATAAGCTCTATGAACTTTGCTGGCTTTTTAGCAAAACGGATTCAGAAGGCTTTAAAAGCATCAGCAAAGACAAAGAGCAACAGTTGCTGGCCCTTTGATTTGTCCTTCATCTGTCAGATTCCTGTGCCTCTGCTATTTGTTAGACACGCGTGATGGCTGCTGGAGATGCCAAATGAATGACACGGCAGAGCCTCCGAGAAGACTTACAAGGGCTCAGTGAGCCCTGCTCACTTTGTAAAATCAAATCCACGGGGCCACAGAGCAAGTGATTCATGATATTTATAAAATAAATGAATGTAGGAATGACACTCCCTGGTTATGACTTGCCATCAATTACAGAAGGAAGGACGTGACTATGTTAGTGCCTGTTACATGACAAGTGCTGTATTATTTCCTCAGTCTGCAGTATAGGCTGGATAAAATCCTGAGCCTTGTCAGAGACTGATGGCAAGTCAAGAAATGGGTTGTAATAATCAGATTTCTGCACACAGGGACTATATCATCCTTTGTTATACGGTGGAAACAGTCTTCGGCGCCGATGAGCTCTTGTTTATATTTGAATGATTGTTTGCGGTTTCAAAGCACTTTAAAATATGCCATATCTGTATTCCACCCCATAAAGCTGTGGCCTATGTATTTTCATCCCCATTTGGTAGCTAAAGAAACTAAGCATTGGAAAGTTGCAATGGGTTGCCCGCGCACAGCTAGTGAGTAGTGGGTCAGGCGCTGAAGCTAAGCCCACTGCCTCTGTGTCTGTAAACCTTGTCACCTGAATTCTCCAAAGAGCCACAGAGCTCATGAGTGACCAGGGGAATCACCACCCTCATCTTGGGCCCAAGCTACTGGACACATTGGAGTTGGCACTTTCTCTCTTACTTTTATTTATTTATTTTTGGCTGCATTGGGTCTTTGTTGCTGCGCGCGGGCTTCCTCTAGCTGCGGTGAGCAGGGGCTACTCTTCGTTGCATTGTGCAGGCTTCTCATTGCAATGGCTTCTCTTGTTGTGGAGCATAGGCTCTAGGCGTGTGGGCTTCAGTAGTTGCAGCACGCGGGCTCAGTAGTTGCGGCACGGGCTCTAGGGAGCGCAGTCTTCAGTAGTCGTGGCTTGCGGGCTCAGTAGTTGCGGCACATAGGCTTAGTTGCTCCGCGGCATGTGGGATCATCCAGGACCAGGGATCGAACCCATGTCCCCTGCATTGGCAGGCAGATTCTTCACCACTGCTCCACTAGGGAAGCCCCCTCTCTTACTTTTAAAGTTTAAAAGTAAAGTTTGAAAATGAGATCTGTGATCCCATAGCAAATCCCTTCTTCACGGCTAGTGAGTAATAATGAAAAGGAAATAATGAAACAGTTAAGTAACAACCAAAGCTCCAACACTGGGTCCCTTTAGGAGAGAGCTTCCCAAGGGGCTGTCGTTTGGGCCCCAGCACATCCCAGCCACAGAGCAAAGAGCAGGGGTCTTTCAGCTTGTACCTCAGGTACCACAGGCCCTAGGGACAATGCAGGCAGCTCCCCCAGCAAAGCAGCCACAGGCCAGGTAGGAGGCCAACGATCTCACACCTGGCTTCCTTTCCCTCTCTCCTCGGAAGCAGTCCATTCTTGGCCAGATTTAATATGCTGTCCCAGAATCCAATCTCTGACTTCCTTGCACGAATAATCAGAGCTCCCTTCCCCACAAAGCGCAGCGAGGACCCTGGGGCCCTGCCCACCTGACGCAGCCGTAACCCCCCCAAGGTCGGAGATGCTCATGTCAGCTGCCCGGCCGGGCTTCCTGGCTAAAGGTGACTGATCCTCACATAAACTGAGACGCTTTCCTGAAAATGGAAAACAACTTCATCAAAGATAAATAACAAGGAACCTGGTCTTCGTGTCACATCCCCCACTGGAGGGAAGCGAGCAAGCAGTGATGCCCGTCTCCCGTGGGCAGGCTCTTGGATTTTCCACGCGTACAAGTAAGAAGTCTGCTCAATGAACTGGTCACTTAAATAGGCTTTTTCATCTGCTGAGTTTCCATTTAAAACACCGACAAAGCCATCCTTGCAAAATATTCTCTGGTATTTATCTCTTCCAATTCACTTAAATTAATTAATGTGCAATTGTTCTCAAAGCTGTGTGATGGGGAGAGTTTCTAAGAATTGAGTTTCTTCTAAGAACATGAGCTCTCTGGCTTATTTGATTTGCCAAACGCAGCAAGGGAGCATTTTCTCGACACTTTCCCAAGATTTATTATGGGGCCACTAATTTATTCTCTGTTAAATTGGGCATCTCTAAGCTGAGAAAGTTGTTAGAAAATGAACAGGAGAGAGGGACATGTGATCATCCTCTGTGAACAGAGTTCACTTGAATTGATGGAAACTTTTCACAAAGTTTCCCCAGAATTTTAGGAATAACAATGAACGAGCAATGGAGATGGAGCGTGAGATGATACTGCTCCCAAAAGAGTGGTTTTCTCATCTTTACAGACATGCAGTCGGCAAGCTCATTCCACCTTATTGCACCCCACCAGGCAGACAGAGAGTCAAGTTCACCAACTCACATGTCAGGAGAAAAGAGAAGGCAAGGTTCTGGCTGCATCAACTCCAGCCACACTGTCAGTGGTTTATAAGAAGGGCAGAGCTGTTGGCTCAAGCCCCCTCCATGGTGGGAAGTGGTTAAGAACAGGAGCTTGGGAGCCAGACTGACAGGGTTCAAATCCCAGCTCCAGTTTCTCCAAAAACTAAAAATAGACCTACCATATGGCCCAGCAATCCCACTCCTGAGTGTATATCCATAAAAACCAAAAACACTAATTTGGAAAGATACATGCACCCCAATGTTCATAGCAGCATTATTTACAATTGCCAAGATATGGAAGCAACCTAAGTGTCCATCAACAGATGAATGGATAAAGAAGATGTGAAACATATATATCCAATGTGTATGCACACACACACACATATTACACTGAAATACTACTCAGCCATAAAAAAGAAACAAAATTTTGCCATTTGCAGCAACATGGATGGACTTGGAGGACATTATGCTAAGTGAGATAAGTCAAACAGAGAAAGACAAATACTGTATGATATCACATATATGTGGAATCTAAAAAATACAACAAACTTGTGAAGAAAACCAAAAGAAGCAGACACAAATATAGAGAACAAACTAGTGGTTTCAAGTGAGGGCAGGGAGGGGCAATATAGGGGTGGGCGAGTGGGAGGTACAAACTACTGGGTGTAAGACAGGCTCCAGGATGTATAGTACAACACGGGGAATAGAGCCAATATTTTGTAATAACCGTAAATGGAAAGTAACCTTTAAAATTTTTTTTAAATCAACACCTGAAATACAAAGACTTCATCACTTAAAAAAATAATCCAAGCTACTACTTACTGGGCGGCCCTGGACAAGGTACTCACCTCTTTATGCTTCAGCTTCCTCCATGGAAAAATGAGAATAATAACAGTTCCTGACAGGATAATTGTGAGGACTCCTTGATTAATATGTGTGAAGCTGTTAGAACGTGGCATAAACCACCATGAGTTTGCTAGTATTCTATGCACGTAGTAACAGAACAAAGATATACAAGTATTGCTAAGAAGGGGTGCTCTGAGACCCCCTTTGATGAATACATCAGGGAGAGGTCATTTTTCACATGCAGACATGACACTGCTATGATGGAGTTCTGGTGTTTTTTTCTTTAAACATTTAGAAATTCTTTGGGTTTTTTTGGAATGTATAAAAGAAATGTATTTATCACATATTTCTTTTTTTCTTAGCTTTGATGTTTTTCTTTCTGTTTTAATTTTTATTTTATATTGGAGAATAGTTGATTTACAATGTTGTGTTAGTTTCAGGTGTACAGCAAAGTGATTCAGTTATACATATACAATATATCTATTCTTTTTCAGATTCTTTTCCCATATAGGTTATTACAGAGTATTGAATATGGTTCCCTGTGCTATACAGTAGGTCCTTGTTGTTTATCTATTTTATATATAGTAGTGTGTATATGTTAATCCCAACCTCCTAATTTATCCCTCCCCCCTACCTTTCCCCTTTAGTAACCATAAGTTTGTTTTCTAAGTCTGTGAGTCTGTTTCTGTTTTGTAAGTAAGTTCATTTGTATCATTTTTTAGATTCCACATATTAATGATATCATATATTTGTCTTTCTCTGTCTGACTTACTTCACTTGCCTAGTATGATCATCTCTAGGTCCATACATGTTCCTACAAATGGCATTATTTCATTCTCTTTTATGGCTGAGTACTATTCCATTGTATATATACACACATCTTCTTTATCCATTCATCTGTTGATGGATATTTAGGTTGCTTCCATGTCTTGGCTATTGTAAATAGAGCTGCCATAAACACTGGGGTGCATGTATCTTTTCGAATTATGGTTCTATAGTGGCTGCACCCATTTACATTCCCACCAACAGTGCAAGAGGATTCCCTTTTCTCCATACCCTCTCCAGCATTTATTGTTTGTAGACTTTTTGATGGTGGCCATTCTGACCGGTATGAGGTGAAACCTCACTGTAGAAACTATTTGATATTTAAAGTAGACTAGTATGGAACTGGTTTGGGTGTAAACGGTGATAATTTTGAAGGTGAGAATCATTTCTAACTCATGGTTACTTTGTTAACCCTGTCTCTTCATAGAAAGTGTGAAGAATTCATCACAAGGTTCAAATCACCCAGTTCTGAATAATGGAAATTTTTTTAGGTTCCTATTTTACCTGGTTTACATGTAAGAAAAGATTTTGAATCAGGGAAGGGACAGCCTCACCGCAGTCATTACCATCTATCCCAGGATATTTTAAAGACACATTAATTTTATTTTCATTAGAACAATAAATATGCCCACTATAGAAAATGTGGGGAATTCAGAAAAGTAGACAGAAAAGAAGAAAAAATTTCTAGTACCAGCTTCCAGAACAATTACCACAAATATTGTGATGTACTTCCTTCCAGTCTTTTTTCCGTACATGGAATGTACAACTTTTGTTGTTTTTACACTGGAACTATGTTAAATAGAAGACTTGTCCTCTTCCCTTTTACCATAAGCATTTTTCCATGTTAGGACCATGCTTCAGGTCCTGTCTCATAGCTCAGGATCCCATCTCTGTTTCTACACTAAGACCTCATTGTTCCATTAGAAATAAACAGGCAGCCCAGCTCCATCCTTCCGATGTGTGTGGGGGGAAATATATAGGCTTAGGTATAATAAAACTAGATCAATAAGACGTTATCTTTAGGGTTCCTAGCACTATAAATACATTTATTAGTATTTCAACGTAAGAGTTAAACTACCCACAGTAATGCTCTTTTTTAACCAACTGTGGCAGTCCTAGTGACCCAAGTGGTCAATTCCAGGGGAGACTGTGTTGATTAGCTTGGGCTCCTATAACAAATTACCACAGGTTGGGGAGCTTAAACAATAGAAATGTACTTCCTCACAGTTCTGGAGGCTAGAAATCCAAGACCAAGGTGTGGGCAGGGTTGGTTTCTGGTGAGGCCTCTCTCGTTGCCTTGTCGATGGCATCTTCTCCCTGTCTCTTCATGGCCTTCCCTCTGCACGTGTCTGTGCCCTAATCTCCTTGTCTTCTAAGAGCTCCAGGCGTGTTGGATTTGGGTCCACCCTAATGACTTCATTTTAACTTAATTACCTTTTTAAAGACCCTGTCTCCAAATACAGTCACATTCTGAGGTACTGGGGGTTAGAACTGTACCATATGAATTTGGGGGAGTGGGGGGCAATGCACAGTTCAGCTTATAACAAGATCTGTTAGGCCATGCTACTACCCCTATGAGTTTGCACGTTTGATTGTTTCTTTTAACACAGGGATAAAATTCCTTTTTAGTGATGTCAACTTCATATCTAGACATCTGAGAGCTGAGACTGGGTCTGAGGTCACTCTTGGCTACTCAGATCTCACCATAGTGCTTGGCACTTAACAGGCAATGAAAGAGAGAAGTAAAGGGGGCAGGGAATTAAGTGCATGGACCCAACGCACGTCATCAGTCTGCTCAGGCCTTCAAAACTAAAAGAGGAGGGAGGCTAAAATACCACTGATTTGTTTTCTAATTCAGCTCCTCACTTTATCCTCAGTCGTGAAGATACGCAATGACTCATTTGTCCAGAGTTAGGGTGAACTAAAACATACTAGTTCTTATTTAGTCTGCGGGAATATTTTCCTCACTTCATGTGTGCCTTCAAAGACTTTTTCTTATATGTGTTTAGTTTTTACATTAAAAAAAAAAAAGAGTAAAAAAAAAAGAGAAAAAAGGAAAGGACGGATGGAAAGGAAGGAGGGAGGAAGGAAGGAAGGGAGAGAGAGGGAAAGGAAGGGAGGGATGGAAAATTTTTGAAAAACAGAAGAGTCATTGTCTTGTATAAGTTTTTTTTTTCCCCACTCTTGCAGCTGTTAAGAACATAAGTATGGAGTTCATACACATTATTTCACCTTATCATCCAAAGTACCCAGTTGGATAGATGTTTTCATCAACATTTTGCACTAGAGGACCTGAGGCTCAAAAAAGTGAAGGTAATTGAACAAATCACCCAATTATTAGTGGCAGAATCAGACCTTAACTTTTGTCTTCCAAACCTAAGCCCAGTGCTTTTTCACCTCTGTCCTTGGCTCTCCCTCCAAAAATAGAGATTCACATGCTAGGCTCCCATGCCTTTTCTACCTTGAAGAACAGTAGGAAATTAGGGAAGAACCATAAACTAAAGGACATGAAAGTCAGACTCTGCATTAAACTGTGTTACTCTGAGCGCATTACTTCCTGTTACCCTGGGTTCTCGTCTGAGAGAGGATGCATTGCACACGATCATCTTTTTTTTTTTTTTTAATGAAAGCTTCTTTATTTATTTATTTATGGCTGTGTTGGGTCTTCGTTTCTGTGCGAGGGCTTTCTCTAGTTGTGGTGAGCGGGGGCCACTCTTCATCGTGGTGCGCAGGCCTCTCACTGTCGCGGCCTCTCTTGTTGCAGAGCACAAGCTCCAGATGCGCAGGCTCAGTAGTTGTGGCTCATGGGCTTAGTTGCTCCACGGCATGTGGTATCTTCCCAGACCAGGGCTCGAACCCGTGTCCCCTGCATTAGCAGGCAGATTCCCGACCACTGCGCCACCAGGGAAGCCCGCACACGATCATCTTTAAGGTCCCATTAGTTGTGTAAAGATTTATGGTGAACAGAAAGGAAGTCCACATACTGTTGGGAGGGCAGCATTCGATAATTCTTGCAGTTAATTTCTAACAGGTGTGTGGGCCTTTTGCTATGACCACATCTATCTTATACCTACTACAGCCCCAGTGAGAGACACATCAAAGATAAGCTTTACCTGTTTCACACTTTTGTCTCCATTCTCCTAGATCTTTGTGAAGAAACTCTGTGTAGGATATAGATGAACCTGTACTTCCTTGGAATTTTCTCCACTATTAATTTAATAAACATTTATTGGGCACCTGCTACATGCCCATACTTGTCCAGGTAGAGAAGATAAAACCATGAGTTAGAAATGATTCTCACCTTCAAAATTATCACCGTTTAGTGGGGAAACATCCATGTAATGGAGAAGTTAGATGTCTTGAATGGCTAATTGAGGAATTGTAAATTTGCCCATCCAACAAAGCAACGAAAGCACTATCAAAAATGGTCAAAATCAACTATTTTAGAACTACGGATATTAACCAAAGACTTACAACAATCTGAGAAACATTTGTTGAGGAAAAAACTGAACCTCTATAAGAACCGCTCAGTGTGTTGTTGACCTACTCCCATTCTTCCCTTGATCTCCTCCCATCCTTCCTTCCCTAACTCCATGAAACCTTTGAAAACCAGCAGCCTCACAACCACAGTGGCTGTGAAAACCAGCAGCCTTGAAGCTACCAGATGGAGCGGATCCTGTTTGGGTGCAAGAAGTTTCATTCAGAGCATTGTCTCTATTTGATCTGTTTCAACATTTCCTGGAAGAGGCCCATTCACAGCGTTTTCTCATTGTTTGGCCCGACTTGCACCTTGTTCTGTGGTAAAGAGCCCTACCCTTAAAGCATTTTTTGAAAATAATCAGCAGCAGCTACCTAACATTGCAGCTGCCTGAGGCTTCTAAGCCACTTGGGGCAAACAAGATCCTGGCTAAAAACTTAAAAGGAAGATCAGGAGCAGGATGTCTATAGGGGGTATTGAAAAGTTCTGAGGGATGTGAGACATTCTTTCCTGGTGATCTAGAAGGTTGTACCTATACTTGGGTCTGTGTACATGCCTAGGAAAGACCTGTGAGGGCTCCAGTCTCTCACCATGGGGTGACCCAGAGACCTTGCACAAGCAGGAAGTAAAGGGCAAGGCAGAGAACAATCTAAGTATTGAAGGTATGCCTCAACACACAAAGAGCCCCTTGGCAAGGGGTGGAAGACATAATGGTTCAAAGCACTTAAGGAAATCTCTGATGAGTCATTAGCTGAGCATGAAGCTAAGCAAGCAGAGACTTCAGTGACCAGACACTAGAGGGAATACAGACTTTAAATAATTAGTCCAGGAAAGTCACTAAAAATACAAATAGGGACAACAAAACCCGGGGACAGAGGAGATATGATTCCCAGAGTTGCCACATTATATTATAAAAAATGTCCAGTTTCTGGGGAATTCCCTGGTGGGTCCAGTAGTTAGGACTATGTGCTTCCACTGCAGGGGGCACGAGTTCGGTCCCTGATTGGGGGACTAAGAGCCTGCATGCCACGTGGTGTGGCCAAAAAAAAGAAAAAGAAAAAGTCCAGTTTCCAATGAAAGATTATGAAACACAAAATGAAATAGGAGAATATGGACCATGCAGAGGAAAAAAAAACAAACAAAAATGCAGTCAGTAGAAACTGACCCTGAGGGAGCTCAGATGCTGTATTTCGTAGTCAAAGACTTTAAATCAGCTATTAGAAATATGTCCGAAGAACAAAATGAAACCATGTCTAAAAGAATGAAAGGAAAGTAAGACAATGATGTCCCACCAAATAAAAAATATCAATAAATAGATAGAAATTATCTAATTCTGAAGTTGAAAAGTACAGTAACTGGAAATCATAAATTCACTAGTCGTGCTCAATAGCATATTTGAGCTGACACAAGGAAGAATCAGTGAATAGAATAAAGATCAATTGAAATTATCCAATCTGAAAAATAGAAAAAATGAATGAATAAAAGTGAGCAGAGCCTCAGAAAGGTATGGGACTTTATCAAGTATCCCAACATATGCATAATGGGAGACGAGAGAGAGAGAAAAGGGGGCAGAAGGAATATTTGAAGAAATAATGGCCTAAAACTTCCCAAATATTATGAAAGACATAAATCCACACATCCAAGACAGTCAATGAACTCCAAATAGAACAAAGTTAAGGAAGTCCACACCTAGACACATAGTCACACTGTTGAAAGATGAAGGCAAAGAGATAATCTTGAAAACAGCATGAGAAAAATGACTAACTGTGGGAACGAGCGATCCTCAATGAGATGAATAGCTGACTTCTCACTAGAAACCATGCAAGCCTGAAGCAGCGAGATGATGTATTCAGAATGTTGGGGGAGAGAGGAAGGAAGAGAAACTGTGACTCAGAAATTCCATATCCAGAAAAATTATCCTTCAAAAATGAAAAAAAAATTAAGACATTCTCAGATGAACAAAAACAAAGAAATGTGTTGCTAGCAGACCTATGCTACAAGAAATAGTAAAGGGAGTCCTTCAGGCTGAAATAAAGGATAGTAACCAGTCATTTGAATCCACACAAAGAAATCAAGAGCACTGGTAAGGGTAACTACAAGGTAAACATTAAAGAGAGTATAAAGTTTTTTGTACCTCTTTTCTCCTCTTACCTGATATGAAAGACAACTCCATAAAGCAATAATTACAGAAATGTGTTGATGAGCTTATAATGTATAATGATGTAATATATATGACAATAGGGCTTCCCTGGTGGCCCAGTGGTTAAGAATCTGCCTGCCAATGCAGGGGACACGGGTTCAAGCCCTGGTCCGGGACGATTCCACATGCCATGGAGCAACAAAGCCCACGTTTCACAACTACTGAAGCCTGCGCGCCTGTGGCCTGTGCTCCGCAACGAGAGAAGCCACTGCAATGCGAAGCCCGCGCACCACAATGAAGAGCAGCCCCCACTCGCCGCAACTAGAGAAAGCCCACACACAGCAACAAAGACCCAACGCAGCCAAAAATAAATAAATAAATAAATTTATTTAAAAAAAAAAAAATATATATATATATGACAATAATACCACAACAGTGGAGGAATAGAATGGAGCTATATCAGAGCAAAGCTTCTGTATACTATTGAGATTAAGTTAGTATTAATATGAACGAGATTTTTTTAAGATGCTAATTATAATCTCCTGGGCAACCACTAAGAAAATAATAATAGTAATAGTAATAATAATAAACGAAAAATAAGTGAATTAAAATGGCACACTAGAAAATATCTAAAAAATCTATTTAACACAAAAGAAGGCTATGTTGTTATGTGTATATATGTTTATAAATGTTTATAATCTTTCTGATGAATTGGCCTTTTTATCATTATATAATGTCCCTCTTTGTCTTGAGTAACATTTTCTGTGTTAAGGTCTTTTTTATCTGGCATGAATATTGCCTCTCCAGCTCTCTTAGTTCTCTTTGGTTGCTATTTGCCTCTCCAACTCTCTTAGTTCTCTTTGGTTGCTATTTGCATGTTTTCCATTCTTTTACTTCAATCTAACTGTGTCTTTGAATCTAAAGTGAGTTTCTTGTAGATAGTGTATAGTTGGATCCTGTTGTTTATCCATTCTGCCAATCTGCCTTTTTTAAAAAGTACTTAAATTTAGTGTAATCACCAATAAGCAGAATTTACATCTGCCATTTGCTACTTGTTTTCTTTATTTTTTATGTCTTTGTTTCTCTTTTCTTCTTTTTATCTTATATTTCTTATATGTCTACATTTATCCTATTAGTCCTGTTTCTCTGGAGAACCCTAATACGCACTACAATGGAATTAAATTATAAATAAATAAGAGAAGGAAATTTGAGAAGCTCACAAATAATGTGGGAAATAAGCAACACACTCCTGCATATATACCAAAGAGAAAAGTTAAAAAAGAGAAAAGTTAAAAAAAAAAATGCCCCCACAAAAATTATACATGAGTGTTCATAGTCATATTATTTATAATAGCCCAAGGGTGGAAACAACCCAAATGTTCATCGACTGATAAAACTGATGAATAGATAAATAAAATGTGATATATCCGTACAATGGAATGTTATTCAGCAATAAAAAGGAATGAAGTACTGACACACACTACGGCACATACGACCCCTGAAAACATTATGCTAAGTGAAAGAAGGCAGACACAAAAGGCCACATATTGAATGATTCCGTTCGTGTGAAGTGTCTAGAATAAGCAAACCTATAGAGACACAACGTAGATTCGTGGCTGTCTAAGCCTGGGGTTGGGGAATGACTGCTGACAGGTATGAGGTTTGGTTTGGTTTGGTTTTGATATAATGAAAATGTTCTAAAATTAAATTGTGGTAACGGTTGCACAACTTTGTGGATATACAAAATCCCTGAAGCTGTACCCTTTAAATGGGTGAATTTATGATACGTAGATTATATAAAAAGAAAGAACAGCAAACTCTGTGATAGGAAAGAAAAGGTGAGAAGAAGGAAGAGATGATATTTGGCTGTCTTCACAATTTTGCTGGGCCAACTGTATCTCTGTCCCGTGTCTACAGCCCCAGCCTGATGAGTGCTGCGGAGAGAGGAGTGGGTGACACACCCCAGAGGAAAGGGGAAGAAGGAGCTGGTGTTGGAGTTGGGATGTGAGGGATGCCTTGACCTAGGAGGTGGAGAACAGCAGGAAGGGTGTTCCAGGTCAAGAAAAGAGCTGCACTGAGGAACGGATGAGGCTGGGAGAGAAAGAGTCTCGAGTGGGGCAGGAGGGACGTGTGGCCAGGAGCAGGGAGAGGAGAGCTGACGGTGTGCTGAGGAGGCCAGATTTTATCCTGGTTTGGAAGAAGCCAGCGACAGTTCTTAATGAGCATCAGAGCTGCTCCTTTTTTTTTTTTTTTAACATGTTTATTGGAGTATAATTGCTTTACAATGGTGTGTTAGTTTCTGCTTTAGAAGATATACAGATTGCCAACAAACACATGAAAGAATGCTCAACATCACTAATCATTAGAGAAATGCAAATCAAAACTACAATGAGGTATCACCTCACACCAGTCAGAATGGCCATCCTCAAAAAATCTACAAACAGTAAATGCTGCAGAGGGTGTGGAGAAAAGGGAACCCTCTGGCACTGTTGGTGGGAATGTAAATTGATCCAGAGCTGCTTCTTGAAAGCTCATCTTGGCTTCAGAGTAGATGTTGCATTGGAACGGGGGAGGGGTGGAGAGACGGAAATGAGTGAAACTTGCTAGATGCCCAACGTGAAACTTGCTAGAAGCCCAACGTAACAGCCCGGGAGAGAGAGTGTGGCTGTTGTCCTGATCAGAATGCAGCATTAGAAAAATCCATTCTTCTTATTCAGGCATCCATCTGTCATCTGGAAGATTCTAGTTTGGGCTGTCAGAGGGTGGTATTCAATGCTATTGCTCAAAGAGAACATCACTCCTCTGATAAAAAGATTTGAGGGCGGAAGCTGTGATGAGAACATAACAAGCTGAAAGAGAATGCACTTCTACACATCCCCTGCGTCTTATTTCACTGGATACATTGAAAAATTCTAACATTGAAATAAGTTTCAATTCTATGATGGAAAGAAATGTCATTTTCATCACCGCTTGAATGGGCTCATCTTAGAGGCAGGGAGGTACTTAGAAAAATGGATGAAGGAGTCTTGTTGTCTCTAATTTGGGGAGGTGGGTATGAATTTTTGCAGGCCCAGTGACTCTGGAAGACTATGGTCTGTGCGCTTCCTATTGAACTGCTTCATTTCTAAGGCCTCTGTTTTTCTAAATGCTAAATAGATCGTGGCCTCTTATCACAAACATTAAGTAGCATTGTGAGAATTAATAAACTTCCATTGGTCCAAAAGAGAGTGTTGGGGCCAATAAATAAAAGACCTTAGCAGACATGACCATCCTTTAGGAAAACTGGCTCCCAGAGAAACTGTCAGTTCACTGAAGGGCCCCTATGGAAATTAATGGAAGCATTCTAACTGCTGTTCAACACAGAAATAGAATTCCAAATGCATTGGAAGAGAGGAAATCAACTGTCAGAAAAATACTGCTAAGTAACTAGACTCATTTTGTCCAGGAGAAGTAGTAGACATTGGGAGCCGAAACATTAGGAATTACGATTTTCCCATAAGAATCCGTCCAAGGGGAAAGGATCGTCCATCATACCCCATGTTTTGATTTGTTACAGCCAGAAACCATCTGAATGACCTCAAGAAATAGAGGAGTTAATAAAAAATATAATACTATCTAACATTTTAAAGCCCTTACCATGTTCCAGAAACTCTGCTAAGCCCCTCCTGTATCATTGAGGCCTCACAATAACCCTATGAAGTTGACGATAGTTTTCTCTCTACAATACAGCTGGAGAGATTGAAGTTCAGAGAGGTTAAGGGGCTTGCCTGAGGTCACACAGCTCCCATGAGGCAGAGTCTCCATTCAAGTCAAAGTCTTGGAGACTCTGAGCCCCAGACTCTCAATGACTTGGTAATTGCCTCAGATTTTAAGATGCGAATGCCCTGGAGCTGGAGCAAGAAAGCCACCCAGGCCCCAGGCAGGGCTAAGGGATGTCTCTCTCTTGGCCTTCGCACTTCTGTCCACACCTCCTCACCCTGTACACCCGCACTGCTGCTCCCTCACAATGTCGACTCACAAGGGGCCTGGCTCGTCCTGGCCCAGAATCAGCCCCGCAGCACCCTGGCCGTTGGAGCCCTGCTGCCAGCCAGCGCTGTCTCTCACGACCCAATGCCAAATTCCTGTGAAAAGAACCTTCCAGGTCCAGCTCATCCTCTCATCCAGTCTCACAGGTCAGAAGCCCCTGGCCGATCTACCCAGTGCTACTCTACCCTCATGTCACCTGGTCCAGTCCGTAGGGCAAGGCAGGGTCCTGCCCAAGCAGCAGGAGGTGGGCAGGGCAGATGCTCCCCCCGCCCCCGGGGGGAGAGGGTGAAGGGTGGGCAGGGCAGGCAGAGCTCAGAGCTCGAGAGCACACCCGGAGGACGGAGCATGCCTCACCAGGACCTACTCACTGCATCCACACTCCTCCTCAAGGAGACGTGAGTCTGAGAAACTACAGGGTCTATTTTTTTTAAAATTTAGATCGGAGTAGAGTTGATTTATGATGTTGTGTTAGTTTCAGGTGTACAGCAAAGTGAATCAGTTATACACATACATATATCCGCTCTTTTTTAGATTCTTTTTGCATATAGGTCATTACAGAGTATGGAGTAGAGTTCCCTGTGCCGTACAGTAGGTCCTTATTAGTTATCTATTTTATACATAGAAGTGTGTCTATTGATGACGGATGACCGAGCATTAGGAAGAAGGACCACTGAGGACTGGTCAGATTCGTCCACACCCGACCTCACCCCAAACTCAACAACTCCATCCTGTGGACACCTTTTCCTCTCATCACTCAGACCTATACCTACAACTCTCTCTTTCCCCTCCTTCCTGGGCCTCCAAGACTAGTCAAGATTATTTGTCAATTCTTTCTAGTAAATATTTCTAGAATCCACACTTGGTTTCAGAACCCAGACCCATGTCTCAGGTTGAATCCATTGAACATATAAGAGTAACATAGCATCACAATTCTATAAGGAAGGACTGTTATTATTACCCATTATTACAGATAAGAAAACTGAGGCCCTGGGACTTCCCTGGCAGTCTGGTGGTTAGCACTCGGTGCTTTCACTGCTGAGGGCCCGGGTTCAATCCCTGGTCGGGGAACTAAGATCCTGCAAGCCACATGGTGCAGCCAAAGAAACAAACAAACAAAACTAAGGCCCAGAGAGGCGAAGGAGCCTGTCCAAAATCACGCAGCTTGGACCCCAGCAGACACCCTTCCGTATGCCAAGAGCCTACATGTGCCGGACACTGGGCATAGCGGGGAGCATGGCAGATGGGGTCCTGCCTTCCTGCCGTGTACAGCCTAGTGCACAAAGCACCAGGGGTGCAGAGTTGGTCTGTGCAACCTACTGGTCTTGCGGTGATGTTCTCAGGCTTTGGCAAATGTTCAGTCAAGGTGGCCAGCTGTCCTTCTCAAAAGTATTGTCCTTTATTTTGACCTTTCATTCTTCCTAATTTTTTTTTTCCCAAAGGGTGTTAAAATGTCTTTTCAAAGAATGAAATTAGAACACTCCCTAAACCATACACAAAAATAAACTCCAAATGGATTAAAGACTTAAATGTAAGGCCAGACACTATAAAACTCTTAGAGGAAAACATAGGCAGAACACTCTATGACATAAATCACAGAAGATCCTCTTTAACCCACCTCCTAGAGAAATGGAAATAAAAACAAAAGTAAACAAATGGGACCTAATGAAACTTAAAAGCTTTTGCACAGCAACGGAAATGATAAACAATACGAAAAGACAACCCTCAGAATGGTAAAAAAGTATTTGCAAATGAAGCAACTGACAAAGGATTAACCTGCAAAATTTACAAGCAGCTCATGCAACTCAATATCAAAAAAACAAACAACCCAATCCAAAAATGGGCAGAAGACCTAAATAGACATTTCTCCAAAGAAAATGTACAGATTGCAAACAAACACATGAAAGGATGCTCAACATCATTAATCATTAGAGAGATGCAAATGAAAACTACAATGAGGGGGCTTCCCTGGTGGCGCAGTGGTTGAGAATCTGCCTGCCAATTCAGGGGACACGGGTTCGAGCCCTGGTCTGGGAAGATCCCACATGCTGTGGAGCACCTTGGCCCGTGAGCCACAACTACTGAGCCTGCGCGTCTGGAGCCTGTGCTCCGCAACAAGAGAGGCCGCGACAGTGAGAGGCCCGTGCACCGCGATGAAGCGTGGCCCCCGCTCGCCACAACTAGAGAAAGCCCTCGCACAGAAACAAAGACCCAACACAGCCAAAAATAAAAATTAATTAATTAATTAATTAATTAAAAAAAAAAACTACAATAGGTATCACCTCACACCAGTCAGAATGGCCATCATCAAAAAATCTGCAAACAATAAATGCTGGAGAGAGTGTGGAGAAAAGGGAACCCTCCTGCACTGTTGGTGGGAATGTAAATTGATACAGCCCCTATGGAGAACAGTATGGAGGTTCCTTAAAAAACTAAAAATAGAGCTACCATACGACCCAGCAATCCCACTACTGGGCCTATACCTTGAGAAAACCATAATTCAAAAAGAGTCATGTACCACAATGTTCATTGCAGCTCTATTTACAATAGCCAGGACATGGAAACAACCTAAGTGTCTATTGACAGATGAATGGATAAAGAAGATGTGGCACATATATACAATGGAATATTACTGAGCCATAAAAAGAAACGAAATTGAGTTATTTGTAGTGAGGTGGATGGACCTAGAGTCTGTCATACAGAGTGAAGTAAGTCAGAAAGAGAAAAACAAATACCGTATGCTAACACCTATATATGGAATCTAAAAAACAAACAAAAAAACGGTTCTGAAGAACCTAGGGGCAGAACAGGAATAAAGACACAGACATAGAGAATGGACTTGAGGGCACAGGAAGAGGGAAGGGTAAGCTGGGACGAAGTGAGAGAGTGGCATGGACATATATACACTACCAAATGTAAAATAGACAGCTAGTGGGAAGCAGCTGCATAGTACAGGGAGATCAGCTCGGGGCTTTGTGACCCCCTAGAGGGGTGGGATAGGGAGGGTGGGAGGGAGACGCAAGAGGGAGGGGATATGGGGATATATGTATATGTATAGCTGATTCACTTTGTTATACAGCAGAAACTAACACACCATTGTAAAGCAATTATACTCCAATAAAGATGTTAAAAAAATAAAATCCCTAAAATAAATAAATAAATCAATTAATTAATTAATTCATGGGATGTTAAAAAAAAAAGTCTTTTCATTAACAAAAGCACTGGAATAGGTGATGGGATTCGTCATGCGTGCATGTGCCCGCACATGGCAGAATAAAGTTGGTAGCCCACTTTCATTCCTTCCCACCCCAGCCCTACTTAAAAAAATAAAATCAATTGTCTGTGGAATCTAGAGGTCTGGTGACCACTTAGTCGGGGCCAACTCCTTAGCCTGTGTGGGGCTGTCGACCACCTTGCCTGCACCTTCTGTTACCTTCCCGCATCCTCGCCTCCTGCTCCCCTACCCTTGACACCTTTTCTTTCTTTCCCTTGCTTTTTAACCATTTTATTGTTAAGTAAAAAGTATGCAGAAAACCGCCTGAATCAAAGGTGCAGCTGCATGGATTAACAGAAGATGGGCTCCTGCAACCACGCCTCACCCTGCTCCCTTCCAGCGGCCCCCCTCAGGCAACAGCAGCTCTCCAGAAGCATCTCCCTTTGTCCTGCTGTCCCCTGCAGACCCCGCGGCCACACTCGGTGCTGACGATTCCAGCCCGCCCCCCCCGCACCGAGACCGTCCTCTGTCTGAGCCTGAATTCGGCCCCCAGGGCCCCCCTCCCGCACTTCCCCGAGCCATCCATCGGAGGCCAGTGGGCTGGGGGCAGGGAGCCTTGGGCACAGTCAGGGGACAGCGCCTGTGGTCCAGTGGTCGTGGCTTCCCGCCTCCCCGCCCTCGGCCCGCCTTCTCAGCTCCTCTCCCATCAGCGTACCCTATCTCAGCGTTCAATCCCCTGTGCTGTAGCCGGACGCAGTCCACCCCCTGCCCCACCTCCAGAGCCAACCCCTCCCCGCTGCCATGGCCTCCAGAGCTTCTTCACTCTCACCTCCCCACATAGGTGACGTGTGTCTGGATTGACTGGGACAGCAATACTTTGCACGTTGTCCCTGCGTACGTAATCACAGATGCCTCTTCAAACTCAAAATTATCCTGGTCGGGATGCTGAGTTATGTCCACTTTATTCACACGGCACTCGGAGGAATCCTTTAAAAACACAGAGCAGGGGGACTTCCCTGGTGGTCCAGTGGCTAAGACTCCGCGCTCCCAATGCAGGGAGCCCGGGTTCGATCCCTGGTGGGGGAACTAGATCCTGCACGCCTCAACTAAGAGTTCACATGCCGCAACTAAGAGTTCACATGCCGCAACTAAGAAGCCCGCATGCCACAGCTAAAGATCCTGCGTGCCGCAACTAAGACCCAGCGCAGCCAAGTAAATAAATACATATTAAAAAAAAAAAAAAACCCACACAAAGCAGGCCCCTCCTCAGACACACCCATTGGGTTGGCTATTATAAGAAACAAAAACAAAACACAGAAAGTAACAAGTGTTGGCAAGGACATAGAGAAGTTGGAACACTTGTGCGTGGTTGGTAGGAATGTAAAATGGTGCAGCAGCTGTTGTGGAGAGCAGTATGGAGGTTCCTCAAAAAGTTAAACACAGAATTACCTTATGATCCAGCAATCCCGCTTCTGGGTATAGACCCAAAAGAATTAAAAGCAGGATCTTGAAGACATATTTGCACACCCGTGTTCACGGCAGCCTTATTCACAATAGCCAAGAGGTAGAAGCAACTCAAGCGTCCTTCAACAGATGGATAGATAAGCAAGGTGTGGTCTGTACGTATACTAGAATATGATTCAGCCTTCAAAAGGAAGGAAATTCTGACATAGGTTACTGCATGGATGAACCTTGAGGACATTATGCTGAGTGAAATAACAGACGCAAAAAGGCAAATACTATATGATTCCACTTACATGAGATCCCTACAGAAGTAAAATTCAGAGACGGAAAGTAGAGCAGCGGTTGCCAGGGGTTGTGGGAGGGGACATGGAGAGCAAGCGTTTCACGGGGACAGAGTTTCAGTTTTACAAGGTGAAGAAAGTTCTTCTGCTCAAGGTTATGTGGCAGCCTGGATAGGAGGGGAGTTTGGGGGAGAATGGATACATATGTATGTATCGCTGAGTTGCTTTGCTGTGCTCCTGAAACTATCACAACATTGTTAATCGGCTATACTCCAATATAAAATAAAAAGTTAAAAAGAAAAAAAAGAAGGCTAATACTTTGGGGAAAAAAAAAAAAAGGTGATAAAATTTCCGGAGGTGGATGGTGGTAACGGTTGCACAATAATGTGAGCATACTTACTGCCAGTGAATTCTCTTCTTAAAAGTGATTATAGGGACTTCCCTGGTGGCGTAGTGGTTAGGAATCTGCCTGCCAATGCTGACACAGGTATGAGCCCTGGTCCGGGAAGATCCCACATGCCACGGAGCAACTAAGCCCGTGTGCCACAACTACTGAGCCTGCGTGCCACAACTACTGAAGCCCTTGCGCCTAGAGCCCATGCTCCACAGCAAGAGAAGCCACCGCAATGAGAAGCCTGCGCACCACAATGAAGAGTAGCCCCCGCTCGCCGCAACTAGAGAAAGCCCGCATACAGCAACAAAGACCCAACGCAGCCAAAAATAAATAAAATTATTTTTTAAAAAAAAGTGATTATAAAGGTACATTGTATGCTGTTTCTATTTTACCACCATTAAAAAAAAACTCTCGAAAGGCTTTTCATGGAAACTGGAGTAAAATCCACGAATGCAGGCCTGAAGGGCCTGCACTAGCGGCCAGCCTGTCTCTCCGGGAGCATACCCACCCCACCTCCCACACCGCAGGCCCCTCGGCCTCTGCTGTGACACGTAGGCCGTCCCCAGTCACCCCCTCCCTTATTTCTAGCTTCATTTTTTTCTAACTGAATTGTGTGAAAATTGCCTGTGTTACAGGAGTTTCGGGGTACATGGTCCAAGGCCCTCTTGGGGGTGGGGAGATGGGATTGATCCCACGCCGGGGGGAGGGGGTGATGGAGAGGAGAATGAACTGGGAGGCGGGGATGGGGGATGGGAGTGGGGAAACTGGGAGGTCCGTGGGGCGTGTGGTCACTAACCTGCCTTGGTTGTGACTATAAAAATTACTCAGAGCACAGCAGACGCCCTTGCTTGGTTTTGTTCACGTGACTTCAAGATCTCGGTTTTCTGCGTAGCCTATCCAAAATAACTAAATAAACAGTTTTCAGTCCTAGAGCCAAAAATAACCTTCCAGGTGAGCATGGGTCTCCTTGTAGGCTCCCTTCTTGGAAGGAGGGAGGGAGGGAGGGTGACACCTGGCGAGAAAGGGTCTGGGATGCAGGTCCAGGAAAGGATGGAAGGGTCTGGGTCCTCCAGGGCTGACATTCACCCACCGTCACTGTCTCCCATGTTGGCAAGCTGCTCTGACTTTACCCTCGTTCGGAAGGTCAGCCTGGCCCATAGCCTCTGAGCTGCTCACCCCTAGGAATGGTTTGTGATTTTTTTCCCCTTTGTTTATTTTTTTTATTGAAGTACAGTTGATTTACAATGTTGTGTGTGTTTCAGGTATACAGCAAAGAGTTATATATATATATAAATCTATTCTTTTTTCAGATTCTTTTCTTTATAGGTTATTACTGATATTCACTATAGTTCCCTGTGTCCAGGAATAGGTTTTTTGGGGTTTTTAAAATATCTTTATTGGAGTATAATTGCTTTACAGTGTTGTGTTAGTTTCTGCTGTATAACAAAGTGAGTCAGCTATATGCATACATATATCCCCATATCCCCTCCCTCTTGCGTCTCCCTCCCACCCTCCCTATCCCACCCCTCTAGGGGGTCGCAAAGCACCGAGCTGAACTCCCTGTGCTAGGCAGCTGATTTTGATCAACTCCCAGCTGCCCTCTCTTCCTGTGGTTCTTCGGGGTCAGCGTCTTGTCGGATCTAATGACTAATCTGGAACATAAAGAAAATGAGGGGGAAACCTTGCCCAACTTGGTATCGAGCACTGCAACGTTTGCTTCGCAGTCAGAGCTGGAAACCATTTGACCTCCAGAAACCAAAAAGCAGGTTGAGAAAGAACAGTAATAACAGGCGTTGTCAAGCCTCCATCAGGAGCCAGTCACGTGACCTCCGTTTTCTCTAAATTGCATGAAAACCTTGCTACTTGAGGGTTATTGATGCTGCTTATAGATCAGGGGACTGAGGCATGGAGGGTTCACAGACTTGCCTGAGTTCTTACTCCAGTGTTTCCTTCTGGCTCTGGCCCAGATCCTGGCCTCACGATGGAGGCCGTCTGTTAAAATCACACACTCAGCCCCTTCTGGTCCTTGAGATAGAGATAACCAAAATAATGAACTATGGGGGTTGATTTCTAACTTTTTGAGTGTGACTCAGCTGAGAGGCCTAGGCCAGGCCTTAGGAGCAGGTGCAACAGCGGGGAAGGTGTTCGCTGGGCGTCTGCTGTGGGTGGGGCCCTTGTCCTGCACACCCAACGGCTACCCTGCCCTCTGGCTGGGGGTGCCCGGGACTGCCAACCACGCTGTCCCAGGCACCAGGCCAGGCTGGCTCTGCCCTTGGCCCAGACGTGCCATGACCTTCATCTGAACCTCAGCTGCTTTCCCCACAGACTAGGCTGATGATCTTTGCCCCGCCTGTCTCATGGGGCCACCGAGAGATAAAATGAGGCACCAGAGGTGACAGCGCTGCAAAGTAGAAAGCATGTGACAGTCCTGAAATGCTACTGTAATTCGTGACTGCAAGACTCTGCCCTCCGCTTAATTGCCAGTCTTGCTTGGTTCTGGTTTGAGCCGAGTGCTGTGGTTATTACAGACCAGACTCCCGCGTGTTGAACCCCTCGTTTGTGCCAGCCACCTCGACGATCTCATTTAATCGGCACAACAGCTCTATGGCCTGGGGACTCCTGTGATGGTCCCTGTTTATCCAATGAGGAGACTCAGATGCAGAGAGTTTATGTCACTTGCTTCTGGTCCCAGAGCTGCGATGGGGCAGTGGGTCAGTCACTCCAGAGCCCACATTGAGCCACCAGGATCCAAGGTCTTGGAAGAAGCAGCTGCCTTAGGACTGGAAGCTGAGGGGCGTTTTTAACCCACTGGATGTGTCAGCCCTCAGGCAGACCTGAGCCCCCTTGCCCTGGGTGCTTGCTTGAGAGGAAACCTCCCTGGCAGGAGTGGTTCTCCAAACACAAGACGACAGATGAGCAAGGACACCTGGATTTAGAAAAGCAAAACTCACCTTGTTTATATCTCCTCCCAAACCCCAGGGTTGGGTGTGAACAGTGACCCCCGCTTAGCAACAGAGACACCAAGCCTGCTTGGCTGGCGCGATCTTGTCAGGTTACTCAAAAACTATTCTGTGGGGCTTCCCTGGTGGCACAGTGGTTGAGAATCTGCCTGCCAATGCAGGGGACACGGGTTCGAGCCCTGGTATGGGAAGATCCCACATGCCGCGGAGCAACTAGGCCCGTGAGCCACAACTACTGAGCCTGCGCGTCTGGAGCCTGTGCTCCGCAACGAGAGAGGCCACGACAGTGAAAGGCCCGCGCACTGCAATGAAGAGTGGTCCCCGCTCGCCACAACTAGAGAAAGCCCTCGCACAGAAACGAAGACCTAACACAGCCAAAAATAAATAAATAAATAAATAAATTTATAAAAAAAAAAAAAAAAAAAAAAAAAAAAAACTATTCTGTGTGTGACACCTTAGATGTTTGGTTTTGCTTTCAAGCTGAGTACAGTTTGGGGGACAGATTATTTTATAGCCCTCACAGGTAAATGCCATTTTCCCATCAATGAAAGGTAATCTGCTGTCATAGCTGTCCTGCAAAGCTCCTCCCTGTATGCTGGGTCCCTTCTTCCTGCCTGAATCTGCTCAGCTATAGAAAGATTCCCCCTTGGCTTCGAAAAAAATCAAGTTGATATTTTGACGAATTTGAATAGCAACCAGAAAAGAAGGTCAAGTTTTAAAAGAAGCAACAGGGGAGGGGATTGTAATTAAATCCGCTCTGGGCTGGGTACGGATGATTCATCTCACATAACATTCTGGAAACCACGTGACCGAAGGTATTTTTCTAAATAACCTCAAGTGCTAGTCAAGTTATTCTTTAAATTGCATGCCAGCGACATCTCCGAACTGGTATTTTGCTTGGCAGGCGCTGAGCCTCTGCCACAGCCCGGATTTTCCTGCAGGCAGAGGCCGGCCTTGTTTTGACAGTTGTTTCTGCTGCCTTCCCCTTCTGCCTGGAAGGATGACACAGCCGCACAGGCCCGGGGAGGGAGGCGCATGCTGGGCTCCAGAAAGACAAAGGCACCTCTGCTTGGGTCGGAGGAGCTGGTCAGGGCCCTCAGTGTGGGCAGGATGAAGCCTTAGGTCTTTTCCAAATGATGGCACTGCTGAAATTCCTCTTCCAGGAAGCTTCGATTGAAACAGTGAGGAGCCCCCGGCGACTGTCTGCTCAGAACCTACTCTACCAGCAAGCGACCCCGCCCACCACACCACTCCTGCCATCCAAAGGGTTCCAGAGGTTTCTCTGGTTAGTATATGGTGATGCAGCTCTAGGTGGGTCCTGGGCCAGCAGCCTGAGCCAAGTTGAGCCCATCAGAATCCTTTCTTTCTTTTTTTTTTTTAATTGAAGTATAGTTAATTTACAATGTTGTGTTAGTTTCTGGTGTACAGCAAAATGATTCAGTTATACATCTATATATCTATTCTTTTTCATATTCCTTTCCATTATGATTTATTACAGGATTGAATATAGTTCCCTGGGCTATACAGTAGGACCTTGTTGTTTATCTATTTTATATATATAGTAGTTTGTATCTGCTAATTCCAACTTCCTAATTTATCCCCCCCCTTCTTTCCCCTTTGGTAACCATCAGTTCTCTATGTCTGGGAGTATTTTTCTATCGTGTAAGTAAGTTCATTTGTGCCATATTTTAGATTCCACATGTAAACGATATCATATGGTATTTGTCTTTCTTTGTCTGACTTGCTTCACTTAGTATGATCATCTCTAGTTCCATCCATGTTGCTGCAAATGGCATTATTTCATTCTTTTTTATGGCTGAATAATATTCCATTCTGTATATACACCACATCTTCTTTATCCATTCTTCTGTCAATGGACAGTTAGATTGCTTCCATGTCTTGGCTATTGTGAATAGTGCTGCTGTGAACAGAGAGGTACATGTATCTTTTTGAATAATAGTTTTGTCCAGATATATGCCCTGGAGTGGGATTGCTGGCTCATATGGCAATTCTATTTTTAGATTTTTAAGGAACCTCCATACTGTTCTCTGTAGTGGCTATACCAATTTATATTCCCACCAACAGTATAGGAGGGTTCAATTTTCTCCACACCCTCTCCAGCATTTGTTATTTATAGACTTTTTAATGTTGGCCATCATGACAGTCCTTTCAAAACCAGGCTGTATCTTGGCCACAAAAGTGGGGAAAGCTGATCTCAAGAAGGGGGGATGTGGGACTTCCTTGGTGGCGCAGTGGTTAAGAATCCACCTGCCAATGCAGGGGACACAGGTTGGATCCCTGGTCCGGAAAGATCACACATGCTGTGGAGCAACTAAGCCTGTGTGCCACAACTACTGAAGACCGTGTGCCTAGAGCCCGTGCTCTGCAACAAGAGAAGCCAGTGCAACGAGAAGCCCGTGCACCTCAACGAAGAGTAGCCCCTGCTCGCCGCAACTAGAGAAAGCCCATGCACAGCAATGAAGACCCAATGCAGCCAAAAAAAAAAAGAAGAAGAGGGGGTAGGGGTGGATTGATCAAATATGCAGAGAGGAGCGGGACTAAAGCAGAGGGAGAGTGTTTGGATGGTGTCTAGGTACCAGGTCCCAATTTTCCCTGAAGCTCAGCTATCCTGAAATCCTGGCAGCTGAATAACCTTAAAATTAATTTCCTTTTCCTTTAGGCTATTCCAAGTGGAGCTTCTGTCACTTGCAACCGAAAGATTCCTCTTGCACTTATGATCTCACTGTGAGGGCCATGAGGGAAGGATGTCGTCTAGTCCTCTTGTAAATGTTCATCTTCTCCCTGGGCCTCTTCGTAGTCTCTTCCTTCTATGTGTGTCTCTGTTCAAATTTCCCCTTTTTATAAGGACACCAGTCATTTTGGATTAAGGCCCAACCCTCGTGACCTCACTTTGACTTGATTGTCTCTGTGAAGACCCTGTCTTCAAATGAGGTCACGTTCTAAGTTACTAGGAGTTAAGACTCCAACATATCATTTGGGGGGAAAGATACAATGCAACCCATAACCCCGTACAATGGAATACTATGCAGTCAGGACAAAGAAGGAGGTGTATCTGCATGTGCTGAGACCACACATATTATGTGAAAAAGCCAGTCTATATGTCTGTATCTTTTTTTGTTGTTGAAGTATAGTTGATTTACAATGTTGTGTCAACTTCTGCTGTACAGCAAAGTGGTTCAGTTAAACATATATACATTCTTATTCATATTCTTTTCCATTGTGGTTTATCACAGGATATGAATATAGTTCCCTGTGCTATACAGTAGGATCCGCTAATCCCAAACTCCCACTCAATCCCTTCCCCACCAACCCCCTTGACAACCACAAGTCTGTTCTCTATATCTGTGAGTCTGTTTCTGTTTCATAGATAGGTTCATTTGTTTCATATTTTAGATTCTACATATAAGTGATATCATATAGTATTTGTCTTTGTCTGACTTACTTTAATTAGTATGATAATCTCTAGGTCCATCCATGTTGCTGCAAATGGCATTATTTCATTCTTTTTTATGGCTGAGTAGTATTCCATTGTATATATGTACCACATCTTCTTTATCCATTCCTCTGTCGATGGACATTTAGGTTGTTTCCTTGTCTTGGCTATTGTGAATAGTGCTGCTATGAACATTGGAGTGCATGTATCTTTTTGAATTAGAGTTTTGTCTGGATATATGCCCAGGAGTGGGATTGATGGATCATATGGTAGCTCTATTTTTAGCTTTTTGAAGAATCTCCACACTGTTTTCCATACTGGCTGCACCAACTTACATTCCCACCAACAGTGTAGGAGGGTTCCCTTTTCTCCACACCCTCTCCAGCATTTGTTATTTATAGTATGACTGTATATTTTGACCCCTCTATAAATAGTGTACTTGTGAGTGTGTGAGCACTGACATTAACACTGATACATATAAGTGTATTTCTTTAATTTCTGGAAGGAATCAAGGCAAGTTGACAATAGTTACCTTGTTGAAGAGAGACCTGAAAAAGAAAGGAAAGAGACTTTGACTTTTCCTTTGTATTTTTGACTTTCTGTTTCTATATTGTCTGAATCTCATGTAGAGATACACATACATGTGTGTTTGTGAGTGTGTATATATACATATATATATATATATATATATAGACTTTTTCTTATGCTTTTCTGTATTCTATTAACAATGTAAGCTATGTATTGTCTTAAAGATGTGAGTTGATTTACACATACGTTCTCAGGAATAGGTTTTATATGCCAAGCGTAACCTACATTCTGTGTATCTGTCTGTACTTGTAAGCTCTTAAAAGCTTGTGTTTGCTCTTGCCCTCATATGTGGTACTTAGCATGGTCAGCCGGGAAATCAGGTCCTTTCTAGTGTTCTGGAGACGGTGATGGGGAGGGAGTGACGGGGAGGATGATGGTAAAGAAAACAAGGTTGGTCATGGCTTAGCGGTTGGCTAGAACTGCTTCCTTGGATGATGAAAGGCTTTTTTTTTAAATACTAGAGATTCATCAGGCAAGGCCTTGGACACACCACAGGCTCTTACTCTATTCTGATACCTGTGGTATTTCTGTAGGTCTGGGAGAAATGTCTTTGGGAGGAATGAGAAGGCTGGGATTCAGTACATCCTTTTTTCTTTTTAGAGAAGTCTCTTTAGGTCAGTCTTTCTCAACCGCAGTTCCAGGACCCTAAGGTCCTGAGACACCCACTGGGCGTAATCAATTCACTCTTCCCGCAGGTACCTAGAGCGGTTCTAGACAAGCACTGCTCTTGGGAACATTAAGGGAACAAGCACTCCCACTGTATTCTTTGGGGTCTAATTCTCTTGCAGAATCCAGTTTAAAAAGGATGCCTTAGAATCTGCCGCCTCCTTGCCGTGATCCCATCCCACAGAATCAAACATCAACTTCCAAGAAGGAGCCGCGACTCACTGTGGCCCATGTAACAGATAATAGCCAGGCCAGGCCCTCTGGAGGGTTCTAGCCCCATCCAGAAGGCAGGAACTATCTGGCACCCCCAACTCTGGGACCTAGAATCTAGCCTGTGCTGTTCAAAATGGTAGCCACGTGGCTATTTGGACTTAAATTTAAAATTCAGTTCCTAAGTCGTACTAGCCCCGTTTCAAGTGTTCAGTGGCCACCCTATTGAACAGCGCACATTGGAGAACATTTCCATGACCACAGGAAGTTTTACTGGAGAGCCCTGACAGACTATGATAGTAAGAGGGGCCCAGAACTATACCTCAAGGGAGTCCTTGCTCCAGACTCCACGAAGTCCACACAGGGAATCCCTGAGAACGTCCAAGCCCACAGCATGGAATGAGAGCTCTACCCAGCTGATCCAATAGTTCTAATAATAAATAATGATAACATAATAATAAGTAGTTAACTTAAGCATAGATGTGAATGCCAGGAATTATAAATAGTCTGTGGAGAGAAATCAATCAGTATTAACTCCCCATCTCTGAACTGTGAGTGGGTATATGGCCCCTGATGGTTCTAGCACATTGGTCTCCCCTCATCCCTCTGTCCCCAGCCCAGCAGCTCTTTCCCTGCCTCTCCATCTTCATGGGAAGGACTCTTTTTCATGCATGCTTTAGAGAGTCTGTTGGTCTCTTTTTTCCCAATTGCTCAAAGTTATTTTTCTCTCTCCTTCGTTTGTCAAAGAAATCTGGTAAATGTTTTGTAGAAATGTGCACAATCTAGCTCTTCCTGAAGACATACATTTTTTTTTTTCCAATTTTCTTTATTGTGGTAAAACACATCTAACATCAAATTTGGACCATTTTTAAGTGGTATTAAGTACATTCACATTGTTGTGCTACCATCACCATCACCCATCTCCAGAACACTTTTCATCTTGCAAAACTGAAACTCTGCACCCATTAAACACTACCTCCCTGTCCCCTCCTCCCCGCAGTCCCTGGCAACCATCCTTCTACTATCTGATTACTCCAGGGACCTCCTATGAGTGGAATTGTACAGTATTTGTCCTTTTACATCTGGCTTATTTCATAGCATAGTGTCCTCAAGCTTCATCCATATTATAGCGTATGCCAGAATTTCCTTCCTTTTTAAGGCTGAATAATATTTCATTGTATGTATGTGAAAAAGTTATATTCTTAAAGTAAAAACGTATTTATGAATTAATAGATAGACCATAGGAACATACCAACTCATCAGAGACCTCTCTCTACTTGCTGTTACCCGTTTCCCCAAAAGACCCAGCTCCTTCAGGGTCCATCCAAGGAGTCAGGCTCTAGCAGGGACTGCTCCCAGCCAGGGGACAAGTCAGCCGAAGCCTGTAGCAAGTCCCGGGGCCATCGGGGAAGCCGTGACTACGTTTAAGATGAGCAAAGGGCATTCTCTTCACTGCCGTCCAGGATACTCGTGGGACTTGACATTTTGTCCATCCTTGGATAGCTCTCAGTTCCTCAGAGCTTATGGATTCCTGGCTTGCTGGAGCTTAGGAGCATTGTTTTCACCCATTAAGACCCGGCATGTCGTCTGTCACTGCCTGTGGGCCAGGAATGGCACCTCTGCTGGTGCATTTCCTAACCTGTGACACCAGCTGCCTGCCTCTGAGTCTCACAGTGGAAGACGCATCGTGGTTCTGGCATTTTTGCAGGAAGAGATCCACTTCTGAGCGGAGCTGTCGCCGCCTACTCCCCCAATCAAAAACAATTGGCATATATCCAGAAAAGACGAAAACTCTAACTCGAAAAGAGACGTATACCCCAGTGTTCATTGCAGCACTATTTGCAATAGCCAAGACATGGAAGCAACCTATATGTCCATCGACAGATGAATGGATAAAGAAGATGTGGTACATATATACGATGGAATATTACTCAGTCATAAAAAAGAAATAATGCCATTTGCAGTAACATGCGTGGACCTAGAGATTATCATACTAAGTGAAGTAAGTCAGACAGAGAAAGACAAATATCATATGATATCACTTATATGTAGAATCTTAAAAAAAAAAAAGATACAAATGAATGTATTTACAAAACAGAAACAGACTCACAGACAGAGAAAACAAACTTATGGTTACCAAAGGGGAGAGGGGTGGGGAGGGATAAATTAGGAGTTTGGGATTAACAGGTACACATTACTATATATAAAATAGATGAAAAATGAGGTCCTACTGTATAGCACAGGGAGCTCTATTCAGTATCTTATAATAACCTATCATGGAAAATAACATATATATATATATATATATATATACACACACATATATATACACACATATACGCAACTGAATCACTTTGCTGTACACCTGAAACTAACACAACATTGTAAATCACCTCTACTTCAATAAGATAAATAACAGCCCCCCACTGTGCGGAAATTAAGGGCTCTCTGAATGCCTGGTAGACCGGCCCCAACTCAGTCGCTCGCTGCAACCCTGAGCTCCCTCTCTCCGTGACCCCACGCTCCGACCAGCTGCAAGCCAGCATCACAGGGGTGTCCTTCACCCTCTTCTCCACCTCCAGGACTATTACGTCCAACTCAGACGATGGCCCCAGGCCCCGCCCCGCCCCATGGCTGCCCCATTCATCAACCGATAATGACTGAGCGCCTGCTGTGTAGCTGACACTGGACTATGTCCTGAGGAGTGTGAGCAAAACGCCTTTTCTCTGAAAACTGACTCAGAAACGGGCCATTTCGATGTGGCTAATGCTCTGGCAGGCTAGGAGGGGGAGGAGGGCTTCCTGGAGGAGGTGACAGCCAAGCTGAGATCAGAGGGGTCATTAAGAGTTCTCCAGACAGAGCAAGATTTGGGGGGGGGGCAAGTTGGGGGCAGAGTGGAGAGGGATGCTCGGGCTGAAGAAACAGTCAAGGCAAAGGCCCAGCAACAAGTGGAGCTGCAGATGGTGGCTGGGGCTGGCACCGGAGAGCCAGTGCAGAGGAGGCCCAGGGAAAAGGGCAGGACAGGAGGGGCCGCGTCCTGCACACAGCGGAGGATTCTGAGTGCCAGGCCTCAGAGAGGAGCAGCACGTGAAGATGGTTATCTTGGAGAGACCAGGCCTGCCGTAACAATGATCTCAAACTGGGTAACTTGAAAACAACAGAAATATATCTGTGTATATACCGGACTCATGCTTCGAGGGGCCAGAGCCTTTCCAAGGGCTTCAGGGGAGGATCCTTCCTGCCTCTTCCAGCTTCTGGTGGCTCCAGGCACTCATGGCTTGGGGACTGCAGGCCTCCAATCTCTGCCCCATCCTCACACGTGCCACTGCCGTCCCCCAGATTCTGCCTTCTCCCCCCTCTTCTCTTAGGACACTGTGAGTGGATTTAGGCCTCACCCCAATCCAGGATGATCTCACCTTGAGATCCTTAATTTCATTCCATTTGCCAAGGCCCTTTTCCCAAATAATGTCACGGTCACATGGATACGTCTCTCTCAGGAGCCACCACTGAGCCCACTCCAGTCACTCAAGCAGCAACAGGAAGAAATGAACTGCTGATGGGACCAGGTCCCTCCCCAGCTTGAGCCTGTCCAGCGGCCCCCCAGCTGTTGGGACAGAGCCCGAGGGTCTTTCTGGCCTCTTGAGGTCCTTCAGGACCCTGCCCCACACCCGCTCTGCTCTAATCTGTCAAGCACTGAATGCCACCCACGCCCACTGCCTGCTGGCACAGGCTCTGTGCATCCCCACTCCCCATCCTGCGTCCCTGGAAATGTCGCTTCCTTGGGAAGCCCTCAGACTCCTCCTCATGCCCTCCCCGGCCCGTCCGGGTGAGGTGCGCCTCTCAGAGCACCTGGGACCTCGGCGGTCAGCCTTCTTGTTACTGATCTGTCTCCCCTGTGTTTTATTTACACCTGTCACAGAGCAAATGCACACAGTTCCTGTGTGTTGAATTGATTAATTGAAGTGTAACTATCCTAGTGATTAAGTAGGTTAGTACATTTGCTCCCTTCATGTTCCCCCTTGGGGCTGATGTCTGTAAACACCGTCTCCACTCGAGGCCCTTGCTGGTCAGTCCTCCCATTCACAGGGCCGCCTCTTTCCTCTTGGCCGCCCCAATCCCATCCTTCAGGTAAGTCCCAGAACAAGTCTGAGACAGACCTGGGACCTGGGACCCTTTACTGCAGTGCTTGCACCTGGACAAACTCTCCTCTAGCAACAAAATACAAAGAAACTATAAGGGACTAAAAATAACTGCATGCATGCACAGTTGGGGCAAATTCTGGGCCAAAGAATACAGAAAGATAAAAACAAAAAACCCAACCAACTGCCACTTCTGAAGAGCCAGGAGCACAAACTGGGTGTTGGGAGCAAAAGCAGGGCGCTGAGCATGCGCCCTGCACACAGCACACAACCAAAGCTTGATGAGACTGGTGGCCAAAGTAGCAGCAAAATCAAAGCAAACAGGCTTGCTCACCAAGTCTTTGAAGCGCTAACAAGATCTTTTTGGTGAAACATGAAATACTTTGGGAAGATAGGGGTGGAAGGCAAAGATTCCATCCATCCATCCATCCATCCATCCATCCATCCATCCATTCCTTTTGGAGCTCAGGTGCACAGGGCTGAGTTAATTACACTTCCCGGCTCAGGGGGCACTGCCATCACAGCCTGGGGGAGGGGCCACTCTTGTTCAATTCATTAATTCCCTTTATCCCTTTTCCACACTCCCATCCCCTTCTCCCTCCTAACCTGACATGACCATTCTATTTAAAATGTGTGCACTTGTTTGCACGGGCCCTTGAAGGTAGAAGATATGAACTGGTATTGACCCAAGACAGGCCAGGAATCTAAGGCTGACAAAGAATGGAACTTCCCTGAGGAGGCGAGGATGATTTCAAGAACAGAAGCAGGTGCCCGAGCTGCACAGCTTCCACGGTTCTCCTCCACCTGGGACCTGGCCTCCTGGGCACACAAAACAAATGCCAACCTGTCAGGGAACGTGCCTGGGCTGTTGAGCCAGTGGGAGTTTAGGTCAGGTTATTGCATAATTTCTGTCCACTCTTCCTTCTCCATCCCGGTCATCCTCCTTCCTGCAGAGAATTGTTCAAGCCTCACCATGCCTGTCTCATCCTATTCTTGTCCCATCCTGGACGTGGCCCTTTCCAGGTTTGGGGACAATCCTCCTGGCCCTGCTCTGATTCTGTGTCCCAGGCTTAAAAATTGAGTTATTGATTTACCCAGGTGGTCAAATTCCCCTAGTTCCACTGACTAGCTCCCTCTGCCGTCAACTGAATTACTGTTTACCAACATTCGGTGCCCCTACCTAAGAGAAGATCTTCCCTGCTGTGTTGAATTCAGGCAGTGCCATGCGACAGTGGCCAGTGAAATGTGAGCCAAAGTGACATGTGCTACTGCAGGGCAGAAGCTGTAAAAGCCACCATGCTCTTTGCCAAGCACTCTTTTCCCTCTGCCACCATGACCACCAGAGGCTTGGGGTCCAGAATGAAGATGATGTAGGTAGAGCCACAACCAACACATGATGCACCTGCCACTGGAGTGAAAAATAGACCTTTGTTATCGTAAGTCACTGAGGTTTGGGGTTGTTTGTTCCTGCAGCATATCCTAGTCCAGCCTGACTGATACAACCTCCACACCCAAGTCTTACCTTCATGGCCGTGTGAGTGCGACTGAGACTGCTGTTGCTAACAGCTAACATTCACTGAGCACCCACTGTGTCCTCGCCTAGGCCCTTTACATACTTCCTCATGGTCAATGCCAGTTCATACCGTGTTGCCATTTTGCAGATGAGGAAACTAAATACCAGCTAATTTAACTATCAATAAATTGTCCAAGGTCACAACCATAGTGGGCTGGTTTTGGAACACAGATCTGACTCTAGAGAGTCAAATCTGCTGCTCGAATTTCTTCTGAGACTGACCATGTGCCTTCCTCTCACCGGTTTCCATCCCGCATGATGCCTTCAACCATCACCCCAAGCATCTGATTCATGCCTCCCAGTGGCAGCTACGCCTGGGGTACCAACGCCTGCTTTAACTCAGTTCTCGCAGAACTGCAGGATACTGAGAATCCCCTGCTCTCCCATCCCTGTCCTCCCTCCCTTTCTGCAGCTGGGGACATCCCCAAGCCCTGTCCTCATGGGGGGCAGGAGAGCTATGTCTGATCTCCAGGACTTGGGACACCTTGGCTGGGTTGCTTGCCACTGGCAGGGCTCTAGCCCAGACACCACTCTTCACCCCATTTCATCCTTCCCCTCCGACCCCCCTTTCCCCACCATCCCCTAAATGTGGACAGTTTCCATTGTTCTGTGCTCAGCCCACTTCTTTTCTCTCCGTGTACAAACTCCCTCAACAATTTCAGCAGATCTGTCATTTCAACTATTACTTCCATGTGAATGCCTCCCAAACTAGAATTCCATGCTGACCTCACTCCTGAGCCCTGGTCTTGCTTTTCCCCCTCCTGGAGCCATCTTTCAGGAGACTTGAGATCGGGATCTCCAAAATGAAGCTCACTTCTTCTACCCCTTTCCGGTGCGGTCCATTTCTCCTGCCTTCTTCATTTCTAGTAAGAGCACCTGCAACTGCGTGCACTGCGTTATCACTCATTCATTCACCCCACCTCTCCTGAGCGCCCACGTTCTATGAGGCCACATTCTATGACCCCCTTTGTCCCCTCTCCCGCTCCCGACAGCCAGACTGCTGCCACATCCCGTGGCACCTCATCACTGTTTTCAGAATACATCCCCTAGTCATCCATCATTCTGCTCCTTTAAAAGCAACTCTCTTCACAACTGCACACAAAAGAATCTCAGCTCCCTCTTTCAGAAAGGAGAATCTGAAATCAGAAATAGGAGTCTCTATTGAAGAAGGCAATTTGCTTTCAATTAAATGGAAATGATAAAATAAGTCACTTAAATGGAAAAGCACTTCACTTATTTGGATGCTGCTAAAGTTTCTGTATCTTACTTTTAAGGAAGCTGAATATATAATCTAGTGAATGAAAGTGCTGTGTTTAGCCAAGTAAGCAGTTTGAAACACAGGACTTTCAATCAGATTAAATGCCCTTTTCACCATCACGAGTGATGGATTTTCCTCCGTTGTTTCTTCCATTCAGTGTCAAGCGATAAGGACTGTCTTCCTAGCAAATTATTTTTTACGAGACTATGTTTACCTGCCTGCGTTAATAATCATATTGCTATAGATGTCAAGATTCTTGAGACACACTTTCGGCAACTGTGGCAAGTCCTAAAACATAATGTATTCATGTTTTGGTTCATCATCACCCATCCCTGAACTTAAAATGAACTCACAGCGTATGTTTTCTTTTTCTTGTCTGCGGCTAATACCTCTCATCCTTTTATTCACTAAAATCTCCAGTCCGATTTCCCACGTTTGAAACTGCCCCTTTGCGTTCATCACTGTGCTTGGACACTCACAAAACTTTCTGTTGAACTGTGTCCCCCTAAAAAGATATGTTGACATCCTAACCCGCAGGACCTGTGAATGTGACCTTATTTGGAAAGGCGGTCTTTGCAGATGGAATCAAGTTAAAACGAGGTCATACTGGATTAGGATGGGCCTAATCCAGTGGCTGATGTCTTTATAAGAGAAAAGAGAGAGAGTTTTGGACACAGAGACACACGGGGAAATGCCACGTGACCAGAGAGGCAGAGATTGCAGTGATGCCTCTGCAAACAAAGAACATTCCAGCAGAAGTTAGGAAGAGGCAAGGAAGGGTCCTCCACCAGAGCCATCAGAGGGAGCGTGGCCCTGCTGACAGCTTGACTTTGGACTTCTGGCCTCCAGAACCGGAGGACAATAGATTTCTGGTTTTTTAAGCCACCCAGTTTGTGGTCATTTATTACTTCATCTCTAGGAAATGAATACAGATGTTGCTATTTTCTGAGCGTCTCTAAATGTAAAATACAACGTCAAGGGTTTTTTGAATACTTCAACACTCCCCACCCTACTCTCCAACGCCCCCCTGACTTTGCAGGCTGCACCCGGAACCTGCCGTTTTCCTGACTGTTGTCAAATTTTGCCTCCCGTCTTGCAGCATCAGGGGAATTGTCAACCTCAGTCATTCCCTGGATACCTAACACAGAGATGAGAGTCTCTTGTGCCCCCTTTTCTTGGTGGGGGGGGAAAGATTCACCCTCACATTCCACCTGCGATCAGCGGGGGTCAGGTCCATGCCACAGGCCCAGGAAACTGTATTTTGCACAAGCGTGTGGCCGGAACGTGACCTTCCTCTGACCTACCCTCCCAGGTGCCTCAGAGCCTGGTGTTATCGGCCACGGTTCTTGGCCTCCTTAATCAACAGAAACTGACCAGAGGCCAGACAAGAAATTCAGGCAAGGTTTGACTGGGGTCTCTGCTACAGAAGAGGGAGTGGAAACAAGTAACAGTTGCCCTTGCTCGCTCTCTGATGGGGGCCGAGCTGATTCCTTAAGTGGGGTGAGGGTAGGGGTGTGTCCAGGGGTCAGGCCGGAGGGGGGGCTTAGGTGGTCTGCCCACCCCTCGGTGGTGCCGTGTGCAGGGATCCTGCGCGGGGCCCTGCTTTTGCTTCCAGCTCTTCAGAAGTGGCAGTTGGGTTTTTGGTCTTTTTGTATCTTGTTGTCCATAATGTGCCCCAGTTACTTTAGTCCCTTAGAGTGTCTTTGTATTGTGTTGCTGGAGGAGACGTTTGTCCAGGGACAAGCACTGCAGCAAAGGGTCCCAGGTCCCAGCCTGTCTCACTGGGATGTGTCATCCCCCCCCCGTGGCTCAGTGCCGTGGCTTCCCCCCGAGGCCACACACAGAGGACCAGCGGCGAGCGGAAAGCCAGCAGAGAATTTTTGCAGGAGGGTCGGGGGAGGGACACGACACAGGGAAGCCGCGGCTGCTGGGCACGGAGACTTAGGAGAGCCGCAGGCCTCCCCTGAAGTGGGCCAGGAAGGGGTGCTGGGTGCCGTGTCAGGGGGAGGGAACTGCCGGTCACCGCCGGGGAAATACAACCTTATATCTCACCTACACTGCTTTCACTGTTTCCCTCTCCCTCCCATTAATACAGTCTACTTCTGGCTCGAAACCACCATTGTGAAAATAAAGAGTGTTGGTATGCAGGACAGGAAGAATATGTTTGGCTCTAACTCCTCTGAGCCTTAGAGAGTCTCCCTAGGAAATGATCACCGGCCCACTCCTCCTGCCTTGGGAAACTGTGCCTAAGAAACCAAGTACTGCGGGTGAAAATGCTTTGTAGGTAGAGAACGTTACACACGTGGACTTGCTATTTATTAGCGTTGTTGTTATCCGTCTGTTAATTAGTAGAAGCTCCTCCAAAGCAGGAATAGTTGCCTATGGGTGTGATGCAGGGGGCAGCAGGGTGTCCTGTGTGTCACTGGCACGTGGTACAGAAGGACGCTGCACGAGCGAGTGAACTTTGCCGAGAGTCACCCTCCCCACGGGCCACTCCGCAGCCTCCCAACGTGCCTGCTGAGCCTTCCCTTCCGACTCTGCCCCCTTTTTCCAGGGACCAGCCCTTCTCTGGAACCCAGGCTGAAGTCCGCCCCTCTGGGTCGAGGCAGGACCAGGGAGATCCACCGGGGCTACCCACTCACCGAAGGGCCTTGGGCCAACCTCGCCGTCCCCTTCTTCATTTCATTCACCCATTCCATGAGGTGACAAACAGAAATGCCAGCCCAGGGTTGGTGTAGGCAAAGTCAGGGAATATTCATTCTTGTAGACAGATGCTTCCTAGTGTCTGACCTCGTGGGGGGCTGATCAGCGTTTTCTAGTTCCCTGGACCATCAACTCTCTACAGGCATCTTGCCGATCAGCCCCATGTGGCAGATAAAAAGCATGTGTCCCATCCTGGCCTGATTCCCCCCCACTACCCTGGCTTTGTTAAGGTAGAACAGGGGATAACTATGGTATAAACTGCCAAGTTGTAAGATCTCAATTGAAAAATACAACATCCTACCTGCCATGCGCTGTAGGTGACATACATACATTTATGTAAAAATTCATAAAATCTGCGTGAGCACTTCACACACACACACAACACTCACCCCAATACCAAACCTCCCACCTCCATCTACTCTTGTTCGTATCTTTATGCCAAAAGAGTAAGATACGTGGACAAAGAACCTCTTCCTTGAGAGTCACCAGACCAGAGTTGCTGTGTTACTTTAAGCAAGTCACTTAACCTCTCTGAACTTCAGTTTTCCCATCTATAAATTGAGGATAATTCAACCTAGCCCACAGGATGGTTATATATATGTATTACAGAAGCACAAGCATAGTAAAAATCTAATGATGTCATTGCTATTACTTGCCTCTTTCAAATAGATCCATAATTCTCTTAAAACCTTGGGATTTTTATGAAAGCCAAATAAGAAGAAATAAGCAAAGTAAACATAAAAGGAGTAGCTGTACCATCACAACGTGGCTTTCTCAAGCTGCACGCGGAAACAAGCAAGTCTGACCTTGTACATTGCGCTTGAGACCCTGAGGTAGCACCCACAGGGGTGCAGCTTGGAGTAGAAGCAGCTGCCACCTTCCCAGAGCCCGGGCCACCCAGGGGGAGGCCTGGGCACAGAGGAGGCAGAGAAGGTGGGGGGGGGGCGCATTCCAGAAGCCCCCAGATTCCTTTGGGGGTGGGAAGAGTGCTCTCCAGACAGAAGCCCCAGGCGCCGAAGCCATCCTCTGGCCTTCCTGCAGCTTTGCTTGGGAAGTGGGCCCGGAGGGGTGCCAGATGGCCGGTAGGCACCACTAGTTAGACTCCTTCAGGGTGCCAGGACCAGGGACCAATGCCAGCTTCTCCACCAACTAGTTTATACCAAACTCCCTAAGCCAGGGGCTGTGAGCTGGCCAACTGAGCTGCAAGTTGTTTCTTTTGGTTCCTCCCCCTCCTCACCACATGGTGGTCTGTTTCACACGTGGTAGCTACTGTGAGCTGACTTCAAACTCCATTCCTGTCTCGTTCGAATGTGCCTTCCAGCACGGAAGGAGCTGGAAAGTTTACATTGCCCAGACTTCTTGGCAACTAGGGTTCAGGCTAAGACTTGGGACCTAAGGATCAGATGGAGACCCAGGCAACTGGATTCTGAACAGAGTTACACGGAGAGAGGGCACAGGTGCCTGTAAGTAGCAAATGCGGCCAAAGTGACCAGGTGCTGGGCCCAGCAGCCGAGGCAGCGTCTTCCTGGGCAGGAAAGAAGCATCAGCGTCCTTGGCACCTGTTCCGTGTATGATTTTAAATATTATTCCTGTTAGTTTATTGCACAGCATTTTTTCATCCTTCCCAGTGATTCTGAAGGCTACCTTTACCCCTGCATAAATCTCCTTCCACTCAGAGCGGATTCTGTTATCTGCAACTAAGAGTGTGGACCTATACAGTCAATTACATTTTGCAGACCCCTGAGATAAAACACACGCTTCAGTGTGCCAGGGAAGCTCTTGCTTATGATTTTCTTTAAAAAAGAAAAACATAACCTGGCACCAGCAGATTGATATATTATGACATGTCTAGTGCCCAGTGTTAATACAGTAAGTCCCCTACGTACGAATGAGTTCCGTTCCAAGAGCGCGTTGGTAAGTCCAATTTGTTTGTAAGTCCAAAAATGTTAGCTAGGTACACAACTAACACAATCAGCTATATAGTACTGTACTATAATAGGTTTATAATACTTTTCACACGAATAATACATAAAAAACAAACAAAAAATTAAAAAAACTATTTTTAATCTCACAGTACAGTACCTTGAAAAGTACAGTAGTACAGTACAACAGCTGGCATACAGAGGGTGGCATCGAGTGAACAGGCAAGAAATAAAGATACTGTACTACTGTACTCTGTACAGTACTGTACAGTACACAAAAGCACAACCCAGCCTCTTGTAGAGGATGCACGCACGTGACAACGTACGCCAGACACGTGAACTAACTTACATGATTGGACGTGTGAACGCACGTTCGCATCTTTGAAAGTTCACAACTTGAAGGTTCGTATGTAGGGGACTTACTGTAAATCAAACCAAGACTTCAAAAAAGCATCATTTGCCTCAGCCGGCAAGTTGAAAATAGTTTAATCCACAGAAGCAAGTGGGAAAGAAAGAAGTCACAAAAGTGAAGGGTTGCACAAAATAGC
This sequence comes from Balaenoptera ricei, assembly GCF_028023285.1. NCBI lineage: Eukaryota > Metazoa > Chordata > Mammalia > Artiodactyla > Balaenopteridae > Balaenoptera > Balaenoptera ricei. Next base: position 7,352,266 of record NC_082651.1, on the reverse strand, counting down.
ATCTGAAAAGACTGGTTTTCATTTACCTTTTATATTAGGGGGTCATTCAGGCTAGACCTGTAACTTGCCTTTTATAAAAGAGAATTCACAATTCTAATTGGAGAGAGTTGCAAATCATTTAGGCTCTCACGTCAGACATCCAAATTTGCATCATTTCCAGAGCTAATATCATCTTTACGATCATCTGCCTTATTTCTGTTAAGTACATGCACATAATTTCTTCTGCTGTCAGTACCAACCACAGGAGGGAAAACAAGTGATACTAAGTAGGTTTTGAAAGAGTCTTCTTTGGTATTTTTGGGAAAAAGGCATTTTGAATATTTTAAGTCGTGTGAGACAGCCTGCTGTCGGGTGGGGAAGGGAGCCTTGCTTGCGTTAGATCCATCTCTGCATGGAAAAAAGGGTTCTATCCTTGGCGTGGCTGCATCTACTCTGGCAACGCTGGCGCACAGAGTGTGATTGGAAAAGGTAACCTGAGTAAACTTAGCGTCTGCGTCTCTGAACCGTGAGAATGACATGCGCATTAGGGAGCGTCTGCATCTGTAAACCCTCGGTCTTTGATGAACCTGACGCCACGTATGAAAAGATGAGATGACTCAGACAGAGATGTCTATTCACTATGAATAAACAGAGAAGAAATAACGACTTCCTCTCTGAAAACTTAACGGGTCTTACCGATTGAAAACTGGACGAAATTCTGCTGACCGTTCGGAATTTAATATTAAAAATGGCCTCGCCACTAACCAGCATAACAGAAAATTACCATATGGAAAAGTTATCAACGTGTCCTTTTTGGAAGCAGGAAATCACTGCAATATGTTCAAGCATCAAAAAAATCCATTAAACATGTTTCTGGGCATTTTTCCTCCCATCAGGGTGAGAATAGCATTCCCATTAACGACGGAGTGAACTCTTCTTGTTCTCAGAATGGGCTGATTGCAGATGAAGGATATAAATTCCGCTCAAGAGCCCAGGCCCAGCTCCCATGCCCACACAGGCCCGTTCCTGTGGATTCAGGCGCTCAGATGGAGGCATTACTTCTTTATTCCAGAAGCCTTAGTGGGTAGTCCAGGGCCCACACATCAAGGGGCTGGATAACTATAATTTCCCAGCAGTTTTGGTAACCTTCTCCCAGATCCGACTGTTAGGGAGTGGGAGGTGCAGGCAGTTGTGTGGGTGCGTGTCAAGATTTAAGTCAAGCCTCATTTCTTTAAATTGGCCTCATTTTCTTTCTATGGCACCCATGCGCTGCAGGTTACTTGGATCTATCTTTTTAACAGTCGTAGGTTAAGGGGCAAGGTGTGATGCTTAACAATTGCCTAATGGGGCATCCATCAGAAGAGAGAGGCTCACTGGGGGCAGAGGCTGGGGAATGAAGGCACACACGCCGGTCCCCCGAGAGCCCCAGAGCCCAGAGTTGGGGGCGTGTTCCGGGGTTCTCGGGGGTTGGTGGGGGGGAACGTGGCCGTGACAGCGCGTGGCTGCTGCGGGGACGGGCATTCTGCCCCTCCTGGTTCCTTCGTTGTTCGCCATTTCAGTTCTATTCCAGTGAAAATGTGCGAAATTTCCCTGTTCTTTCCCCCATGGGGCTACAAACGCAGCAGGGAGAGAAGATTGTTGGGGAAATCTGGGGAACAAAGACAGGAGAGGGCCCAGAGCGGGGTTCTGAGTGGAAAAGTTCTCCAGCTGGTAGGTCAGAACAGACGGCAGATAATTGACATCTGATGGCAAAGTCGTGTCCCAAGAGCCAGAGTCCCAACTCCAGGTACCAGCTGGGGATGCTGGGCTTGGAGCCAAGAACAGAGCCTGGGCCGCAGTTCACCCCCAAATGCCTCTTCTTGGGGTCGGGCATCCCGGGCTTGCACACCGCCCAAACCTCTGATGTCCTAAGTCTGTGATTCCTTAACCACGGTGCACAAGGATTCTCTGAGCTGGATACAGGCTGCTCTTCGTCCCTTTCTTTCTTTCTGGCGAGAATTCAGAAAGCATTTGATGAAAAAAGATTAAAGAAGAGGAGGGTAGGGGAAGGAAGGAGGAAGAAACAATCTTATTCTAGGAAGTAGGGTATTAAAATATGCCCAGACCAAAAAAAAAAAAAAAATTTGAAAACACTTGTTGCTGTTACGGGGATAGTAAACACACATGAACAGGATGAAGCCGTTGTCTTCCGGGGTAGGAGCTGGAGGCCATTCCCTCCTCGGAGCTCCTCTTGATGCCTCAGTCAGGAGAAACATCCAACCCTATTTTGTGTTTCCTCTCGCCACCGGCACCTGTGCCCTGGCTTCAGGACAGGCTGTCACCTGTACACCTTGGTGATGGACCAGCAGTGACTCCTCTGGTCCTATCACTTCTGAGGAGATGGGGGAATTTCCATCTCTCTGCCCACAGCAATCTCAGGAGGCTGCCACAAAGAAATAAAGGCAACTCGGAGGTGTTTGGCATTAATTTTAAAAATATATGTGCAACACCCACTGGGATGGCTATTATTTAACAACAGTAATAAGCACTGATGAGAATGTGGAGAAATTGTAACCCTTGTGCAATGCTGGTGGGAATGTAAAGTGGTGCAGTGGCTGTGGGAACAGTATGGCAGTTCCTCAAAAAATTAATCCTAGAATTACCTAATGATCTGGCAATTCCACTTCTGGGTCTATATGCAAAAGAAGTGAAAAAAGTCTCTAAGAGATATTTGTACCCCCATGTTGATAGCAACATTATTCACAAAGCCAAAAGGTGGAAGCAACCCAAGTGTCCGTCAGTGATGAACAGATAAATAAAATGTGGTCTATCCATACAATGGACTATTATTCAGCCTTAAAAAGGAAGGAAATTCTGACACAGGCTACAACTTGGATGAACCGTGAAGATGTTATGCTAAGTGAAATAAGCCTGTTACGAAAGGACAAATACTGTATGTTTTCACTTATGTGAGATCCTTAGAACCACCAGATCCACAGAGCAGAATGCAGAATGGTGGTTTCCAGGGGTTTGGGGGGAACCCCAATAGCTCTTGTTTAATGGGGACAGAGTTTCAGTTTGAGAAGATGAAACAGGTTCTGGAGATGGATGGTGGTGATGGTTGTACAATGTGAATGTATTTAATGCCACTGAAACTGTACATTTAAAAATGGTTAAAATGGTATATTTTATGTTATGCATATTTTACCATGATAATATATATGTGTGTGTATATATATATATAATATATATATATATTATATATACATATATATAACATTTGTACCTGCCTGAAGCCCTTTGCATTTGGATTTGGGTGGTAAGGGATCTGTTAGCTGGGTCACTGACCCCCAATTTGTCCCCCTTCCCAGCTAAGGAGGAGTAGAAGGACACAGGAAGCCACAGGCCTGACAACTAGCCAACAGGCCCCCTGGGCACAGAGCGTCAAGGAAGAACCTCCCATCATCCCTTTTACAGACTCAGAGAAGTTAAGTAACCTGCCTGGTGAGCCAGCTACTAAGTGGTGGTATGGTGACAATGGGACCTGGTCTGCTTCTAAAGCCCTTGATCTTGCCACGGGCTCTATTTGTCCCCTCCTGCAACATATATCACCCGCCTCCCAAATCCTCTTGCAGAGTTACCCACTTGCCATCATTTGCATCATCTCCCTAAGGGCTTCCTGAGTTCAAGTGCCTTTTTCATGAATCAGTAGTCTGTGTGACTACAGGCCCCGAGTTGTGCAGTGCACGACCTGCACAGCTGAACGCTGGACCGTTGATAACACTTTATGTTACCTGAGAAAGGTAATATAATAGTTAACCAATGTTACCAGCATTCCTTTACTGCAGAAGCTTCTCCTCTGGTAGAAAACAGGGCCTGCCTTAAACGGGACGCCCCATGGCCTCAGTGCCCGCTTTTAGATCTGACATGACACGCCTCAAGCGGCCTCTTGTGCCCCTTTGCTCTACCTCACCCCCACTTGCTTCTCTTTTGCTCAATAATGAAAGCAGGATTTAGGTGCTGCTTCAGGGATTTCTCAGTTCCTGCATTTGATTTCAACACCATTTCCAAAAGTTCTCAATCTGCATCTGCCGAAATCCCAGCGTTAGCAGCCCTGAACCAGGACAGCCCCTATCTCACCAAATGATTCTGGGGGCGACCTGGGTGGAACCAGACATGGAGGGACCGTGGCTGGACCCCAGCTCCTCTTTTTTTTTAAAATTATTTATTTATTTATTTTATTTATTTATGGCTGTGTTGGGTCTTCATTTCTGTGCGAGGGCTTTCTCTAGTTACGGCGAGCGGGGGCCACTCTTCATCGCCGTGCGCGGGCCTCTCACTATCGCGGCCTCTCTTGTTGCGGAGCACAGGCTCCAGACGCACAGGCTCAGCAATTGTGGCTCACGGGCCCAGTTGCTCCGCGGCATGTGGGATCTTCCCGGACCGGGGCTCGAACCCATGTCCCCTGCATTGGCAGGCAGATTCTCAACCACTGCACCACCAGGGAAGGCCCCCAGCTCCTCTTACAAGGAAAACGAACCTCCCTGGAGACAAATAATCGGGTCGATGCTCTGTAGAGGTTCTCGGGCTGAGAGGGTCAATGGAGCTGATGCCACCAAGGCCCCAGTCCCAGGGGCTCCAGGAGGAGAGAGGAAGGCAGTGGATGAGCAGCCTGGGGGTGGGATGCTGTCCCCCAGGGAATCAGGGGCCAGAACTCAGGGAGGCTGAGCGCGTAAGTCACGTACAGCTCCTGATGCCTCCTGGTCCCCTGCGTACGCGGGGTTTAGACTGGGAAATGACTTCACCTCTCCGAGCCTCAGTTTCTCGTCAACAAAAGGAGAAATGCCTGCCGCAAGAGGTAGGAGGAGTATTCAGGGAGAATATCCTAACACCTGGCACGTAGAAAGAACTCAGGAGTTCTTAAAACAGTCTCTAGGTCTCCAAAATCCAATAACCATGCGTATAGCGCTCCAGGCCATGGACTAACCAGGGGGCTCCATCGGAGGGGAAGTCATCCATGACTCCTCTGACCCGAGATGCTGGAACAGGTCACTGAACCTAAGCAAACTCTAAAATCCTCAGCTCCGTGTCTGGGATATAAAATATGAGCTCTGGTCCACTGGGAACCCCACGAGAGAGTGTTGGGATTTTTTTCCCTCTTGTTCCAACAGAGCATTAATTTTTACAAGAAACATCCAGAATCTGCTAGCCAGTTCAGGAGAGCTAGAACAGTCCCTACCTAAAAAAAAAAAAAAAAGAAGCTGTTGAAATAAAATGTTTCGCTCTCAGACAGGGTACAGCTTACAGCCCAAAGCGCATGAGGTTTAATTTAAGATGAGACATGTAAGTATGAGGTGCAGCAGGAAAGGCTGTGAATTCTGCATCTGTTGGATGCCATCCTCCCGCTGCCTAAGTTAGGATTCAGGAAGTTTCCTTTGCCAAGTAGGCAAAGGGGGTAGATAAGCCTGGAGTCACCCACCTGGGAGCCATCGGCCTACAGAGTAGACAGGACTCACAGCCATGAGGCCACGTGGTGGATACAGGGGAGATGCAAGTTTGGGGAAGCAGAGCTGTTTCTGTTCCTACATCCAAAATAACCCTAATTGATACAACAACTTGAAGGTACTGGGCTATAAAAATTGAATGTAATAATACATTCAATTATATATATATAAAAAATATATATACACAAAATAAAAATAAAAATATATTAAATACATATATAATAACATGCATGAAATATACATGTATGCTTATAAATATTATTTTTTTATGTACCTGAAAATAATCAATGAGGAAGGAAAAATTCACACCTGGCCAAAGGACTCTCGGATGACTTCTTGATAGCATATGAGCAAGACCTTGGGAAAGAGAAAGAATTTCAGCAGACTACGGAGGGAAAGGCAAAAGCAGAATTTGATGTGGGGATAGTACAAGTCACATATGTGGAATACAGTGTAGGGAGTAATGGAAAATAGACTGGAGAGCTGGGCTGTGGTTGGATTAAGGTGGGTCCTGAGGATGCCAAGGAATGTGGACTTGGTTTGGGGGCCACTGGAAAAGCACCAAAGTTGAGACCAGGTGGTTATAGAGTCAGAGCCATGTGATAGCACGGCCACCAGCAGGGTTTCTCATCATCACTGTGTGGTGGGGAGTTTCAGGCAGTCCTGGGGGAGCAGCAGGGAGATGGGGGGGCAGTCAGGGGGCTCAGGACAGTGGCTGTTTACCAACGAGCACAGACATATTTTAGTACATCCACCACTGGCCTGGTTGTAGCAGTGTCCACTGTCGCGGGCTCTCTAAACCCATACCCCGGGGGCTATGTGTCAATTTCCCCTGAGATGACCTGCTTCCTTAGTTCATGGGTTTCTTTCCAGGCCCTTGGGTTTCATCTTCTTTCATACAACTCTCTTACAAAATCTCCTGCATGGAGTTCAGGGCACGGAGTTTTGAAGCCCTTCCTTAGGTCACGACTGTGTTCCTTTTCTTCCACAGTTCATATTCTGTATTTACTTCTGGCCAGTTAGAATGCTAGTGAGCCCCCCCACTTAGGGCCGAACCACAAAAGAGAGAGACAACGGGCATGGGAAGGAAGAGGGGAGTGAACGAAACACCAGGAGACAAGCATCTATCAGCCTCAGCTATAGAATGACGAGAGCAGACGAGAGAGGAAGCGTTTAGAAGCAGAATTCAGCTTTCAAGCGCAGGTAAGCGGAAGAAAAGTCACATCATTCATAGGACTAGGGCAGTTGGGAGAATGAGCTGGGGTGGGGAGAAAAGGGAAAAGGAGAAAACAAACTGGTTGTAGACAAGTGAAGTGGGAGACATCCAAATGGAAATATCAGCAGGCAGTTGGCAACATGGGAGGAGAGCTGTCCCAGAACGAGAGATAAAGATTTGAAAGGCTTTGGAATAAGAACCACAGGACTGGATTCTCCCAAGAAAGAAGGAAAAGAGCCAGAGGCTGAAGAGAGAGCCGTGGGAGCCTGTTCACTTCTGGGGCAGCAGGAAGACGGGAAGGAAGAAGGAAGGGGGAGGGGCACGGTGGGGAGGAGGAGGTAGGTCAGGACCTTGGTGTGAAAGAGGCAGGGTGCTGCATGAATGGAAGAGGCTTCAAATGGGAAGAGACGGGCAGATATGGTACCCTTGGTGGACTTCTTTCATTTTCCTGTTAACATTCTTCTGCCGACGGAACTCACATCCAGTACAATTAACCCACTTATCGGGTACAACTCAGTGGTTTTTAGTATATTCACAGAGTTATACAGTCATCACCACAATCAATTTTAGAACATTTCATCACCCAAAAACCCCTATACTCTTCATCCATCACATCCCAAACCTAAATGCCCCCAGCAGTAGGCAACTATAATCTACTTTCCATCTCTATAGACTTGCCAGTTTTTGGAGTTTCCTATAAATGAAATCCTCAGTTATTAGTCTTTTTTTTTTAAATAAATTTATTTATTTTATTTATTTATTTTTGGCTGTGTTGGGTCTTTGTTGCCGCGCACAGGCTTTCTCTAGTTGCAGCGAGCAGGGGCTACTCTTTGTTGCGGTGCGTGGGCTTCTCACTGCGGTGGCTTCTCTTGTTGTGGAGCACGGGCTCTAGGCATGCGGGCTTCAGTAGTTGTGGCACGTGGGCTCAGTAGTTGTGGCTCGTGGGCTCTAGAGTGCAGGCTCATTAGATGTGGCACACGGGCTTAGTTGCTCCCCGGCCTGTGGGATCTTCCCGGATCAGGGCTCGAACCCGTGTCCCCTGCATTGGCAGACGGATTCTTAACCACTGCGCCACCAGGGAAAGCCCAAGTTTTAACTTTTTTTTTTTTAAATTTATTTATTCATTTATTTATTTTTGGCTGCGTTGGGTCTTTGTTGCTGAGCGTGGGCTTTCTCTAGTTGTGGTGAGCAGGGGCTACTCTTCGTTGCAGTGCGTGGGCTTCTCATTGTGGTGGCTTCTCTTGTTGCAGGACACAGGCTCTAGGCGCATGGGCTTCAGTAGTTGTGGCACGTGGGCTCAGTAGTTGTGGCTCGCGGGCTCTAGAGCACTGGCTCAGTAGTTGTGGTGCACGAGCTTAGTTGTTCCACGGCAGGTGGGATCTTCCCAGAACAGGTCTCGAACCCGTGTCCCCTGCACTGGCAGGCGGATTCTTAACCACTGTGCCACCAGGGAAGTCCCAAGTTTTTACTTTTGATGAAGTCCAACTTGTCTATTTCCCTGCCTTCAGTTGTTTGTACTTTTGGTATCGTATGTAAGAATCCTTGGACAAATCCAAGGTCATGAAGATTTACCCCTATGTTTTCTTCTAAGAGTTTCATAGTTTTAACTCTTACATGTATGCATTCGATCCATTTCAGGTTAATGTTTTATATAGTGTGAGGTTGGGGTCCAACTTCATTCTTTTGCGTATTGATATCTATTGTCCCAGCACAATTTGTTACAAAAGACTATTCTTTCCCCATTGAATTATCTCAGCATCCTTGTCGAAATCAATTGACCATAATTGTGAGGGTTTATTTCTAAGCTCTCAGTTCTATTTCTTTAATGTTTTATACTTGCCATCCATGCACTATCCTCACATTTTAACTTTTATGTTAATTTAGAGTACAAACGTCTATTTCTTGACTTGTTGGCTTAGGTCAGTATCTTAGACCTTAGACCTTCAGCTCCCTGTGAGTTCAAACAATGCCTACGGAACCCACCTTGTACAGCATAGGTACAGCTTGCTGTGTTTAATAAAGCCCCCTGGGTCATATGCCTTTTAACTTAATATCCCTCCCTGCCAGCTTCACTTTCTCTGAAGACCACAATCAAGCCAACTGGCTCTCAGCACAGCCTGAAGTCACCAGATACTGGCTCAGCTCTGTGCTTTAGACTTGGCTGGACTGGGATCTGATGAAGAGCTGGATGAGAACAACGTGAAAGATGGGATGTAATATTTTCAAGCAGTTCATTTCCGTGGAGCAGGATCGGGGGGGGGGAGGGAGAGAGTGAGGGCAAGAGCAAAGACACGACTAGAAGATACTGAGAGAAAGAGAAGGAATAAAGAAATAGGAAAATAGGGAGAAGAATTGAGGAAAGGGGCTTATTGAATTCTTATCAGTCACCTGGCCAGGTGTGCGCATGGCCAGCAAAAGTGCAGGGTGGTCAAAGCATCAGCTTGGGCAGCAGAAAGACCCCCGTCTCCATCCTGCCTCTGCTCCCTACTGGCACCGTTCCCTGCGCCAGTAACGTAACCCCTCCAGATCCCATTCTGTCATCTGTCAAAGGGGATAATAACAAAACCATCCTCAGAGGGTGACTGTGAAGATTGAATAAATGAATGCCTGCTTGTTCTTAACCCAGGGGCTGGCACAGGAACAGCAATAAACTTAGCTCAAGCCATATCACTGCGGAACAGTCCCCTACCTGCGACATCACCAACTGTCTTCACCAGTAGTTCTCAAATGTTATGTACATTAGAATCTCCTGAAAATCTTCTTGACCCACTTTGCTGGGGCCCATCGCCAGGGTTTCTGATTCAGCAGATCTGGGTGGGACTTGAGAATTTGTATTTCTAACAAGTTCCCAGGTGAAGCTGATGCCATTGGCCCGAGGAACACACTTTGAGAACCACTGGTCTGAATCATTCAGGGCCAAGAAAACAAAATGCCACCCACTGGCATCTCAAATTCGCAAGTGAAAACTCTTTAAAGAAAAGCCCTAGTACTCAGTCAGTCCCAGACATAGACACTTTGCCCCATCTGAACCTCGCTAGTATCATAGAAAGGAAAAGTGGCTTTAATTAGAAACTTCTGGAATGCAAAAATACAGTCAAGCCCCGTTGCCATGATGAAAGCATCTTTCATTTCAGGGCAATCCCTCCTTTGCCTTGAAAGGAAGAAATCTAGAGAGACATGCAATAGCACATGTTAAAAACATTGAATGAGGTTGTCTTTATTAGAGAATCATGTTCACTGTCAGTGCAAGTGTTAGAACCAAGCCACTGAGAAAAGCTCTTTCTCACCAAAACCTTGTAACAAAGCTTACTGAGAAAATAATGCTTGTCCATACAGGAAATGCATCTCTTCTGCCTACTTAGGAGGGGTTATAAATAGCTCCTTGGAGAACATTTTTCTATCATTAGCTGTTCACTTCAAGTGAACTGTGTGTAATGAATCTTGGATCACTAAATGTTGTTCCTGGGCAAAGTACATGGTAGATTATGCGTCTGTTAGTATAGAAACTTAACTATTCGAACAGCATTGCTCCCAAGTCAGAGAATTTTAAAATGAGACAGAAATGGAAACCACTCTGAGAAACGAGCTGAAAATGCCCATTTTAAACAGACACACGTAAATACATTAACTGACCTCTTCTTAGTTGAGTTCAATGGGACACGAGCTGAGAACAGCAAAAGACAACAGCCACTTGTGTGTCAGCACAGCTGTCTTTCTGCCCTGCGTTTCAAGGGTGCTTCTTGTGCAGGTTGGAAAAGCGCATGTCTCTGCAGCTGGCCGGTCCCTTCGTGAATGCAGGCTAGGAGCAAATGCCTTACAGAGTGGCAGTGATTTCTTCTACACTGTATGTGCTTTAGCTCTGACTCCACAATTGCTTCTGAAATCTGCTCAGCTAATCGCAGGAGCTGAGAGACACCCCATCCTCCTGGCACCTTTACAGCCCACCCACGTTTGCACCCCAAGGACCTTCCTTCCTCCATCTCTTGGCACCCTGTACGCAAAAGACTTTTCCTCCATTCAATTTTCTGCATGCTTTGAAGCCACTGTTCCTTCCGTATTTCACAGTCTCACCACTTCCTACAGGCTGTGAAAGGTGGGGTTGCTTAAATATTTCCTGGGAGCAAATCTGAGCTGAGCACCTCCCCAAGCAAACAATCTAGTTCCAGTGAGAAAGGCTATATCCCCGGCCACTGCCTTAACCAGAAGGATGACCAGAGGTAACAGCTGAGCAAGGCGTCCTCCTTGGGCTGGCCCACCCTGGTCCCACTCTCGTGGGCCAAGAGAGGAAAGCTTGACTGTCACCCAAACTTTCCCTGTCACGGGAGGAATTTGCTTCCTTTCCCAACCTGTGACGCAGAGCCGGTTTGAAGATCACAGATGTTGACAAAAGGACACTCCCATCCAGGCCATCACCAAAGTCCAAACAGTGCCCTTGGCAAGATGCTGATATGCCAATAACACACGTATCGACCCAGTGATTTTATTTCCTTCTGTGGTTTATCAGGACTAAGTGTTGCTCTTTTGCCAACCCCAAGCCTTCATCCTGGAATTCTATTTCAAGTGCTTGGAAGAGAGCTGATTCAAGAATGGAGTAAAGATATTAATAGCTGATGTATTGAGAGGAGAACAAGAGAAAACAGAGGCAAGAAATGTGCATCCACAGAGCAGCACATGCCTGCTTTGGCGCTAGTTCATTATCCAGAAAGATCTCATGGCGAGTGAATGATGCCATGAATATCTTTGTGTTGGCATCTGACACAGCTGAGTGCTGGATCAGGTGGGAGGGAAGGAGCACAGGAGCAGTGGTCTTCAAGCAAAGATCAAACCTTGGTCTGCCACACATCTGCCAAGAGACTGAAGGTACCTTGAGCCTAAGTCAGATTCCTTATCTGTCACCTGGAAATCCTAAATCACTTTTCTTCAGGGACTTCTGAAGATGAAATGAGGTCACGTAAATACCTGGCATGGAAGTATAAGACAAATATTACCTGTTATTACTGAAAGCATTACTTACTAAAATATCACTTTAAAAACCCTCTTATCCAGACAACAGAATATTATTCTGTGCTAAAAAGAAATGAGCTCTATGAAAAGACATGGTGAAAACATAAATGCATTTTAATAAGTGAAAGAAGCCAATCTGAAAAGCTAGATACTGTGTGATTCCAATTATATGACATTCTGGAAAAGGCAAAATTATGGAGACAGTAAAAAATCAGGGATTGCCAGGGTTTAGTGGAGAGGGCAGGATGATAGGTGGAGCACAGAGGATTTTTAGGGCAGTGAAAATACTCTTGTACGATACGATAACGGCAGATGCAAGTCATTATACTTTTATCCAAACCTATTGAAGTATAACCCCAAGAGTCAACCCTAATGGAAACTAGAAATCTGGGTGATACTGATGTGTCAGTGGAGGTTCATGGACGGTAACAGACGTACCACTCTGGTGGGGCAGGGGTCAGGGAGTATATGGGAACTCAGTACTTTCTGATCAATTTGGTGCTCACCTAAAACTGCTCTAAAATTAAAGACTTTTTTTTTTTAAAAATTCTCTTAGAAGAGAAATAAATGGGACCTAAAATCAAACTTTATTAGAGAAAAGGTACATGAAGGGACTTCCTCAGGTGGCTTAACTATAAGGAAAGATGATTCTCAAGTGCCTATATTGTCAATAGTCTTGCCACCTCGTTTTCCGGTGTGTGTGTGTGTGTGTGTGTGTGTGTGTGTGTGTGTGTCCTCAGAAGCACTGCAATTAACTAGTGGGGATTAGCTCAGGCTTTAAGGCTTTGTCACCTCCAGACTCCACCAGCCCAGATTTCTCCCTGGGCCCTCCATGCCAGCTTTGTAAGGGAATCTTACTTCATTCTTTGGTTTGCCAGCCACATGATCTGTCGGGCACCAATGCCAAGTCCAGTCCTCACTCTCCCAGGCGAGCTACACAAGGCCTTGATTCTCTCCTGGTAGCATCCTCAGGCCCAGCCTGCTGCAGTGACCAAATCCCTATCCCGTACTTTTCTCTCGCTATGAAGCTCCTGCAGAACCAAGGCATTCAAATTCAAACCTCGGTATTTCAAATGCACGTGGACATTCTTGAATCTTTCTTCTCTCTTGGTGCTCATCAGCCCTGGCCTCTGAGTATTCAGTCTCCAGTTATGGGCTCTGAGGTCTCTTCTTCATCCTTATTCTAACCCAACTTTCCCTTCTGCCTCAATTGCAACAATTTTCTTCCCTAGCATGATGTTATTCTACTTAATGATGCATAGAATTGTGGTTTGTTTTTTTTTTTCTTTTAAAGCAAAAACCGCTACTCAGAGGTAAGACTCCATAAAAGGACTTCTGGGCATTCGTACAAAAAAAAAAAAAAAGAAGAAGAAGAAGGCTCTTCTATCTTAAAATTAGTTAAAAAAATGAGATGATGTCATCCAGCATAGAACACTGTCCTTGCTGTTTCTCCTGAAGTGTGTGTTTAACTTACCAACTATACATGCCTAATATGGGTCCCCTGAGCTAGTGCTGTAGTTCTTGTAACCATCCACACATTCTCACCTGTGTGTAGCACTATATATGGACACTTCTACTGTACATATTTTGAGAATTTAATTGGCTAAATATTTTTAATTAGGATATGCCACAACTTCTATGAGGGAAAAGAATATCCGATTAGACTGAAAAAACTTTCAATTGTTTCTCTGCTCTCTTCATAGATTGACATAACCAACTAGAGTAAAACAATTTGATCCTCCCCTCCATAAATATTCACTTTTTGAAAAATAGCTGGGGTTCCTGGACATATCACTGCACCAATCAATAAAGACATGTTCTTTTAAAGGACGAACCACGTGAAACTTCAGAATTTCCCCAAATTGGCAATGCAGTTTTGAGATTGTTCCTTTGTTCCATGCTGTACATTTTGAGTAATGCACAGATTGTGATCCGATGAGACTTTGTTATCTGGTCGATGAAAAATTCTAGCAGCAATGTCACCTCCTCCAGGAAGCCCATCCTGATTCTTCTGGCTTCATCTTTATCCCTGCCTTTACATTGTAAACCCTTCTTGTACAGACATAAACTGTTATCAAATTTCCCTCCATCCCTCACAGGCCAAGCCCAGCCTGATTCATGACAAGCCTTCAACAAATGCCAATAAAAGGAACTGAACTGCCAAATGCAAAGAATGAACAGGAGGTAAACTTCCCTCTTTGACTCTTGTCTACATTTGGGGAAAGGGCATGATGTGCTCTGGTCCTGACTGGGTTCTCTGCTGCAGACTCCACTCCCCTTTATGGTCAGACAGGTGTCCTACCCCAGTGGAATTAACATTAGGAGATGGGATGGCGTCTGGAATAAGTACAACTACGTATACAACATCTCCATGATCAAAAGGCAGGAACCACACATTTAATAGGATATCCTACCAGGCAACAGGTAAAAACAGACCATAGCAAAAATATGTGTTGCACTGTGGAATTACTTGCTGTGTTATTTCTGTAGGCCATTTGTTTCCTAAAAGATCGTTTAATGATTGTTCAACTAGTTCCCAAAAGGGAGGAGGAGGGAGCTGGAATCGTTTTCAAAGCAAGAAAGGAAGGGAGGTGGCTTTAAGTTCTGCATTAAATCCGGTTAAAGGCACACAACTTTATCCTTTAGTAGATATTAGTCATGGCACGCTTTAAGGGCAGGGCAAAACGTACTTGCCCGAAGTAAAGGGAGGGGGTAAAAGAACAAAGCAAAATAAAGTTTAAAAATGTTCTCCTTTTGGAAAGGGAGGTATTTCAAGACCACAACGTGCCACATGCGTCCTCCTCCTTCTTGAAAAGCCCTCCAAGTCAGAAGCAAGCCTGAGAATAACAGCTTCTCAGGATGCGCAAAGCTCCTGCAGCTGATTATTTTTCAGGAGGAGAATTAGACAAAAATAATACAAGAGGGAAATAAAGAGAATGACCTACTTTACAGGGGGGAAAAAGGAGCTCTGTGCGAGCGTTTTGATCTAATTGACAGTGCGGCGCTGCATGCCCAAATAAGGCGTTGTGGGTCGGGTCTGCGCGGTAGAGGGTTTGTCTTGAACTCGAGCGGGGAGAGAATAAAGCCAGGGCCCTGGAACCGAATTGGGGGCCCCGTCTGACGTTCAGAGGAAAGGCCCTAGGAGATTCCTTCTGGCCGCAAAACAGGAGTCTGATGGAAAAGGACCGGTGGGGGCGCTTTCCTCTCCAGGGCTACTTGGAGGAATGTGCGAAGGACCCAGGGACATCCGAAAAAAGGCTGCTGGGCGCAGAGCGCTGCGCCAGGCACTGTACCTCTGTGATGTCTGGGAAGGGGGACCTCCCGGGGGTAGGAGCCCTCGCCCCTCCTTTGGGCTTCTCGCCAGGCGCCTCCACGTGGGGAACGCCGCTGCCGAGGACGGAGTGGGGTCTGCCAGGCTAGGGGAAGCTGGTCACCGTTCTGGGCCTTGGCGGGGCGCGGGGTCTCCCCTTCCCACCCGACTCTGTCTCGGAGCCCAGCAGACTATGGAACAGCAGCTCTTGGCTCCTGGGACTGTTTATGTGCACGTGTCTGTGTTCGGTGAAAGCCTCCCTGTTTCCTCGCGCGCGCCGCTCCAGCTTCTCCTTTTCTTGGATTCTCGCCTGTCTCCTCCCACAGAGGGAAAAAAAAAAAAAAAAAGGTCACGTATGTTTGGAAAAATATGTAGGTCAGTGGAACATTTCCTGCACTGGTGCAAAAGGAGAGGAGGGCAGCGGGGGAGGGGAGGGAGCGGCCGCGTGGAACTCCGGGCGCGCGCTCCTGGCCACGGTCCCCCACCCCTCGGGCCTCTGCTTAGGAGGGCGGCAATGAGCCGGCTCCTTTCCATCCTTGACCCATTTTCCGGACCAGCTACGTTCGCCTTGGAAGAAACAGCGATCATTCCTCCCCAGCAGGCGCCGCGGTCCTCCGCGAACCGCGCTCGCCGGCGTCTCCCCGACCCTCGCCGCCTCTCATTGAGAGAGCGCAGTGGTCGGCGCGCAGAGACGCGCCCGGTGCCCTGGCTGGGGCTCCGCGAGCAGGCCCGCCCCGCGAGGACGGCGTGCAGGGGACCGCGGTGGCGCGCTCGCCCCCCCAGCGCACGGGACAGCGGGGTGGCCGCGGGCAGGGCGAGGGTCGGCACGGGGCAGGGGAGGAAGATTCCCCGCCCCCCCCCCCCACTGACAACTTTGACGGGACCTCAGCCGGCAGCCCCGCATCTGCTGGCCTTCCCTCTGGCCAGTTTCCCTCCAAGCACATCCCCGCCCCCGCCCCGCGCCCAGTCCCGACCCCTCGCCCACCGCCGGACCCGGCCGCGGGTCCCCAGCAGCCCGGCAGAGGCGGTGGCGGCCTCGGGGCGCGGGTGTCTGCGCCGCCCAGGGAAGCTGGGGGGTCCGGGGGTCCATCTGCCCGTACGGCGCGCAGGGTGCGTGGCCCAGGCTGGGTCGCGGCCAAGGCCCGGCGTGCGGCCAGGAGAGACCCGGCCGGCGGCGGCGGCAGCGGGAGCGGAGGGAAGGAGGAGGAGGAGGAGGAGGAGGAGGACCGAGAGGAGGCGGGAGGAGGGAGGGGGAGGAGGAAGAGGCGGCTGCGGCTCTCCCCGCCGGCTCTGCGTGCGGAAGAGTTTGCCGCGCGAGCAGCGGGCCTCCCGCAGGAGCCAAGAGAACCCGCGGCGGCGGCGGCCCGGGAGCCGCGGCCGCGTAGCTCCGAGACCCGCAGCCGCGGCGGCGGCGGCGGCGGCGGCTGCTAGAGCAGCGCCTCCCGCCGCCGCCCGGGAGGAGCTCGCCGCGCCCGCTCGCCGCCTCGGCTCCCAGCGGCGGCGGCGGGAGGCGCGTCTCCCCGGCCCAGTCCGCGCCCGGCCCCGCGGGGCCGCCCCGGCCCGCTCCGAGGTAAGGGCCGCACCCCGGGACGCGGGTGGCCCGGGTGGGAGGACGTGCGCGCGGGGTCGCGGGACTCCGTCACCTGCTCACCGGCGCGGTGGACGCGCGGGGTGCGGAGGGACGCTCGGGCCCGGGGCTGCGCGGCGCGGCGGTCGGGGGTGCGGGGCGGTTGGGTCCCCACCCCCAGTCCCGGGTCCCGCGGCGGGGACATCGCGTCCTGCGGGACCGCAGCGGCGGCCGGGCGGGTGGGCTCCGGGTGCGTCTCGCCAAAGAGGCAGAGGACGAGACACCCCGAACCGCAGGATCTGGGGTGCTCTGAGAGTACCTTGGGGGTGGGCGGAGGCCGTGCCCGGGTAGCAGCCTCGAGGGTCGCCCATTGGCCTCCCCGAGCCCCACCGCGCGCCCCGCCCCGGAGCGTGGGGCGCCGGGGACCCCCGGAGAGAGTGCCGTGCGCGCCCCGGGCACCACCTAGGTCGGAATTGGTTCCGGGCCGGAATGGGTGCCGAGCCTGCCCCCCGGACGCCGGGAGAGCGCGTGTCCCGGCCCCTCGCGCCGCCGTGCTACCCGGAGCTCCTCAGGTTGGATGCCAGGGTGTTTTTTTGTTGGGAGGTGCGCCCGCTCCCAGAGCCGAGGAGGGAGGCTTACCTTTGACCTTTCCGTAGAGCGCCGCGGGGTCGGAAACGGGGGCGGAGGGGCGGGGTAGGAACGGGTACCAAGGGGCCAAATTAAAAACCAAGACTTCTCCTCTGCCTGCCCCTCCTTAACTGCTCAAGGTAAGAAAGTTTGTTTTCAGCCCTGTGGTTCATAAATAATTAGTAACCAGTTTTGTTGATGAAGCAAGATGGAAACCTTAAAAATACGTACGCACTTCCAGAAAGTCTAAAAGCTCCCAAGGTTTTATCCGGGAGGCTTTAGTTCGGAAAGTTAAAAGCCCCTGAGTTCAACAGGTGTTCAGAAGGGGTCCGGAAGGGGAGAGCTTGGCGAGTTTCGTCTTTTTAGTACCTGCTCCTTTGATTCATTAAATTGATTGGCCTGTTTCTTTAAGGTAAAATATTGAGTAGTTATTAACTTAATTAGCAGAGACGAACTGGTCATTCTTGATTATTTAGAACCCAAACCTTCTTTTCCTTAATAGAAGGGTTTTCCCCATTTGGACTTTCCAGATAATTAGCTCTAAGGCAGTTCCTGGCAGGGTTCAGCCCTGTCCATCCCTCTGTCTACCGGACAGTAGCTAACTCAGTCCCTGATCAGTGAATTGACCAACTCATTATGACTTGCATTAAAACACAGCAAGTTTTAATTGCTTTTCCTTGGGAGGTGCTAGTTCAAAATTCAAGGGCAAGTAGTAGCTGCGTCTTTCTGCCCAGAAGATTTCTTGAAGGAGAAGTTTGCCAAAAATAACCCCCAAATGTATTTTAAAATAACTCCCCAATACATATGATGTTTAAATGAGCTATTCAGGCTTGGGCCACTATTTTGCAAAAGCAAAAAAATCTGTTTGCACAGGTAAACCAAGACCGATAGAAGTATTGGCATTTCTCAGCAGTCTACCTAAAGATTTAGTTAAAAATAAAGTGTGCACCGTAAAGGTTTTCAATAATTGTCTTACATCTCACAGAGAGATGTGGAGTGTGGATTAGAAGAATTGTAAATATGCTGTTTTTAGCCATTTTCTTCTTGGAAATCGATGCCTCTATTTATTTGCTGATCTGTCCCACTGTAGCAAGACGTAGAATCAGTTTTATTCTCACTGGTCCCCATAGTGACTCCCATGGAGGCCAGAGAAGGGAATATATTCCAGAGGAAATATGTTATTAATAAAACGTTACCCCCCAAAGAGTTAAACATGCCAAGAAAAGAACCAAGTGAGGCTTCACTAATTAGTGTGATGAAAAAAATTCCCTGATTGGAGAAGCGAGTGTTCAGATGGTGACTCAAGAATTCATCTTTCTGTAGAAAATGACAATTGTTTTTAAGCTCGTTTGATTCTTGTAAGTGTTTGGGCCCCTTTTTACTATTTCTGGCTATTTAATTATGACAATGATTTAAAAAATAGTAAAAATAGTTTAAAATGACGACAGCATCTGATGTGTGTCGTTATGAAGTTGAATTCATCTTATTTTTGGAACAGTCTTTCTTAACTCTTGGTAATCTTTATAGCTGGCTCTTAGCACTGCTACTAGTTTTTAGGTTAAACATTCAAAATTAGTGATTCCTTTCAGATTAAAATAATAATGCATGCATATACTCTTTATATCACCACCTTTATAGTAATTTTTCATGTTTGGCTTTTGAACCTTAAGCCTCCAGGGGGCTAAGTCCTGTTTCTTAATTTTTAAAACAAGTATGTATTTTATTCTTTCCGTGAGAAGTCAGTTTTTCCATGGTGATCCAGGCACCGACTGTCCCATGCTGATGCCATGCACAGGGTATCATCTCTTTCCCAAGAGAGGTCAGATTATGGGGTGTTGAAAATAGCCCAGTGACACCGTATTCTTGGCTTCCTTACAGCAACAGTGTAATTGGCTGCATCAAAGAAGCCTCTAATTGAGTTTTGCATTTAAATAGTGGAAATGATATGCATTATTTGCTTACAGAAATATTTGACTAGCATGTTCCTGATCTTCATTCTATGTGTAGCAAAGATAGGAGGTCAGGGACTGCCACATTCATACTCCCCCCAGCATCTCATCCCTCGGAGGCCTTGTTCATCATCAGTGCTCAGTAATAAGTAGGTGTAGGAAATGAGCTGACTTGTCGATGACAGTTATCCAAAGGGTAGAAATTGCTGAATGCTAATGGGGTACTCAACTCTGAGTAATTCTAGTTTAAATCTGAAGATGATTAATAGCACCTTAGAGCACTAAATAAACACTTACTAAATGTGAACATATTTAAAGGGGGAATTTTTTTTTAATGCAGTCTTTATCTAAGGCGTGACTGTTTCTCGCTGAATTCTTTGAGGTTGGGGACCACTTGGCATTTTAAGCAAAGTAATCTCTTGGGTAAAGTTCCCCCAGAGATCACTTGAATTTTTGTGGGTCATAAGACAATGTGTGGTTTCCGTATGATGACTTGGAATAGAAACGAAAGTTTATCTTCTACGTTGGTGTGAAAAAACAAACAAACAAAGGTATATTAAAAAAAAGTGGAGGGTGCAGAACATCCCGTGTCAAACTTTATAGCGTGTGGCATTGATTGTCTGGGGACCTTGGGTCTGGGTTGGGACCTGAGATTCTGCATTTCTTACAAGATCCCAGGTGCTCTGGAGGCTGTGACACACTAGAAGTTTCTGGAATATTCTTAATTCAGTTCAGCCTGTGTTGACCAAGCATCTATTGCGTAGTAGGCCCAGGTGACAGGGAAAGAAAGCACATGGGTCTTCCCTGCCCTCAAGGAGCTAAGATGAGGAAGGGAGATTCTTTCTAGACTGAAATGAGGCCCTGGAACACCACTCTTCAGTGGTGTGGCCAGAGAGGGACCGAGGAAAGGGGGTTTTTCTGGTAGGGCTCTCACATTGGTCATCCTTGATCTCTAGTCTTCTTTAAATGGAAAGCTCTGTGACTCGCCAGGAAATAAAATGCAGATACTGAAATCAGACAGACCTGGGGTAGCCTCCCTGCTCAGCTACTGTGTGACTTGGGGCACCTTTTTTTAACCTCCCTGAGCCTCAGTGTCCTGGTCAGAAAAATAATGGGAATCATGCTTACCTCGTCAAGTTGGTAGGATGACCAGTGAAGGACACATGTAAGGCATAACAAAAGGGATTGCTTTTATTACTGCTGATGGCTGCGAGGCAAGGAGGAAGAAGAGGTTCCTAAAAATATTTTTGTGTGTAGTTCACCAATTAGAGATTCCATTTGGTTAATCAACAAACCCAAGGTCGGCAGTAGAGAACCCCGCCTGGGGATGGAGGGCGGGCAGCTGTGCAAGTTAATGGGATGCAAAATGGAATGATGGGAAGCACCCACATCTCCACTCTTCTGCAGGGCCCTGGCTTCTGGTGAGCCTTGGTGATACTCTTCTAGCAATATATTTACCTGAGGCTGTTCCTGGTACTCACCCTGTAGGTTCTGTTGATCAAGACCGACTGGTGTTTGTGGCAATCAGGCACGCCTTAAAAATATGTTTTGGAGGGAAGGGCATTGGTGTGTCCCTGACCAGGCCCTTTTAAGGGTCAGAGCCATCCATCAGCCCTCTTCAGTTTAATCTGAGTTCCCTGAAGGCAGTGCGGGGTGGGTGGGAATTCACCACCCAGCGCTTTATACTTCATGGTCTGAGGTGATAGCTTCCTCCTGACGTCTGGGGAAGATGGATGTTCCACGGTAGCGGTCTCCTTCACCCTGATTTTAGGAGGGGTAATCTGGGTAGCCCTCTAAATACTTCAGCCCACGTTGCTCTTACAGGTATGTTTGAGAGGTCCACTTATTATTTGCAAAGGAGATTTCTCTGTTCCCACTCCTAACTCCATGCCCTGCCCAAATAAACCTTGAAAACCAAGTGCAAGAGAATGGCAACGGCCTGTGTGACCCTGTGATATGTGTGAGGGAAGGACAAGTAGAGCAGTGATTGGAGCCAAAGCAGACCTGGGGGGAGGGGATATGGTAACAAGGGAGGGAAGGCGGGGCAAGGAGCATCTGAACACTTAAAATGAAGATCACAGCAGAGGTAGGGCCAGAGGGTAGGAGGTGGGACCCAGGGCCCTGACTTTATGCATTTCGTTACTTTGCTGAAGGCCGTGGAGGGTTATGTCCCAGGTCCCTGAAAATCGTCTGGGCTTCCAGTGGACACAAGCCCTCCTAAAGGAAGGCAGGTGACAGAGCCGAGCTGCACGATATTTCCAGCCTCTTCTGAACCCAAAGTGGCGCTGTGCAATGTCTTGAGGGATATCTGGGCCCCTTTGAAAGTCAAAATACTGAGAACTGGAGAACATTGTAAAAGTTATTTTTCTGTTATAAAAGTATACTTAATTTTTGGCAAATGTAGAAAAGACTGAAGAAAATGAAGATTACCCACAATCTCGAGGTGTGTTTCCCTTCAGTCTTTTTTCTATGCATTAAAATTATTTTTTTTAATGTTAGATTTTTAAAAATAATATAATCTTTTAAAATTTTCAAGTAATCCACAACCACTTCTTAGTAAAAAGAAAAAGATCCGCTTTGCTGTCTGGCCCTACCTAATCATCACCCTCTTTTTTCCGCCGGGTAGAAACCTGATTTTGCTCAGGAGTCAATCCTAGTCCACATGTCTCAGGGGTAAATCCTGATTGGCTGAGCAACCATGGGGCGGGGCCTGTTGTCCTCGCCAGTGATAGGCTCGAGGTGAGCAGATGGCCCTCATCCTGGCCAATCAAACATGAGGGTGGGTTACTGGGGGGACTTCCCTGACTCTTAAAAAGAGGCGCGGGAGGAAGCGGCAGCTTTTCTTCTTATGGACACAATGCCTGTAAGTGGGGCAGCCGTCAGCCACCAGAGCAGGCTGGGCCAGGTCCCAACTGACCTGCAGAAGAATGCAAAGGTGAAGAATGGGGCCTCCACAGTGCCCTCGACCTTCCGAATTACCCAAGAGGAGTCTCTGATTTAGGACGTTTGGGACCTGAAGCCTTCCTGACCCCTTAAAGCAGGTCGAGTTGGGTGTTTTGTTAGTTGTAGCCAAAAGCATCCTAACTGACGCATCCCACAGCTCTCCACCCCTCTCAGGAGGTGATTGCTGTTAGCCATGTGGGTATAACCTACTAGTCATTTTCACTGCATTTACGTATATACCCATACATGTACATTTTCTTTCTAAACCAACAGAGCTAATTCTATGCGTTTTATTTAGTGACTTTTTTTGTGTGTGGCATGAGGTGTTTTTTTTGGTCATTTCTTATATCTATTCTTTTTAAAGGTTACATAGTAATATTCAAAAGTATGGCTGACACATAATTCATTTAACCCATTCCCTACTGTTAAACATTTATTGTGCTTTGTTTCCACTTCTTGACTATTGCAAACATTGCTTGTATTAACTTCCTGATCTGTATAGCTTCAGGTACATTTCAGATTTTTCTCAGGGATTACCAGTGGAGGATTCCTGGGTAAAGGGGCACGCCTCTTTGAAAGATTGATAGATGCTGCTAGGTATATGAGTAACACAGTATGGAAGGGTGTTGTGTCTCCATGTCTTAACCAAACTCCAATTCATTGAATATTCCGGGTAAACATGATTTTAATGGCTGTGTAATAGGCCACGATAATTGTTTTTGGAGTGTTTCAGTGGTTTGTGAGGACACACAAGAGAATATTTGAAATGGAGGCTCTCCATGAAAACTAACTAGACATGATCAACCTTGCAGTAATCTCCAAAGAGTCCTGAAGTGGTGTTAGGAGACACACCCCTCCAGTGATCTGTTTCCAAGGAAACTTGGAGGAGACAGCCTTCCACACCCTCCTCAATCCAGTCAGACAGTGGGCTGCCCAAGCGTTTCTAAGAAGCTTTGTTGTTTCTGGGATCCACAGTTTTTACTCTGACAGACGTTCTATCTCTGAATATACAGGAGTCATTTAAACAAAGACTTCGTGCATTTCGTGAAGCAGAGCGGAAATATGAGTTTGCTGTATGAAATTTTCCAATTCTGCAAGAGAAGACAGGAAAGCAAATGGGATGGATGAAACACATAAAACATGTTAATCACATTTTTTCGCCTTAATTCAGAGAAGAAAATCTGATGTTTCGGGGAAGTTCCCAGGGACAGGGTAATTCCATTTCGAGTCTGGTGCCTAATCGTTGATCCTCACTAATAGCCCATTTCAGTGAAATTCAGATTTATCTTTAGTGCTATCTACAGAATACCAGTATTATTTCAATTTCAGAACTAGAAGGCTTCAATTTTTCCTCTGTTTCGTTTTGCAAGGTTAAGGCCTATTTAGAAATAGGCAGCATGGGACTTCCCTGGTGGCACAGTGGTTGGGAGTCCGCCTGCCAATGCAGGGACGCGGGTTCAATCCCTGGTCCTGGAGGATCCACGTGCCATGGAGCAACCAAGCCCGTGAGCCACAACTACTGAACAGGCGCTCTAGAGCCTGTGAGCCACAACTACTGAGCCCACGTGCCACAATTACTGAAGCCCATGCGCCTAGAGCCCGTGCTCCGCAACAAGAGAAGCCACCACAGTGAGAAGCCCACGCACCGCAACGAAGAGTAGCCCCCACTCGCCGCAACTGGAGAAAGCCCACGTGCAGCAATGAAGACCCAACGCAGCCAAAAAATTAATTAATTAATTAAAAAAAAACTGTATGCCCTTTTAAAAAAAAAGAAAGAAATAGGCAGCATGATAGGTGTACACATCGCAGTGTGAATAGTCAGCCTGCATGTTGTCAGAGTGGGGGAAGGGTTAGACGTTGCCTCGCAGCCTGAGAAGTTTTTGGGAGGAGGTGGGTTGGAGTGAGACAGGGAAGAGCCCATCCGGCTGCTGAGTTGATCCAACAAATCATGGATTTTCCACATCAACACTCCCATTTGTACCATCTACAAAAGACATGGCCTGAGGGGAAGGGTCCAGGGGAGGGATAGATTGGGAGTTTGAGATTGACATGTACACATTACTATATATAAAATACATAACCAACAAGAAACTCTGTTCAATATTCTATAATAACCTAAATGAGAAAAGAACTTGAAAAAGAGTAGATACATGGGGACTTCCCTGGCAGTCCAGTGGTTAAGACTCTGTGCTACCACTGCAGGGGCATGGGTTCAATCCCTGGTCAGGGAACTAGGATCCTGCATGCCAAGCTCCGAAAAAAAAGAAAAAACAAAGAATAGCTACATGTATATGTATAACTGAATCACTTTGCTGTATGCTCGAAACTAACACAACATTGTTAATCAACTCTACTCCAATATGAAATTTGGAGTATAGTTGGCTTCGGGCTTCTCACTGCGGTGGCTTCTCTTGTTGCAGGAAAAAAAAAGAAAACTAAAAAAAAAAAAAGAGAATTCCTCAAAAAAAAAAAAAAAAGAAAAGGAATTAACAAATCAAAAAAAAAGACCTGGCCCCTGGTGTCATCATCATTTACTACATAAGATGCCTGTTTCCCTGGAGATCATGTTCTACTAAAACTATGAAAACAATTTAAAACCCCCAGTGTTGGTGTGTGTTTGTGGTGGGGTGGAATGTTGCCAAGAACGAATTGTTGTGTCGCTCTGGACTATCAGTTCCTCCAGAGACCCAAAGCAGAGATTACTCTTGACCTCACCAAGGCTTTCTTCCCCTTTACGTTGATTGTCAGAGAGAGAAACTCATTCACAGCAAATTTGCACGGGGGTTTTGTCGAGGTTTTACTATCTCTCCAGCTAGAGAACTTTCTTCTATTTCCGATCCTGTGTAGCCCTTGGCTGATAATAATCACTTGGATTCATGGCTCAAGACGAACTGATTTCATTTGAGGTAAGAGAGCTTCTGATTTTCAAGCCACTTCTGGGACTTCCCCTCAGTGTGTCCACTCCAGCCTCTGCCTCTCAGCTCTCGACACTGAGGGCGCGAGGCGGCCTCGTTCTGCCTGGTCCTGGGATCCTGGAAGCACTTGTCACGCGCCACAGTCCCTCTTTGGGAGTCTGTCACTCACCTCCACACACCAGGTTTACCAGCATGGGGTGGCAGCTCAGAAAAAACCTCCGCCCTGTGACTGTCACCTTTACTTTCATTGGCTCTGGAAAGGCTCCACTTTTGGAGGCTGTGTCCAGGGGAAGCACAAGACCCCTCGATTTTAGAGTTAAATGAAGGTGGCCTTGATGAGCACAGACCCCCTCCCCTGCATCTCACATCCCAGCCCTGACTTCTCCACTAGCTCAGGTTTGCGCTTTCACCTTCTTGGCCGCCACTCACCCCTCAGCAGGCTGACGCTTAGTTCTCAGGGCTCTGAGTCCTTCCCTTGCTCTCAGGTGAGTAACAGGACGCTTCCGGGCAGGGCTGCAGCCATGACTCTCTAACAGTTCGCTTTGGACCCGGCGTCCCAGATCGTTGCCCTGGTCCACATGTGTGTGCGTCATTCTTGTGCCCGAGCCTGGGCTCAGGCTGGTCTGCGAGCCCCCTGCACGCCACACCTCGTGCAGGGCCGGCAGGTAGGCGATCGCAGGGCTCAGTGGAAGAAACGAGAGGAGACCGTGCACGTTGGGTTCCCAGCTGCCAAACAGCAGGTGTCATCCGCTCAGCAGTGTCCAAGGAAGCTCAGCAGCGCCCGGCTTCCTGCACGGGGGCCGCTGGCAGCTCCGGTCCCCTCCCCACCTGGGGGCAGCTCATCACTCATCTTCATCCTGGGTGTCCAAGCACTTCCTTGGGAGGTTCCCCCGGCTGGATCTGCCCTGGCAGGTCCTCAACCAGTGCCTCTACCTTGGCTGCCCAGTGCCAGGCCGCCATCCCGGGTGCTCTGAGAAGACACCCACGTCTGGGCAGTGAGACAGCCGCCCAGCTTGTGCCCATTTATCTGGACCTGTGCCGTCGGGTCCATATGGAGTTACTGGGTGGGAGTGGCCTGATTCCCCCCTCTCTTACCTCCCCCGGCCTCGACTGGTGGCGTTCTCCAAGCACGCAGGAGAAGCTGCAGCTGACCAGCTCCAGAGGCTGGGATGGCCCCTTCCTGCAAAGACCTGGGAACTTGTGGGGCGTGCCTGTATTTTAAAAAGAAGAATAGTTCCCTCTGCGTTCCCAGTTTCTCCAAAACTGTGCTGTGTTTGCAGCGGTCAGCTGTTCAGAGTGGCCAGCTGTCTAACCTCTGCTTTATGGAGCAAACCCTGGTTTCCGTCGTGCCACGTGTCTTAAGTTCTTGTCTCTGTTAAGCAGCAGGGTCTCATCCCTCAGGCTGTGGGGTGGCGTCATTAGGAGGAACTCACTTGAGGCTGTGTTTGTATTTTCTAACATCTCAGGTTGGCAGCTCCTGTATGTATATTGCAACCTGTTTATATGAGATACTTGTAAAAGCCTGCAGCCGTTTTCTCCCATGTGGCGGCATTGACCTATGACCTGATTTTAAATCACAGCATGGGGTGGCCATCGCCGTACAGGTTAGCAGCATTTTTTTCTTTTTTTATTGAAATATAGTTGATTTACAATGTCGTATTAGTTTCTGGTGTACAGTGGAGTGATTCAGTTATACATATATATACATTCTTGTTCATATCCTTTTCCATTATGGTTTATCAGAGGATATTGAATAGAGTTCTCTGTGCTCTACAGTAGGACCTTGTTGTTTATCCATGCTCTGTATACTAGTTCGCATCTACTAATCCCAAACTCCCAATCCATCCTTCCACCATCTCCCTCCCCGCCTTGACAACCACAGGTCTGTTCTCTATGTCTCTGAGTCTCTTTCTGTTTCACAGATAAGTTCATTTGTGTCCTATTTTAGATTCCACGTATAAGTGATATCATATGATATTTGTCTTTCTCTGTCTGACTTACTTCGCTTAGTATGATCATCTCTAGGTCCGTCCATGTAGCTGCAAATGGCATTGTTTCAGTGTTTTTTATGGTGAGTCAGCAGCATTTGACAATGACTTAGTGATGACAGCTTGTGGCCCGCAGCAGAAAGCCCTGACACCCTGACACGGTCGCTGTGGCCAAGTGACCTCGGCAAGTCACATACACACTCAGTCTCTTCATCTTAACAGGCAGGTATTGATACTGATGGGGGAAAACCAAGAAGAGAGAATGTTTGTGAAAGAGTTCCATAAAACTGAAAAGTTGTAGTACTCTTCTTATTACTTGCTGTTGTGACCAGCTCGTCATTCAAGCTCCTCCACACCCAGCTGGGTAAATGCCAGCCCCAAGGTGACTTCTTTTTGAATGAAGCACTTGGTTTTCTTTCACACAAGGTACATGCTAGCAATTAAAAACACAATATAGGCCAGTGTTCTCTTGAAAGCTAACGTCATGGGAAAAAGTGAAATCCTTCAACTATAGAAGCCAAACACTTGGAACATCTTGGCAGTGGCTTGGGCTTGCAGTTTGCTTTCGAAAGCTTTTGCCATTTATAAGAACAAAGTAGCCTGAAAACATTTGGTGCCTGAAAATTCAAACTAAATCAAATAGACTCAGCATGTTCCCATGAATTCTAAGATTTTATGGGATGTGTGGGGCATTTCCCCATGATAAATGTGATGTGCTATTTCTTGTGACCTTTTGTTTCTTTCTAAAGAGGGTTGGCCTGTGGAATTGGGACTCAGCTCTGACCACCCTGGAAGAATGCTGTGACTTTCCTCCTGTGTCAGAATTCCTTACAGAGCAAGGATCTCCTGATTTTCAGTGGAACCAGGAGTTTAGTCTTTGGACTGGACACACACAAATACGCCGATTCTGGTTAATAAGTTGGTTTTCATTGTGGAGGACTGTGTGGAGGTTCCTTAAAAAACTAAAAATAGAGCTACCATATGATCCAGCAATCCCACTCCTGGGCATATATCCAGAGAAAACCATAATTCAAAAAGACACATGCACCCCAATGTTCATAGCAACACTATTTACAATAGCCAGGACATGGAAGCAACCTAAATGTCCATTAACAGATGAATGGATAAAGAAGATGTGGTATATATATATATATATATATATACATACACACACACACACACACACACACACACACACACACACAATTGAATATTACTCTGCCATTAAATAGAATGAAATAATGCCATTTGCAGCAACATGGATAGACCTAGAGATTATCCTATTGAGTGAAGTAAGTCAGACAGAGAAAGACAAATATATGATATCCCTTATATGTGGAATCTTTTCTTCTTGTAAAAGATTTAATTGTATTTATTTTTGGCTGTGTTGGGTCTTCGTTGCTGTGCGCAGGCTTTCTCTAGTTGTGGCGAGCTGGGGTTACTCTTTGTTGTGGTGCGCTGGCTTCTCATTGCGGTGGCTTCTCTTGTTGCGGAGCATGGGCTCTAGGCACGCAGGCTTCAGTAGTTGTGTGCGGGCTCAGTAGTTGTGGCATGCAGGCTCTAGAGCTCAGGCTCAGTAGTTGTGGTGCACAGGCCTAGTTGCTCTGCGGCATGTGGACTCTTCCCTGACCAGGGATTGAACCCATGTCCCCTGCATTGGCAGGTGGATTCTTATGCACTGTGCCACCAGGGAAGTCCCATGGAATCTTAAAAAATGGTACAAATGAACTTATATTTACAAAACAGAAATAGAGTCATAGATGTAGAAAACAAACTTATGGTTACCAAGGGGGAAAGGGCAGGGGAGGGATAAATTAGGAGATTGGGATTGACATATACACACTACTATATATAAAATAGATAACTAATAAGGACCCACTGTATAGCACAGGGAACTCTACTCAGTACTCTGTAATGACCTATATGGGCAAAGAATCTAAAAGAAAAATGGATATGTGTATATATGTAACTGATTCATTTTGCTGTACACCTGAAACTAACATAACATTGTAAATCACCTATACTCCAATAAAAATTAATTTAAAAAATAAGTTGGCTTTAAGATGAAAGGAAAGGACCTACAACGGACTGAATATTTGTGCCTCCTCCAGAATTCATATGTTGAAACCCTGATCCCAATATGATGGTGTTTGGATGTGGGACTTTGGGAGGTGATTAGGTCATGTGGGTGGGGCTCTCGTGGATGGGATTAGTACCCCTATAAGAAGAGGCCAGAGAGCTCGGTAGCCCTCCTTCCACCATGTGAGGACACAACAAGAAGGCCCCCACCTGCAGGTGGCAAGTGAATCCTAACCAGAACTGACCACGCTGGCATCTTGATCTTGGATGTCCGGCCTCCCGAGCTATGCGAAGTAAATTCTGTCGTCTAAGCCACTCAGTCTCTGGTCATTTGTTATAGCTGCCAGAATGGACTAAGATAGGACCTCAGAGATCATCCAGCGCAAGGTAGCTCACCTTTTCCAGATGAAAATTAGAGGTTCAGAAAGCAAAGGGGCCTCTCCCTGCTCCTGGAGGCCCAGGTCCTGCAGCCAGGCAGACCTGCTGACCCTTCCAGGAGGTTCTGTGCTTCCCCTTTTCCCTGAGACCTGAGGATGTTGCTTCTCAGCTGAAATCCAGCCAATGCAAGGATGAGGCTTTCCCCGGCCTCGGCCAGTACACTCATGCCCGGAAGTACTGGGAGGGGGAATGCCTGCAGCTTGAACGGTCAGCCTCCCCCCAGATCCGTCCTATCTCTCGGAGCACCACGCAATCTGCTCTCCAACGTGACAGTCAGATAAGGGAGTCAGAGTCCCGGGGTTGCTGGGAATGGAGGAACAAGCACACGCAGGACACAGACTGTCCCCTTTCACTTCTGGAACCCACTTGCTCTTGTAGCTGCTGACATCGACTTCCTTCCAGATAAACAGAATAAAAGCACAGAACTCGCTCACTTCCAGGATGAAGGATGAAATGCCTCTTTATTTGAACAACTTCCCAAAGTGCTTCTCACATCTGGGGGGCCGGGGTCCACGGTAGGACTTTCCCACCTGAGCGTCTTTTATGCCTTAACTTTGTCACCTGTGCCGCTTGGGCCTCTCTTTATCATGTTTCCTTAACACATGAGGCAAGGTAAAATATCATCAGGTCTGGGGTCAGGGCTGTGTCCACTGTCACTGTCGCACACATTAGCGCCTTGGACTCGACAGCAGTCTCTGGAGGGAAGCGCTGTTTGATCCCCGTTTTGTGTACAAGACGCCAAGGCTCAGAGAGGTTAAGAGACTATCACAGGGACATTCAGAGCAGGAATTTGAATGTAGCTCTTTAAAGAAGGACCAAAAATAGAACAGCCGGTTTTATTTACTTTTTCTGAAATGCCACTTCTGAGAAGCTAGGATATGTAGAAAACGATTTAAGCATCTTACATGTGACTTTTTTTTTTAAGTGGGTTTTCTTGAGTATGAGGTTATCATGCGGCTGCTGGAGTAGAAAACAACTCCAATCTGGGGTCCGTTTTCAATGCGGCTCTTTGGAGGAGGAGGCCGTGTGCGAGAGGGCACGAAGAGGAAGGCTGGCAGGAAAATCTTTTTTAGGGCAAAATCATTATTCTGTTCCTTGCCATCTTTTAGTAGCTAACCTGCTTTTCAGAATGGTTTCTTTTGCTGTAATAAGGACTCTTAAATCAGGACACTCCTTCCGCCTCTCCTTGTTTTGTCTGGGCTCAGGGACATCTTTCTTTGGTCGAACTCAACATAGAGTCAGCACGAAAAGGTAGGGGCCGCCTGGTACCACATTTGCGAAAACACTTTCACCTGAGTCTCATCATCCTGGACCTAGAAAACCAGCAGCTGCCTTATTGACGCACGAGCCTCCTGGAAGTCACCTGGGTTAACCTGAAGTGTGCCCCTCCACCCCTGACACACACACACACACACACACACACACACACACACACATACACACACACACAGAGGCAGGAACCTCAGCACTCAGCAGATGCCAAAGAAAATAGATGCAGGAAAGGTATTAAAGGCTTTTAAAGGCTCCTCTAAGTCGTTTCCTTTTGATTTGACTCCAGGGGAAGTATCTACAAAGCCGGTCCACTTAACTTATGAAGGGC
Organism: Balaenoptera ricei; assembly: GCF_028023285.1. NCBI lineage: Eukaryota > Metazoa > Chordata > Mammalia > Artiodactyla > Balaenopteridae > Balaenoptera > Balaenoptera ricei. The sequence goes on along the minus strand of NC_082651.1, from coordinate 7,321,168 downwards.
GGTCCAGAAAACCCCAATCCCATCTCCCTCCACCTTTGGGCAGCTGTAGGCAGAGGGGCTGGGCTCGCCATGTGGGCTGGGTTGGATCAATTCTGTCCTTGCCTGTCCTTCTGTCCCCACCATTTATGGAGACAGAAGCAAAACCCCAACACAAACATCTGTACGATAATTCGGTCTGTCCTAGGATTGGCACACATAGGCACAGGCAAAAGCAAATGTGTTCCAGCCACTTTGCTCAGATTTGTACCACACTCTCTCCAAAGAGGAAGGATTATCCATCCAGCACCTTCTCAGAATGAGTGTGTTACCCTACCCGAGAAATTTCTGTTTTTCTCCACCATCCTTTAATAACATCCATCTGAATTATTCTGGGCTGTGTATCAGTTCAGAGAGTTCTAAAAACAAACTGATTTAGCATTCTTTTTTTTTTTTTTTTTTTTTGGTGGGATCTTAGTTTCCCGACCAGGGATCGAACCTGTGCCCCCTGCAGTGGAAGCACAGAGTCTTAACCACTGGACCGCCAGGGAGGTCCCTAAAAACAAACTGATTTAGGAAGGTATTTTGGTGATGGCAAGTTAAACATGTGCCTTCGACGATGAGGATGGAGATGGTGGGCTTGGGATTACTTGCTGTCGGGACCAACCATGAACTAATAGGGCCAGGAGTTAACTCTGATTCAAGGGGTACTGCGTTGTACCAGTTATGCAAAGGGTGGGCTATGCCAGGTAAATTCCCTTTTTCATCAGTTCCCTACACACAGAACTTTTGGCATCTTGGTTTCAATGCTTTCCTGCTTCTTTGGTCTTGCCTTTTGCTCCTATCATGAAGGTGGGTCTCCTACCCCAAGCATGGTGTCAGGGGAAAGAGGTATACAGGGTTTGGGAGGAATGGTTCACCCCAGCTTTCCCAGAGGGTGAAAAGTTTGATCCAAAATACGAAAAAAACTTTACAAAGAACATGAGATGAGGTCTGTGAAATGTGGGGCTTCTCTTAGTTCTGGGGCAGATTTTTCAGGATCCAGAATTAAAACCAAGAATACCTTTGAGCCCTTTAGTGTAAGCTTGCCTGGTGGCAGCCCTTGTGTTGCTACTTCTAGGAAATTATGATGTTCCCAAACACCTGAGTCATTCAGCAGTGGGTCCCCGTCCTTCCAGAATTAATTAATGTTCTAGGGCAAACCTAGTATCCCAAAGAGTTTTTTTTGTTTTTTGTTTTTTTTCCCCAGCCAAAGAAGAAACTGGAATTCATTTGAATTCAGGCAGAATGAAGAATTCTTTCAGATAACTTGAGGCCCATAGTGGATCTATTTTATCTTCTGTCTAAAAGTTAGATTGTAAACTGCCACATTTATCCTACTATCCTAATCTCTTTGTTATACCTAACCATGGGTTGCCGTTTTTTAAGACAGTTTACATTTTACTTCAGCAATTTCCGCTTTCAGTAACTATCAGAAAACTTCTGGGAAATATCTGGGGTGAGCTTCTAATCTGAGTGAAGATAAACTGAATTTCCTTCAAACTGGTCCTTTTCTCCTCTTCAAGCTGAAGTGAAGAAAAATTGGGCGCGTGTAGAGAAGATGGTGTGGAAGAGACTTAGATTCTTGTGGCAGAGTCTCCCTGGGAATTTGTCCTCCAAAGAGGAGAGTCGGGGACAATAGACCTGGAGGAAACCTCAGAGTCTCAGGCCACTAACACCATCATGTCACAGATGGGGAAACTGAGGCAGGACCTGGGCAGTGTCAGAGTCCAGTGTGGAAGCAGGTCTCAGCCCCATGTCCTGAGGTCATTGTCTGCTTCTCTTCACCTCCCTCCCCTTTCTTGCCCACCTGCCTTTCAGTGTACATGTTGATCATTTTTACAAACAGGAACAGGATTACAGCTGTGAAAGAAAAGACAAATACTGCCTAGTTTAAGTCCCCAGATCACCACCATTGGTTTAGCTCATTTGTATGATTCCCGTTAAGTTGGATGGATAATAATAAACATTTTAAATTTGCTTTCTCATGATTGCATGCACTGATTTAACTTCTTTTCCTTGACAATTAATTTGCATACTCAGTGAGTTGAGACAGAGGGCGTAGTGGCCCCAGGGCCAGCAGACCCCCGGTCTAGCCCCTTTTACCCGTGGGGAAGTTCATTATTTCTCTGCATCCTCTGAGAAGTTGAGAATACAAGGCCCACTTTCTGACAGGAAGACAGTCTTTGAACAGTAGTTAAAACAGCTGTTGAATGTTTAAATAACACTTTTTTCTTCTTGATGGAATTTAGGATTTATTGAAAACTGTGCCTTGTTAGTACATGCAAAGGATGTTAAGGCAAACTGTTCTCGTCTATATCTGGGGTGTCTATATTTTGATAGTTTACATGAAAAACAAAAGTTAATGGCATTATTTTGTTCACCTCTCCAGACCCCCGGGCCTTTGCCCATGCTGTTCCCCCCACCTGGAACACCCTTCCTGCCTTGATCACCTGCTGACTCCTGTTCACCCTTTTGGACTCAGCTCTGGCCTCCAGGATCCTTCCCTGAGGGGGTCTAATGGCTGTGCTCTGGAGTCCTCCAGAACCTCTTGCATGTCTTTTTCGTGGCAGTATCTAGATTTTACAGTTTGGAAGTTACCAGCTTCTGTGGCTGTCTCCCCACTAGACTGTAGGTCCCTGCGAGTAGAGATCAGAATTTCCCCTTTGTCTTGCAGGAGCTGCTGTGTAGGAGACATGCTCCATCAGTGTTTGTTGAACTGAACCGAAGGACAGAAAACCTCTGTTCATTTGAAGTGGGTCATGGGACCCACTTTAATAAAGTTACATCATTTAGTCTGGGGGAGAATGGATACACGTATATGTATGGCTGAGTCGCTTTGCCGTGCACCTGAAACTATCACAACATTGTTAATCACTATACTCCAATATAAAATAAAAAGTTAAAACAAGTAAATCATTTAGTCATTTTGGGTCCTTGAGACCCTGTGTTGTATTAAGCGCTCTCCTCAGCCAAGGGCTAATCCACTTGTGTTCACAGGCCCTGGTTCCTCAAAACGCAATCATCTACCTCCTGGTGGCCACTGGACAATCTTTCCGCTACAGCCTTTCTTCTTGTCTTAATCCTTTTCAGCCCAATGTTCCTGAGGCTTTAGGGTTCAGAATCTGGAATTCCAGATCTGATATCTCAGAGAACATCAGGTGCCTGTGAAGTCACATGTCCCATCGCGGCGGGGCAAGGAACACTGCGAACTACATCCATCGGAGAAGGTCACATAGGCTGAGTGGAAAGAGCACGTGACAACGGATGGTCTGATTCCATTTCAGGTAGAACATGGAAAAATGAAAGGAGTGATCTCTCTGCCAAACAGAAGTGTGGGGAGGTGGTAGAACACAGTGCTTACAAATCATGGGGATGGTGTGTATGCTGCCTGGGTTCAAATCCAGCTCTGCTCCCGGCCAGCTGTGCAACTCAGGAAAGTGGCTTACACCCAGAACCTCCGCGTCTTCCTCTGTCCAGTGGGGATATGGCGGTTCCTACTCCTTGCTGTCGTTCTGAGGATTAGCTGAGATGCTATATGCAGAGCCCCTAGGATTGTGCTGGCAGTACAGGAGGCAAGCAGTTAGTTGTCACTATTCTGTTCTCTACAGTGAACATGTTTGCTCAGGCCAATTATACCTATGAAAATTTTGGAAAAAGTATGAAATGTTTAGAGAAAGCCAGCCAGCATAATCCCTACCTGTGTAGCTGGCACTGCTACAGGGCTGTGTAGGAGACAGGCTGGACCAGTGACCGATGGCTGTGCCCAGTGACTAAGTCAATAGCCAGACTGACCCTGCAGAATTACACACACACACACACACACACACACACACACACACACACACACACACGCTCACGGAGTTAAGCCCCCAGGTGCCAGGAAAACTGGAGTGTAGTCTCCCTGGGTATCTACATGCCCAAAGGGATGAAGCCCAGACTTTGGAAACATCTCAAGGTCATAAAAACCCAGACACAGGAGACTCTCTGACTTCCAGAGATATTTTATTTACATTCCAAAAGGTCAAGGTAAGAACCCAGGGTCCTTTCCCTCCCATCTCAAAGGAGCAAAGGTTTCTCTCCTTCCTTTCTAGACAGGGAGGGAGGCACCTGCTTCTCTCCTGCACAAAAGCAGGCAGAATCCTTTGTTTTCCATCCCGCGTCGCTAGGGTGTCATCGGCACGTGTAGAAAGTTCCCGTCGGCTCTCATCACCACGCCCAGGGATCTGGGTCTGGGGGCCCACACTGCAGGGCCACTCCGGCTGCCTCGTGTTTCTGCAGTGTTCATTTATATAAAGCATATAACTGTGAGTGGGCAACATCTCAGACCCTGCACAATTTGACAAACAGGTCCGTATAACTGGGTGTTTCGCTGGCCCAGAGAACCCTGGGTCCCTGTCTGTAGGACGTGTCTGAGGACCGAGGGAGCTGGGTCAGCACAGAGCCCAGGGTACATCGGCAGGACCAGGTGAATCCAGGTGACCTCACTGGCATTCCTTCTTTTACCAGAGAGACCCCGTACATCAGTAAACAGCCAATTTCTACAAATTGTAGCTGGATTCTTTAATAGTAAAGTACAGTTCTAATGAAATGACTCTGCCCCAAGCTGTTCCTGAAAGGAGTGAAAAAATGCTGCAGTCTCCTGGTGTTCCCACTTTTGATCAGCCTCATCTGGGAATTTAATACATTTTCTGATCAAAGTCCAAAGTCTCTGCTTTGCTGCAGCTTTAATCTTTGGCTATAAAGCGTCCTTCTATTACACACACACACACACACACACACACACACACACACACACACATAAAAATCAGGTTACAGCCAAACGGGGTTGGAGGGGGTGGGTAGGGAATATATATCTAGATAAAGAAGTAATCAGTGCCTTCATTATGGGAAGGTGCTTGGACAGTTCAGGTAAATGTTAACAATTTTTTCAATGTAACTTTTCAGTATGTTTGAGATATTTTGTTCTATATACTGAATTTTGTTCATTGTTGAAATGGTCCTAAGCCATGTTCTGCTGTTTTTTGATGTTTATGTCAAGAAAAAGAAGAAAAATAATTTAAATTCAAATGCTTTTTGAACTCCAGTATTTAACTTATTTTTTTTTAAATTTTTATTCAAATATAGTTGATTTACAATGTTGTATTAGTTTCAGGTGTACAGCAAAGTGCTTCCGTTATACATATATATAAATATATCTTCTTTTTTCCATTCTCTTCCATTATAGGTTATTACAAGATATTGATTATAGTTCCCTGTGCTATACAGTAGGCCCTTGTTGGTTATCTGTTTTATATATAGTAGTTTGTATATGGTAACCTCAAACTCCTAATTCATCCCTCCCCTACCCCCCTTTCCCCTCTGGTAACCATAAGTTTGTTTTCATTTTTTTTTTTTAATTAATTAATTTTATTTTTTTTGGCTGTGTTGGGTCTTTGTTTCTGTGTGAGGGCTTCCTCCAGTTGCGGCGAGCGGGGGCCACTCTTCATCGCGGTGCGCGGGCCTCTCACTGTCGCGGCCTCTCTTGTTGCGGAGCACAGGCTCCAGACGCGCAGGCTCAGTAGTTGTGGCTCACGGGCCTAGCTGCTCCGCGGCATGTGGGATCTTCCTGGACCGGGACACGAACCCGTGTCCCCTGCATTGGCAGGCGGATTCCCAACCACTGCGCCACCAGGGAAGCCCCATAAGTTTGTTTTCTGTGTCTGTGAGTCTGTTTCTGTTTTGTAACTAAGTTCATTTGTATCTTTTTTTTTTTAGATTCCACATATAAGTGATATCATATGATGTTTGTCTTTCTCTGTTGGCTTACTGCACTTAATATGACAATCTCTAGGTCCATCCATGTTGCTGCAAATGGCATTATTTCATTCTTTTTTATAGCTGAGTATATATGTACCACATCTTCTTTATCCATTCATCTGTCAATAGACGTTTAGGTTGCTTTCATGTCTTGGCTATTGTAAATAGTGCTGCAATGAACATTGCGGTACATGTGTCTTTTCAAAGTATGGTTTTCTCTGGATATATATGCAGGAGTGGGATGGCTGGATCATATGGTAGCTCTATTTTTAGTTTTTTAAGGAACCTCCATACTGTTCTCCATAGTGGCTGCACCAATTTACATTCCCACCAACGGTGTAGGAGGGTTCCCTTTTCTCCACATTCTCTTCAGAATTTATTATTTGTAGACATTTCGATGATGGCCATTCTGACTGGTGTGAGGTGATAGCTCATGGTAGTTTTGATTTGCATTTCTCTGGTAATTAGTGATGCGTCGCTAATTCTTAGAGACAGGCTCAACGTGAAAACATGCTTAACTTCTTTTTAATTACAAAAAAAAAGTTTCTGTGTCTGTTAAGGAAATAGATGACATTTATAAAGGAGTCTAAAGGATCCCTTTATCAAGGAAAATGGATGGGCTTCTGAAGGGCTCCTGTGTGAATGAAATTGCTCTCAGACCATCCTTTGTCTCACCCATCAATGAATTGTTCAGACAGGTGGCAAGATGGGGTCCTGTGAAGCCACACCAGAACTAAGCAGCTCCAGCCCCAATGTCCTACATTCCCCAGAGGGAGACACAGGTAGACGATTCAGGAGGTCAGATACCCCAGAATAGAAAAGAGAAAGAGGCCCGCCTGGTCTGGTTCGGCCTGATCTGGCCCTGACATTCACACAGAAGGTCACGTCAGCTTCCCCGTCTTGCCAGAGCCTTGCCTTAAAGATAGTTTTTTTTCTTTAGTTCTGACCTAGTTAACCTATGGTTTGTGTCGTTAGGTCCATAGTCAGTAAAGTAGTTTACCCAACCCACCCAGCATTTCCCAGGCTCCCACAGTGCCAGGCGCTGAGCTGGTGCTGGGACGCCGCTGGGGATAGGCACCCGGGGGGCTGGGATGGGAAGGCTCGGTGCTTGGAGGAGCCCGAGGGCCCTTTCACCCAGGATGCTTGGAGACTCGGGGGCTCAGATCAGCAAGTATTTTGATAATTCTCCTTAAGCTCATACTTCATAATCGGGACACCAGTTTTCGGAGAATTAGAAGCATGAGGTGTGCACAGACTCTACTGAAAAGCTCACCTGTCTTCGCTCACTCGATCTCCAGCGGGGCTGAGGACCTGATGATTATGGACCGCGTTCTGCGTGATACCCTGTTGGCTCTACAGGTAGAAGTTGTGGGGTACAGTATGGATACACTCAGGCCCAAAGGTGCATTTTGAAACAACTCCTTAATATCTTTCCTTTTCATTTAGCCCTCTTACTTGATGAGTATAGAGGAGCTTCCAGTGGCTCCAATTCAAATGAGTGAGAATTCACCATTGATGCTGTGTGGGAAAGTCACATACACGACTTGGAAGTAAGGAGAGACTGTCTTGTGATGCTCTGTGTTGGTTCTGTAGATGCAGCATTTTCCAGAGCAGTGGTTGACCCCTCGTGGAAATGTATTCATTCTCCTGATGCCGCTTTGATTGGAGAAGGAGATAGGGAGGCAAGGATGGGGAAGGCACGGGAGACCCTGGACTGTGGAAATAAATGAAGACCCACCCGATAAGGACCAGCCGAGGCTATTTACTCAGAACTGGCAAAGCGAGGCAGTCAGCCACCATCACTCGTGTTTCGGCAGAGCCTCAAGGGCAGGCGGAGGAGTGGGAAGGATTTAGGGTGGAAAGAAGGCAAGCCTCCAGGGGTGCCCTGGTTGGAGGCTGTTAGGGCAGCTGGAGATGGGCTCAGGAGAAGCTGGGCACCCTATGTGAACGGCTAGCAGTATGTATTTTATTTTTTAATTAATTTTATTTTATTTTTATTGAAGTGTAGTTGATTTACAACATTGGACCAATCTCTGCTGTACAAGAAAGTGACTCAGTTATACACATATAGACATTCTGTTTTTTATATTCTTTTCCATTATGGTTTATCACAGGATATTGAATATAGTCCCCTGCGCTCTACAGTAGGACCTTGTTGTTTTTCCATCCTATATATACTAGTTTGCATCTGCTAATCCCAAACTCCCACTCCATCCCTCTCCCACCCCCTCTCCCTTGGCAACCACAAGCCTGTTCTCTGTGTCTGTGAATCTGTTTCTGTTTTGTAGATAGGTTCATCTGTGCCATGTTTTAGATTCTACATGTAAATGATATCGTATGGTATTTGTCTTTCTCTGTCTGACTTACTTCACTTAGTATGATAATCTCTAGGTCCATCCATGTTGCTGCAAATGGCATTATTTCGTTCTTTTTTATGGCTGAGTAATATTCCATTGTATATATGTACCACATCTTCTTTATCCATTCTTCTGTCGATGGCCATTTAGGTTGTTTCCATGACTTGTCTATTGTGAATAGTGCTGCTGTGAACGTAGGGGTACACGTATCTTTTTGAATTATAGTTTTGTCTGTGTATATGCCCAGGAGTGGGATTGCTGGATCATATGGTAATTCTATTTTTAGCTTTCTGAGGAATCTCCATACTGTTTTCCATAGTGGCTGCACCAACTTACATTCCCACCAACAGCGTAGGAGGGTTCCCTTTTCTCCAAGGGTGTGTATTTTAGCTTTCTCTGGTAGTTCCTAAATTGGAAGTGGGGGGTTGGAAATTAGGGGTATTGTCAGTTATTAATCAAATCCTAGCCATTTGGGGCTTATTGTTATAGGGGTTGTTTGACTTTTTGGATTTTTGCTAAAGATCATGGTCTGACCTCCTACAAGGCATAGCAGGCTGGCTTCCTGGGCTGGTTACTGTAGATGATGGGTCAGTTTCCTGGGCAGATTGCTGCTGGTTGTGGGTCAGAGTTCTGTTTTTACATATTGTCTGGCCATTGTTGGTTTGGATATTTAGTAGCTCCGTACCAAACTAACGCTGGCTAAAAATAAGCAAGAGACCCAGCGCACCTGTTGGTCCGGGGCTCTCGGGCTGACTAGCTTCCACCAGGTAGCAGCGTTCAGACCCCACCAGTGGTCGCTGGGCAGGACCACACTGTGACCACTGACATCAGCCTGGTGAATGTCAGCTGAGTCCCTGGTCATGGGCCGTAGACACTGCAGCATTTGCATGCCGCGTCTTAAACTTGGGATTGACATTAGCGAGCTGTTTCTCTGAGGGGCTCACGGTGCATCAGGCAGGGCCAGCCCCATCCCAGCTTTCAGTCCGCTTTGGTAGTGACTGGCTGACTCCCCTGACAATGAAAGGTTCTCTTATGTGTCATTTCACCCCTGCTCTCAGCCATGACATGGCAGAGGGTTCTCTGGCCAGGAATGGAGTATTCCAAATGGCTCTGGAATCTCTTTAGTAATCTCCTCCTTCTTTAGTCAATTTCTTGCCACTCCTGGAAATTTGACGCCGTGGCCTCCCTACTCTGCGCGCTGCATCTGGCCTGAGGAGGACGGATGCTGCCCCAAGCGGCTTGGCAGGGTCCATGCCAGCCCTCGGTGCCACCACTCCATCCTGGCAGACCACGTGGGGTCTTCTAAGGTGGTTCCCCACCCACCCCCTTGTTTTGTTTTTTCCCAGTTTCCATTTTCCTCTTTTTTTTTTTTTTTAACATCTTTATTGGAGTATAATTGCTTTGCAATGGTGTGTTAGTTTCTGCTGTATAGCGAAGTGAATCAGCTCTACATATTTTTTTGTTTATATGTTTGGTGTGTGTTTTGCTTGGGCATTTACAGAAAATTCCTAGGTGGTGACATCATGGATAGCCAGTGATGATCCTGGAATCTTTGACTTTTCTAGAATTTAAAGAAAAAAGTGTTCAGAGTTTATAACATTAAGTTTTATATCAAATGTGCCTGAAGTATTTAAGTTTCTAAAGAGACTCTAAAAATATTATGTAGGGTTTTGAAAGACATCTGCAAGTTTTGAAGAAGAGATGGTTTTAAACAGGCATCTCTTCTCTTGCCTTTGTGTGTGTTTGCGCTTTTACAATTAAATGACATCCTCTGAATGTAGGAGGTTAGTCAAAGCTGTCAAGTTTTTCTTCTCTCCTAATAACAACTCTTGTGCCATTGACTACCAAGAATAACAATAAGCCTTTTCTTAAGTTCAAAAAGAGTATTTATTTTTGTCACTGAAAGAACAACAATTATTCATGTCCTTAAGTTATTTAAAGTATTTTTGTGAATTCTGAGAATAAGTCATTTGGAAGTTCAGCCACACAAAATAAAAATGCTTTAAATATATAAGTCCTCCACCTGAAATATTTTGGTTGGTGGATCTTGGCCTTTCTATAATAGTTAGCTATTTAGGGAGGACTAGTGTGTGACATTCACTGTTGGAAATGCTTTAAATATATTAACTCCTCTGCCTCTCATATTACCCTCACTTTATAGCTTGCACACTGAGGCCCAGAGAGGTTCAGCTACTTGCCCGAGGTCACACAGCCACGATTTGGACCTGGGCCACCAGACATCCATGGCAAGCCTGCGTTGACCCTAGAAGTTTCCACCTGCATGCTGTCAAGGCATTTAGTTTCTCTGTGGTTTTCCCCCAGAACATAACCTTAGAAAGGTAAAGAAATATTTACTATGAGTGTATTTAGCTCAGAACCCTTCAAGCTTTTGGAGTCTAAGAAATAATGATCATTGGACCCTCTCCTGGAATTTGGCCAAACTATCGCATATATGGTTGCTGCTGCTGCTTTGCTATTCCTAGAGCTAAATCTGAGGAAAGACAAGTGAAAAAACAGGGAGGATGATGGTGGTAAAAATAATTTATGATCACCTTCTTATCTTGGAGTTCTTTTTTTAAATAAATTTTTAGCAGACTTGCTTTTTTTTTTACTGTAACAAAATACTTAATGCCACTTAACTGTGCACTTAAAATGGTTAAAGTGGTCAATTTATGTTATATATTTTTACCACAGTAAATAAATAAGTAGCTTTAAAAAATTGTTTAATCCAGTGAGCTCATGGGTGACTCCTCAGTAAAGCGTGATGTCTGTAGGTCTCGCAGCTTAGGTTGGCCGGTGTGAGATTTTCCCCTGTATGTTAACTGTTGTGCCTTGATCTCACAAGGAATGAGAAAGCTTAGTAGGATATGACGACCTTTAGAAAAAAGCCAAGAATAGTGTAGAAGTGCCTTCTTTTGGAGCAAGAAGTGGCTGATTTAGTAGCTTCAAGAACCACTTTATTTCCTGCTGTGTTTGGAGAGCTGTAAGTGCAAAGACACTGGGAAGACATGTCCTCCTTGTGCTTACAAGAAGGAAAACAAAGGCTTGCTGAAGAAGGGGACCCCTGAGCCAGATTTTTAATCTTGATGGATCTAGTCTCTTTAAAAAGTGAACGTCTTTAAGGACTTTCCTCCCCAAGGAGGAGGCACAAGCTCCAGGAGGAAGCCTGTACAGGTGGGGGGCCGCAATGCCTCCGATGGGCCCGCAGACTCAGCTGGGCTCAAGTTCTTACGAGGATTTTTGTCGATTTTGCGAGATTCTAGTTACAAAGTCACATGGGTCCTTAATGGTCTGCTCCAACCCTATTTTTTTCATAAGTCGTGGTTTTTCTTCGGGTGCAGTTTTTCAGCATCACATAGATCATGTTCTAGAAGAAACACCTGCATCACACTTAGGAAGGTAATGCCCTGAAAAGTTCTTATAGTAACAGGGAATGGTCAAGATCCGAATCAGAGCTTGAGTCGTTGCCATTCTGGGCTCCAAGCGAACTCAACAGACAGTGAAAAGAGAATTTGCAGAGCCTTGAATTCCCCCTCCCACCCCCCAATTTGGCAAAGAGCTAATAAGTCAGGTCACCTTAACATGGTCACTTCCATATCTAGAGCATATGCTATTTCTCAAAAGCATCCTGGCAAATGATGGGCATACACACATGCCGTCATGGGTTGAAACAGTGATCTTTTGCTTAAATATGTGGGTGTCTGAGAGAGTTCCTTGCATCATCAGAGACCGTAGAGCTGGAGACACCTCAAGAGACAGTTCCCTCTACTCAGTGAACACATAGAGCTAGAGCTGGGAATTATTTTAGTTTAACGTTCACGTGGTCCAGAAATGTGCCCATAGGTCCAATAAGACTTTCTCTACTTAACTTTAGACTGGATACTGGTAAAAATAATTCTGTTTGGGGAAAAGCTTGTTGTTGTTTGTTCCGAACTGCCTTGACACTCATACTTCTGCCTTGAGCCACTTGGCCACAAGTCCGTGGGCCGGGCAGACGGTCAGCACACAGGGCCATCCGTGGCAGGTCATCTGACAGCCTTTCCCGTGTGTTTGTCTCAGGAATATGAGTTTCCTCCCACATTTTAATCTAGGCACAGCCTGAGTTTAGAGACTTACTGGGGAGAGGAACATAGTTTCCTTACCCAACAGCTGTTACATGATGCATTTCTTCTAGGTGGATTCTGCTAGAAGCATTGCTTCTAGATGCATGTCTTCTAGGTGGATTCTTCTAGAAGAGTTTCTTCTAGATGCATGTCTTCTAGGTGGATTCTTCTAGAAGCATTTCTTCTAGACCAATGGGGTGCATCAGCTGAAAATCAGCTCTCCTGTCTCTGGTTTGGAGGGTAGTTGGGTGTTTTTGTTTTGTGTAGCTGAGAGCCTGAACAAAAGTAATTAAGACTCCATAAATAGTGTCTTTAAATAAACTGTCACCTCCTGCTTAATTGTGACCACCAGTAAGTCCTGGAAAGGAGAGGATGGTGACAGCACGTCAGTGGGAGGAACACAGTGGTAAGCAGAGACCAGCTGTGAATTCCAGCCCTGTCTCCCATTGGCTGCAGGAATTTGAGCAGCGGATTTTATGTCTCTGGGCATCAACTTCCTCGTGGGGACTGAACTACAGGTAGATGGTCCCAAGGGTCTCTTCAGCTTTAAAAATCTCTGCCTCAACTATAATTCAAATCACAAGATTCTTAGAAAATGATAAATATGACTTTATAACACCTAATATAACAGTATCTTTAAAAAGCATGATAACATATTATAATGCATTTCCTAATCATCTGTAGGAAGAAATTAAAATTGTTAAATTCTTAACTTTACTTTAAAGCAAGGTTGCAGAAGGCTTCGGGTACTAGGAGTTTTCTCAAGGCTAAAGTGCTGGACAAAGAGGTTTTGAAAACCTGGAGAGAGGTAGGGGAGAAGGAGAGCACACAGGGCACGGTTCTGCCCCCATCCGAGGCCCCACTGTCAGTTTAGGGTAAAGGGAGGATGTAAACTTTAAATTTTGTTTTTCAAAATGTCTAACCACTTTCTCTGACCCACACAGAGTAACCTCTTCCTCCCTCAATGTCTCTTGATGCCTCTTTTTGCCTCCATCAAATTTTTGCTGACAGTAGTTAGACATTTTGAAAAACAAAATTTAAAGTTTACATCCTCCCTTTACCCTAAATAGCCAATTGAAATTCCAAATAAACAATGAAGCTTTTTTGAAAAGCAGGAGAAAAATAGAAAAAGGAATCTTTGCAAAACTCTGAGAGTAAAGAATTTCTAAGCTGAGAAGAATAAAGAGAAATCGCAAAAGAAAATATTGACAGATTAGACTTAAACTCCTGTACTTCATTAAAAAGTGATCCAAATGTAAAGATGGCTACATCTAGAGAGGATGTTTGCCGAAAAGAATGAAATCTCCGGTATAAGAAAAACCCTAGGAACAGATTTTAAAACTAACCCTCTAATCCAGAATTTTTCCAATTCTGGCCCAAGAAACACTTGCATCAGCACTAATTAAAAACATAGATTCCCGTCATCTGCCAAACGCTTCCACCAATTTCAAGTGCACTAAAGGAGTCCATTGCCCTGCACAAAAAGGAATGGCATATGGTTAATGGGAAAACAGTCTCTTGAGAATCAAGGAAGTGCAAATAAAAATGATAAGATCATTTTCCTCAATTAAGTTATCAAAAAAGTACTAAAAGGTGATCCCTAGGGATGTGAAAAGGGCTTCCATGGCGTTGCTTGTGGAGGTGAATGCAAGGAAAGCCACCTGCAGGAGGTGTCAAGAGCCACTGCCATCCTCACACTTTGAGCCCCATAACCCTTCCGGAACCTCTCGTAAGGGAATAAGCCCAACTGAAGAAAAAGCCATGCCCACCACAGTGTGGTTGTGTTAGCAAGAAGTTGGAAACCGAGACGTCTGGAAAGCTGGGTGTGGTTCGGTCAACCCCGAGAAAACACTGGGTGGAATAAAACTCAGCTATTGCAAGGATTATTTCTGGCGATGATAGAGTAACATGGGAAAACACGTATCATGTTAAGTGAGAAAAGGACTCTACCAAGTTATATCCACAGCATGATCTCAACTCCGTAAAATGTACCCACACTTAGGAAAAGAAACACAAATTGTTAATAGTGGTTATCGTGGGTCGTGAGTCAGCGGAAGAGTTGAAATTTTTATTTCTCTACTTTTCTGGGTCCTCCAGGTTTTTGAATGAGTATTCTTATTTATGTGAGAGGAGGTGGGAACACCCTCAAAAATGACATTCAGTGAAGGTAAAGAAGCGATGACCTGCTGCCTACAGGCCAGTGGAGCAGGCAGTTCAGGGGGTCCTGAGTTATCTCGGGTGGTCCTTGTGGCAGCTGAACCAGGGAGATATGACTGTGCTCCCACTTTGAAGATGAGAAACTGAGGTTCAGGCAGGGTAGATAACTTGCCTTGGGCTCCTCAGCAAGAAAGCGTTTTGGGATTACCCCCCAAGAAGGGATGCCCTTGCCATTTGGAGGAAAGAATTTTTCCCAATGGTCTCTACCCACCAGTGTAAGAACAGAACCCAACTGGACAGATGTTCGCAACTTCAGAGATCTCAGAGCAGCACAGGGTAGCCCATCAGACCCGCAAACCTGTCCTCTCGCTAATGTAGGGAAGCAGGGAGCCTGTGATGGGACAAGGCAGGAGGACATTCAAGCCCCCAAATTGCAGATGCAGTGGGGAGATGGGAGGGCTGCTCCCGGCCTGTGTCTGCCCCACCGTTCATGTCCGAAGGAGGATGATGGGCAAGACAGAAGGAGAGACGGTTTGTGGTCTTCACTCTCCAGAAGCCTCAGACCTGGTTAGCGCTGGTTCCTGGCAGGGGAGTTCAGTGGTGAAAAAAGCACTAATGGCTCGATACGAATTTCACTCATGATTTTTGCATATCACTTAAAACATTAAGCACACTGAAGCATTCATTAGCTTGTGGAGCTTCCTGCAAGGAACAGGAATAATCTGAACCATGGATTTTAATCACCTATCTGTAAACTCCTTCTGCCATGCAGGGTGGAGAGAAGAGGCCCCATCTACCTCCCTGTAGACTTCATGGGGCTGGTTCAGATTTCCTAAGACTATGGTGGTAACTGCAGTGAGTGGACTGTTGTCATGGGAATCAAGTGGTCCAGCGCCTGAAGGGAAGGCCCTCAGCTTTCTCTGAAACTTTCTTGGGAAAAAATAAAACCTAATCTGGAGGGACAGTTAATAAATACTTAGCTTAGCCATGAAGTCTAGTAGAATCCATCACACTAAAACTCGCATAGTATGTCAACTTAAATTTACATTTCTTAGAATTCTCTCAGTAATTCACTCTCTACAATGGGGTCAAGGCCAGGCTGGGCTTCATTCCCACAGTCCCCCAAGGGGCTGCTCACCGGGGCCCTAAGTGGCTACTTCCTGATGAACGTGTTTGCTGTCATGCTGGGAATATCTGTGCAAGTCCCATGCATACGCAGAGGACAGGATTGTCATCTTTGTGTTTATAACCTCGGGCCTGGAACAGTCTCCTGTTGTGCTTGGTTGATTCTAAAAGGTCAGCGCTTCAGAATAGGCCTTCATACAGTTCATGAGGAGGCCAGTGAGATCCTGGCGTGGAAAGGCAAACTCAGGGTACCATTCTGCTTCTCGAGGCGGGATGCACGAAGGGGGACAGGAAGTGAGGCACAGACTCATGGGGGAGCACAAAGGGGAGCACAGGCTTCTGCAGCAAAGCAGGGCAGCTCAGCTGCCTAGCACACATCTGTGCCCCGGATGGAGGTGTCAGGGCGAAAGCCAGGTGGTGACCCAGGGAGGGAACAAGAGCTCCAAAGCACTGATGAGGCTTAAAAGATGAAAGTCCACCTCTCAAGTCTGGGCCGTGGGCCCTCTGTGGCCTGGGATACTGTCTCTGAGACAGCCCTAGATGCATGGCGGGAGAATATGGCAGTGGGCCGGGGTTGTGGCTTGGCCTGAATCATGACTCTGTCTAATGAGAGTGGCTGAAACACAACTCAAATTAGCAGAAGCAAATGAGAGCAGGTACTGAGAGGATGTGGGGTAGATGCAGAATCCATGAAAGAGAGACCCCAAACCAGGGTCTCAGGGCTGGCTTTCATGGCCCCATCCTGAGACAGGCTCTCCCTGTGATGGGGAGAACCCCCAACTCACACCCCAGCAGCACCAGGGGAAGGAGAAAGCCCTTTTCCCCGGCTTCTGGATACTAGTCTCAGAGAAGATTCTGATTGGCCTGGCTTGGTAATGTGCCCTCCTCTTGGACTATGGCAGTGGCGTGAATTATGATTGGAAAACCAGGGTCCTGGGCTCAGCCTGGGAGTCAGGGGTCAGGGATTACTATGAGTTAAGTCTCCTCAAAACCATATGGCAGGAACCCCAAGGAAGTACGAGTAGACCAGAATGACTGAAGCCCCACAATGGGGTGTGCTCCAGACCTGCTTCTTCGGTTAATGCCCACTGTTTATCCATCTGTCCTGCTGGACCTGTGCTGACAGTGCATGGCCACTAGCCGCATATGGCTATTGAGCCCCTAGAATGTGGTGAGTCCAGACTGAAATGTGCTGTGACTGTAAAATACATCCTAGATGTCAAAGATTTAATAGGACAAAAAGAATATACATTATCCTATGAATAACTTTTTAAAATTTATTACATGTTGTAATGATAATATTTTGTGTATATTGGATTAAACAATGTATATTATCAAAATTACCTCTCTCGTTGACTTTTCTTTAAATTGAAGTACAGTTGTTGTACAATATTATATAAGTTACAGGTGTATAATATAGTGATTCACAATTTTTAAAGGTTATATTCCATTTATAGTTATTATAAAATATTGGCTATATTCCCCGTGTACAATATATCCTTGTAGCTTGTTTTATACCTAATAGTTTGTACCTCTTACTCCTCTCCCCCTATATTGCCTCTCCCCACTTCCCTCTTCTCATGGGTAACCACTCGTTTGTTCTCTATATCTGTGAGTCTCCTTCTTTTTTGTTATATTTACTAGTTTGTTGTATTCATTTTACCTTTTTAATGTGGCTACTAGACATTTTAAATTACGTAGGTGGCTCATGTTATATTTCTCTGGACGGCACTGTTGCAGACTATGTTCCTGTTTCTATCTTGGGGGGGAATTCATGTAGCAAAATAGCAGTTAATCCTTACATTTACTACCCACTGGGTCATGTACTTTTATTTTCCTTGAAATCATCTCCTGACACTTCAGTGTGTGCTCCCTGTTGAAATGTTTGGGGATTTTAGTAAGTAAGTCATTGTTTGCCCTGCATGATTTGTAGACAGAAGTCTCCCAAATTGTTTAGGCTGTCTCCCCAAGGCCCAGAATGTGGAAGAAGCTGGGACCGCATCGGATTCAGGGGGAGAGCAGTGAGTGACAGATGTCACAACTTATGTGCGGAATCTCATTCTTGGATCCCATCAACGAAGGCTTGCATCTCCGTTAAAACTACTAGCCTTCGGAGTTGCTTTGTTTTCACTCTTACAGATTTTTTTTTTTAACCTCCTTTGTTGAGTCATCATGCATTTAGTCTGTAATCCAGATGTGAGAAAATGTTTCAGAGCTTAATCACAGTGGGAGCTCTCTGCCCACTTGTAGATCTCATTTTTGCCTCCCTCCCTCCCTCCATCCATCCTTCCGTCCTTCCACCCATCCATTTCTTCATTCACAAGTGGTCACACCCCTGGTGTGCTCCTAGGCGCTGGGCAGGCTGCTGGCAATAGAGCAGTGAGCCAACCAGGCCATTCCCTGCCTCTGTGTCCCTTCACGTCTGGTGAATCAGTGGCTTGAAGCCGATTTTCCCCAAAACTCTTGCAGAAGAAGTATAATGTCTCTTATGGAAGGTCTCAGAATAGCTCAGCTTGAATAGGGAAGGTGAGGAAAGGGCAGGGGTCCGGGCCGCTCCCCTCCTAAAGGGCGTCTCTGAAAACCCCTGCTCTGAATCACCCTTCTCTCTCCAAGCATGTTTTAGTTATTATGTCTTCCCATAATATATTTTGATTAGATGGATTAGAGCTAAGATCCCTACCTAATCAAGTAAAATTAAGGAGCTTTCCTGAAATTGACATATTGAGAGAACTACATCCCAAAACAAAGAAAAATGGATCCAGGTCTGTCTGGGTTCTTAGGCATCTTTTCTCTACGACAGGCAGTAGATTTCAGGTAATTCTCCCTCTGATTTGTAAATACCCAATAGAAATCAGGAAAGGCTCTAAGTTAGGATTTCTTTGAAGTGAGGCACAGTTTGTTTTTTGCTTGCTAATTACTCATCTTTCTTCTCCTGAATTAAACACATAGTTAATTTGCTCAAGTGGTGATAACTGATTCATTAAGCCGTTGCCTACTTGCTGAGCAAAAGCTCCCAATGCTGTGTGCTCTGCCTGCCTTTCCCACGAGCCCTGGTCAGCTGTGCAGATCCAATCACAGGGCAACCTTTCACCTGCTGCTGGAAGGGGCATCCTTTGATGAGCATTTAAGTACATCCCATTTAGACCTTAATGAAACTAAATTCATGAAGACTTGGGGTGATGGAAAAAAGGAAAGAAAACATTTTCCCCTTTCTTTCCCTTTAAGACTATCTGAAACTGATTTTTTTTAAATCTAACGTTTTCAAAGAAAAAAATGGAAATAATAATGCTCAGCAGAATTAAGCCCGTTCAGCATGCTCTGATGCAACTCAGTGTATTGTGTCTGCTTAACTACCAGGACATCAGAAGCAACATAGAAAGAACCTGTGGATGTGCCTGGGGAAGGGGTGTCAGAATCATAATTAATTTGAATCGAAAGGAAGCCTCCAAGGGAGATGGGTCCATACTACATGGCAGCTGGACTACCGCACCGTGATCTTTGTGCTTTAGTTATGAGTCATTTAAACATTTCCGAGCCGGGAGTAAGAAGACACCTGGGTAAATAGGCAGGGCAGGTGCTGGCCGGTGCTGGGCTGCCTTGTTGCTGGAATTAGGACGGCATGGGGTAGAAAGAGCGGGACATCCAAGCACAAGCTTAAGATATTGTCATTTCCTGAGGTGCCCCTGAGTTTTCATTCATTGGCGTCATTTGCTAAGCCGTACTGTAGACCAAGTGGCCAGGACATAGACGTGAGAAACTCAGCCTCTGTTCTCAAGGAACGGGCTAGTGGGAGGCACAGCCGTGTAGACTGTCACGCATGAGATGGCTGCCCTCTGATGTGGCCGCTGGGCTTCCTGGGTCCACGCCTATCAAGGTACGACAGGCCCAAGCCGGCCACCGCAGTGACTTGGTAAACTGCGGACAGGGGCAGTGGAAACCGGGCCACCTAGGAGTATGTGCTACCACACACCTGTGTGTGTTCCTGAGCACAGGTGTCTGTTCCAGCCTCCACCCTGCAGGTCGGCTCTCCTTGGTCCCCCTGAAACAACCACTTGTGCGTGAGTATCTTGTTCTATTACATCTTTTTTTGGAGAATTCAAGCTGTCTCCCTCCCTGCATTGGAGAACCAGAATGTTGCCCTAATATTGTGTATTTGGCCATTACCTGTTCCAGGTGGGTTGGAAAGTTGGTTCTTTTCTTTAGGAATCTCCAGGAAAAAGTTGGTACTCAAGAAGAGGAAACAATGTAGTTTTTAAAGAAGTCATGATTTGCCCAGTGTTAACCCATGTTTGCATTATGGGCAAGAGTGGGGGGATTAAGGCATGGGGACAGGGGGACGGGGCTTGTTTGCTGCCTGTCAAAGCTTTTGCTGCAACTGACAGTACTTCTCACCATAAAAGCCACAGGTCATCGGCCTCGGCCTCGGCCTCTGCCTTCCAGGGCTCAGGGCGCTGTCCACATTTAAAAACCATGACCTAGAGAAAATGAGATCTGGAGAAAGAACGTGATTTTCCGAGCTACCAAAGTGGTGGCAGTCATGAGTCTTGAACTTGGATCTCTTGCCCTTCTGTTTATTGAACACTGTCTTTCTCCCTTGTGTCCTCCCCTTTAGACTTTTTAAAAATGCAGAGAAAAACCCACGATTTCCAAAATACGCTCTTGCGTGTATTAATTACCTAGTTTCCTCTCTGAGCAAAGAAAGCATTGTCCCACTAAAGTTCTGCTGCATGGGTAGCTGTTTCCAGTTCTCTGTTTCCCCTTTGTTTGCAGGGAAGGCTGGCCTGATGGATGTAGACGGGATGGAAGTGTTAGGCTCAGGGATCAAGGAGTAATTCCAGAGAAGGTGACGGGAGCCCCGAGGAGGCACATAAAAATTAATTACAGGAAAATACATCATTAACGGCAGCTCTCACAGTAGGTCCCAGGGCGACTATTATGTGAAATTAATTAGTCCTTAAGTTTTTTTTAAGTCACCTTCTCTGTACTATGAAAAGAGTCCTAATTACTGACATCGGTTGTTTTACGTCATTAAGGGTCATCATTCTACATGTCCCTGTACTCGTTCAGTCCTGTTTATTTGGATTTAAAGAGCCCCTTCAGCTCTGTGGGCTGGTTTCCCTGTGCAGTAACTTGTTTGGTAAAATGAAGTAAGGCTGGCAAGATCAAGGTCTCAAGAAAACAAGGTGGAGGAGTCAAATAACAAAAATCCACTCATTTGTTGTTGAGTGGCTCCTTTTCTCCAGACACTGTGCATGGACCCTGGGCAAGGAAGGAGAGGAAAACCAGTAGAACCCAGAGCATATTGACTGGTGGGGAGTGGGGGGGGGGGGCATTAAACGGACGATCCCTAAAACCAGCGTAGGGTATCGCATAGTGATGGAGAACTTGATCCAGTCTAAGGACAGGGATGGCCTTTCTGAGGAAGTGATGTTTAAACAGAGACCTGAATGGGGCAGTGACGCAGAGAGGGGGCGTTTCCAAGCAGAAAGAACAACATATATAGAGGCCTGGGGTGGGGGGGAGACCGAAATGTGATTTATGGGGCGGTGAGAGTTACGCAGGGACCAGATTACCAACGGCCTGGTGGTGCTTCTTTACCATTTTGTCCTGAGTTTAATGGGGATGTCATGAAAGTTTGTGTGTTTGAACTTTTTATTCTGAATTAATTTCAAACTTAGAGAAAAGTTGCAAAAACCATCCAGCTAGCTTCCTCAGAGCCTGCACTAAGAATTCCTGCCAATGTTTGATCACACCTGCCTTACTGTGCTCTCTATGTACACAGGACTATTTTTTACTAAAGCATTTGGAGGTGAGTTGCTGATATGGTGCCGAAGGACACGTTCCTCTATGTCCATTGTACAATCATCCAAATAAGGCAATTAACATTGATACCGTAGTGCCCTCAGAGCCTCAGACCCCCGCTGAAATTTTGCAGACTCTCCCACTCATGTCCCTGATGGTCTAGAGTCCAATCCAGTGTCCCATCCTGCATGTACTTGTCTCTTCCATCTGGGACGGTTCCTAAGTCTTCACTTGTTTTTTACGGCCTAGACATTTTGGAAGATGACAGGTCATTTACTTTCTAGAATGACCCTCCATTTGGGTTTGGCTGATGTGTCCTAGTGGTCTGATTAAGATGATGTATTTTTGGCAGGAATACACAGAGTGATACAACACAGCAAAAGGCCGGGCCATCCATCAGCCCCATTACTAGTGACATTAACTTTGATCGCTCATTGACGGCTGTGTTGCCAGGTTTCTCCACGGAACTCTTTTGTCCTTTTAACTAATAAGTATTAAAAGATATTTTGAGGCTAGCTAAACATACTGTTTCTTATGAAGTGTTCACTCACTAGGTTTAGTATCCATTGATGCTTCTTGCTTGAAACAGTCATTACTAGGGTGGTTGCCAGGTGGTAAGTTTCAAATTCCTTCATCCCTTCTGCATGTAGCAGTTGGCAATCTACTTGGAGGAGCTCTCCTTCTCCCTTATTCATTCATTCATTTGTTCATTTGTTTGTTCGTTCGTCCATTCCTTTGTATCAGTACGATTTCATGGATTCCTGCTTTATTCAATAAATTACAATTCGGATGTTCAGATTGCCCCTGGTTTGGTCAGTGAGAGCCCTCTCGAGCTGGTTTTGGACGTGTCCCCATCAATCTTTGAGTACGTCTTACTTTCTGAGACAATAAGCTGTTCCAGGCCCACCCTGTCCTCTCCCTGCTCTGGCCCTGCAATCAGCCTGCTGCCCTTTAGCGAAGAGCATCCTACTGAAGGGCTCTGAGCTGGAGAGCGACCTGATCTGATGGGCATTTTTAAAATATTACTGTGGCTGCCTTTGAGGGGTGCCATGAAGGCACAGGCGAGAGAATCCGGGAGGCCACGGGGAGGTTGTTCGCTGTCGCTCAGTCCGGTGGCTCGGGCAAGATCGTGACATTGCAGATGGATAGTGGGGACGGATTGAAGGAAGACTTTAAAGCTAGAACTGACAGGTGATGGTGGGATGTGGGGAGTGACCGAGGGGGAGAATGGAGGCGTCCTTTCCTGGAATAAGAAAAATGGGGCAGGGTAGGTCACGAGTTCCTGTTTGGGTCTGCGACCCTCGAGAGCTCTGGGTAACCAGGGAAGGGGGCAGGTGGACACAGGAGCCTGGAACTCAGAAGAGAGACCTGGGCTGGAGCTGTGGACCCGAGACTCGTGAGGTTTGGCCACATCTATGAGGGCCTCATGGGCAGGCTTTGAATCAGGCCTTCCTGGCTGTAACAGCTTCTCCCTCACGCTTGCAATCTGCATTGTCTTCTTTCTGCAGCTCTTGGCAAGCGCTTGGCATTTTCACAACAGAGTTCAAAGCCCGGGGGGCCCGTTTTCTGAACTCACCTTTGATCCATTTAATCAAGAAGGAGGAGTGTAAACAGATCGCCTCCCTGCATTACTCGTGACAACCCGACCCCAGCAGACTGGGAAGACCTCGACAGTAATTGTCACACTTTGTGTGTTAGGGATTCTGTACTGAACTGTACATGTGTTAAAAAAAAAAAAAAGTGTGTGCACATACGTGTAATATGCAGTACCTAAAATGATTGCCGTCAAAAAACACATTTTCTCAAAATTAAGGTTGACAAGGAATTACTGAAAACAGAACGTAGATAAAGAATCCCTAATAAGAAGACTTATAATCATGGCTTTCCCACAGCCCATCAGAGGGTGAAAGGAATATATTGGAAGCAGGGTGCCTGCCAACCCCAGGAGCCCGGCGTCAGATCTGCTGCTATGTAGATGCTTAGAGCGCAAACACACAGTGGTTTTGTCACCCAAGACTTGCTCCTCAGACAAGCCATGAGCCAGGGCTCCGGCTCTCATGCACTGAGTTCAGTCATCGCGGTAGAGATGGATGTTGTTTGCTTTGGCAATTTTGCTAACGTTTACGGAGTGATTTTTGCCTCTAAATCAGAAACGGCCAGTTTTACTGATGTTTGTGGGGCTGCTTTTAACTTTGGCTTTTGTCTGAAAAGCAAAGTTGAGAACTTGCAGCGCCTCTTATGTTAAATTTTATTGAAAAATCAAGGATTGGCATTAAGTGTAGCCGGGAAGCTGGGAGGCCAACTGGAAAGCTAGTGCCATGCCAGGGCTGGTGCCATGGCCAGACGGTGGTCCATGTAGAATGCATGGTCGTGGAGGGGGTCCTGGGGGCGCTGCAGCCCACGGCCCAACAATCACTATCCCAATGCTTCCTTATCGTGACCCTCCTGAATCCTTGGGAGACCAGGAAGGAGGGTTTCAGATTTTGCTCAGAGATTCTACATTGTCCACAGGCATCCTATTTTCAGCGAGCCGCAGTCACTCTTCCTGTTCATCACGCCTGAACCGTGTGTAGGGTCTGGTTTCTACGTATCGCCAGTTTGGCTGAAGGTCTGTGGGGAAGGATGCAGACAGTTCTCCGCTTACCCTTAACGAGAGCCTTCCTTTACAGGGGTCACCATGTACAGATCCCATTTTGTGCCCTCACGACCCGAGGAAAGGTAGCTGTCTGAGACCTGTGTGACTGTCTCCTTATACCGCCTTTTAGCAGCATTAGTAACAGCTGCTTGTCGAGCTGTTAGTGAAACGGTGTTGTTGGGTCACAAGGGAGAGAGCCCAGCCCCGGGATGGGAGTAGCGCCCGCTCGCCGCAACTGGAGAAAGCCCGCGCGCAGCAGCGAAGACCCAACGCAGCCAAAACTAAATAAATAAAATAAATTTAAAAAAACAAAAATGAATGGCATGTGAAGGACTTTAAATAGCTTTTCTGTCTTTCCTCCTGCAAGTCTAAATGCAGGAATAGGAAATTATGGACGCTAGGGGGTTGCATATTTAAATACAGTTGGACCATTTTCATCCAACAGTGAAGAAACGCTTTTGGTGCACATATTTTATATCTTTGCCATTTTGCCCATCCTTATATGAGCCTCTTCCATCTGTGAGCTCTAATAGCTCCTACTAAGTATCTAATTCATACAGAACTCCCTAGGTTCTGCTTTGTAGTGTGATCATTGCTGTACAGCTCTCTCTCATAGACTCTACCCTCCCTGAAGGCACACTTTGGCCCTAAAGCACATCTTAATTTGTCACACTGCCTAACCTGAGCTGAACACAAGCCAGCACTGAGGAATTGCAAGAAATGAATGAATGAAAACATTTCTACTGCCTTAAGACTGGTCTTGTGAAAATGCTTTGCTGAGATGTTGTCAAGAAGGGATGCGTATTGCACTTGAAATATCAGAAGCTAGATGCTTAGTTGGGAATTTGGTTGACTTACATTATTATGACTTAGCATCATATTTCTTTGGAAGTTATAAATAATTCAGAGCACATGTGGGATTCCTTTTATCTTTTCTGGCTTGTTGATTTGTGGGTAGTTTTTTTTAAAATTAATTTTATTTATTTATTTATTTTTGGCTGCATTGGGTCTTCGTTGCTATGCACGGACTTTCTCTAGTTGTGGCGAACGGGGGCTACCCTTCGTCGTGGTGCGCAGGCTTCTCGTTGCGGTGGCTTCTCTTGTTGCGGAGCACGGGTTCTAGGCACGTGGGCTTCAGTGGCTGTGGCACGCGGGCTCAGTAGTTGTGGCTCGCGGGCTTAGTTGCTCTGTGGCATGTGGGATCTTCCTGGACCAGGGATCGAACCTGTGTCCCCTGGATTGGCAGGCGGATTCTTAACCACTGTGCCACCAGGAAAGTCCCTTGTGGGTAGTTATTGGGCCGAATAAAATATGAAAAGAGGAACGAGGTCTTATCTGAATGTCAACTCAACATCTTGTGGTTATTGTTTAGTAATTACCAAGTAACCTTAAATCCTAGAGTCAGTGGTCCATTGAGATAAAACATTAGGAGTATATTTGAATTGCTCATAAACTTCCTTGATATTTTCCAAAATATTGTGATATAATAAGATTCTCTGCTTCCGAAGAAGATATAAATAAAGCCTCTACAGCATCTGATGGTGATTAGTTGAGAATTAATATCCCATATGACCAGCTAGCAGTTCCCTGGAATAAATAATTCCCCGGGAACCCTGCTTTAGAACACAGGCCAAGCCATTTCTGAGGCTGAAGGAAAATGACATTGAAAAATGGTTGGCGAGTCATTTATATTGTTCGTTCGTCTACATAACCAAAAAAATGTAGCATAGCACTACTTTATGCTGCAAAGAGACTGCTAAGTGTTTCAAGTAACTGTCAAGGCTTGTAAATGGGATTTACAGTGAAGATAAAGAGCAGAAGTTCTCAAATTTATTGATCTTGGGACCCCTTTACACTCTTAAAAACTGTTGAGCATCCCCCAGTTTTTGTTTATGTGGCTTATATCCATGGATATTTACCATCTTGGAAATTAAAGCTGAGAAACATTTAAAATAATTTTTAATTCATTAAAAAATAGTGAACCTGAGAAAACCATAATTCAAAAAGAGTCATGTACCACAATGGTCATTGCAGCTCTATTTACAATAGCCAGGACATGGAAGCAACCCAAGTGTCCATCGACAGATGAATGGATAAAGAAGATGTGGCACATATATACAATGGAATATTACTCAGCCATAAAAATAAATGAAATTGAGTTATTTGTAGTGAGGTGGATGGACCTAGAGACTGTCCTACAGAATGAAGTCAGTCAGAAAGAGAAAAACAAATACTGTATGCTAACACATATATATGGAATCTAAAAAAAAAAAATGGTTCTGAAGAACCTAGGGGCAGGACATGAGTAAAGATGCAGATGTAGAGAATGGACTTGAGGACACGGGGAGGGGGAAGAGTAAGCTGGGACGAAGTGAGAGAGTGGCATGGACATATATACACTACCAAATGTAAAATAGATAGCTAGTGGGAAGCAGCCGCATAACACAGGGAGATCAGCTCGGTGCTTTATGACCACCTAGAGGGGTGGGATAGGGAGGGTGGGAGGGAGACGTAAGAGGGAGGAGATATGGGGATATATGTATATGTATAGCTGATTCACTTTGTTATAAAGCAGAAACTAACACAACACTGTAAAGCAATTATACTCCAATAAAGATGTTAAAAAAAAAATAGTGAAAAGTGCATTGCATTCTAACATAAAAATACTGTGTTTCCTCAAACAGTATAATTTAGTGAGAAGGGTGGCATTGTTTGAATTTTTGCAAATCTTTTTTATTGTCCGGCTTACCAGAAGGGAGGTATCACCTGTTAATATCCTCTGAAAGACTCCACTGCACACTCTTGAGAAAATGAGACTGAAAAAGACAAATAATGTCTTTGTATTATTATAAAATAGTTTTGACTCTGGCTCTTCTGAAAAGGTCATGAGCACCCCAGGGGTCACTGGTCCACTCTTCGAAAACTGCTAACGTAGAGCGGTTAGTTGAACCAGGATACTCTTGAACGTGAGAACCCTGAACTCAACTAAAAATCTGTTCTCGGTGCCAAGGTGTTGACAGTCCCTGTGAGGAAGTGTACTGTGCTGCCTGCCCAAGCTGGTGTGATCCTTTGGCCACCTTCAACCTTCCCTCTGTCCTGGGGACACAGTCTGGCCTCCTGTCTGCTTAGGTGGTGTGAAAGCTCTACTGACCTGCTCTTGCCCTCTGGGCAGCTCACATGCTTCCCTGACCAGGGGTCACTGACATGTTCTACTTTGTACGACACCTCTGCTCAACTCGGGCAACCTGGTCGCACAGACCACCACCACGACACCAATTAAAATAAGAAGGTGAGCTCTTGAACAAACAGAACCCTAGTCAAAAACCCAACCCTTTGGCCTTGTCTCAGAGAAGAATTTAGAAAAGGGGCAGTTCCAGGAGCTTGGTGCTGTTGACTGAATCTTCAACCACATGCACAAGGTCATGCTTCCTCTTGACTTGGCAACCAAAGGCGCTCTGTATAGGAAGGACAACTGGCATTTGGGGAACAAGGATCTCCTGTTTGGACCAAGACTTTGTGAGTTTTAGAAGGCCGGAACCTGGAGCAGTGCTGCAGAGGGAGACCTTCAGCTGACTCCAGATAGAACTGTTGACCTTCCCAAGTGCTTGCCTAGACTCTGGCCCTGATAACTGCTTATTCCTGCCTCTTCACCGACTTTGACTCCAGCCAGTGACCCAAACCCCAGCCTGACTCCCCAATGTCCCCTCCACCCCCTCATCTGTGTTCACACTCAGCTCTTCCCCTTATGAATGGACTGTTTCTCTCCTCATTGCCTGGCATTGATCCCTGCGGTCTAAACACACACTCAGCTGGAACCCAGCTGTGCCATCAGTCAGGGCTGGAAGACTGGACCTGGAGTGAGCAGCGTGACAAAGGAGTTGAGGCCAGAAAGGATAGAAGAGAACAATCGATCAGTGCAAAGGATTCCTGTCTACCTTCTGCTTTTCTCTTTGAATGCTCCTCACACAGTTTGTCAAGATCAGGCCACTCATGAGTCACTTGTTTACTGTGTGATTTCATTCCCCTCCCTGGAAAAAGAAATCCTAGGGAAGTAGAGCTGAGTTCATTTTCCTCTTATCCAGCCCCCTTTCTGCTTTTTCCAGCAAAGCTTACCCCTGTCCGCAGGCCCAGATATTTCCATCAAGGAACCTCTACGTTCCAGCAGTCTCAGAGTTAACCTGGCACGTTGAGATGAACACAGATGCTGGTGCTTTCTTTTTGAAAATCGTGTCTGAACCTGAATGCAGAATGATTAGGCTACTCACTTGCCAAATAGGACATACACCGCAAAATGTTTAGAATTGTTACAGTGCTCCAAGGAAAGGCAAGATGACACCTAATAGTAGGGGTATCATTTTTGTTCATGTATGCCTCCCATCATTCAAGCATATTTACTGAGTGCCGTAATATGCCAGACATTGATATATCTGTAAACAAAACAAAGATTCTTGCTCTCATTGTACTTACATTCTAGACAGTAACAAGTCATCATCCATCCAAAATTCTGGATGAAATACATCTTTTCTCTAGATTCTCAGTGGCCACTTTGGTTGTTGTAGCTTCTATACTGTTTCTTGTTTGCCTTGGGGGAGATGTCTAGGGAGCTGAGTATGAGTGAGGAAAACAGAGCTTGTTCTCTTTGATGATATCAGGCACACTGTTCTAAAGGCAATAGTTTACAGATTTAAGTTATTTTGTAACCAGCATAATATCTGGTCACCTTACAACTAGTTGAATTTGAAATAGTTGCTCCAAATCCTCTGTTAGGAACACTGAAAAATAGTGTACTCTGACCTAAAAAAGCAACTTTCTAGATGGTCAATATTTGTTCTCTGTGTGCTTGAAAAGAGTGTTTAGTCTCCCATTATTGGGTGCAATATTTCATGTATGTCCATTAGATCTCTGCCGTTCGATTTTATATATACTAATTGTCGTATTGCCTGATATATCATTTATGAAGTGAGATATGTCAAACATGTGAGTGTGATAGAAGAGTTGTCAGTTTCTCCTTATAGTTCATTACTTTTTGCTTTATATATTTTGATGCTCTGTTGTTAGGTGCATACAAGTTTAGGGTTATTTCCTCTTCCAGGTGAATTGAAACTGATAATATTCTGTGACCCTCTCTTATTTCTAGTTGTGCTTATTGCCTTGAAGTCTATCTATCTGATATTAATAGAGGTACACCGTATTTCTTTTGTTAGTATTTATCTGGGATTTGTTTTTTCTCCTTTTACTTTTTAGTTCTCTGTCCTTACATTTCAGAAATGTTTCTTGTAAACAACATTTGCTGGTTTCTTAATAAGCATGTCTGGCGATCACTTTTTTAAACTGGAGAGAATAGTCCATATCTTTATTATGATTACTGAGATATTTTAATTAATTTATTTTTTAAGAACTCTTTTTTAAAGAAGTATTTATTTATTTTATTTATTTATTTGGCTGCACCGGGTCTTAGTTGAGGCATGCGGGATCTTCGTTGCCGCGTGTGGGATCTTTAGTTGCAGCATGTGGGATCTAGTTCCCTGACCAGGGATCGAACCTGGGCCCCCTGCATTGGGAGTGCTGAGTCTTAGCCACTGGACCACCAGGGAAGTCCCTTTAATTTATTTTTAATCATTTTATAGTATACTTGATATTTGTCCCACTTTTTCTGCTTCCTTTTTTCTCTTTTTCTTCCTCCTTTTGGATTTTTCTTTTTCGCTTCATTACATTTTTCCCTCTAATTTGAATTTATAATGTCTATGCCTCTGAGTTTAATGATTACCCTAGTATTTTAACATGAATACTTACCAGAGTTCAACATTAATAATATTTTTCTTCTTCCCACCAAACACAAGGACCTTAGAATGATTTATTACGTACATGCTGTTGTTATCCACCATTTTTTTCCATCTTTTTGCACCCTAAATTGGTCATTATTATTATTGTTATTATTATTGTAAAGCACAATATCTTTTCCCACCATTTCTTCTTGCCTCTTAGAACTCCCATCTGGGATAATTTCCCTTTTTCTGAAGGATATCATTTAGAATTTAGTTTGGTGACAGCTTGTTAGTGGAAACTCCGTTTTTTCCTGCATCTGAAATCTCAATTTCATCTCAATTCTTGAAAGACATTTTTGTTGGGTAAACAACTCTAGAATGATGGTTATGTTCTCTCATCACGTTGAAGTTAATATTTTCCTATTATCTGGCTTCCACTGTTGTGCCTGCAAAGTCTGGCACCAATCCAGTTGTTGTTCCTTTTTAGGTGACCAATGTTTTCTCTCTCTGGCTTCATGTAAGATCATCTCTTTGTCTTTGGTAGTCTGCAATTTCATGGTGATTGTCTCTAGGAGTGGATACATTTTTATTTATTCCTCTTAGGATTGTTGGGCTTCCTGAACCTAAAGACTCATGTTCGTCATAAATTTTGGAAATTTTTCTTTTGAATATTTCCTGTTCACCATTCTCTCCAATATCTCTTACTAGAACCAGTTTGACATGTATTAGATTTCTGTCTGTTAGACTTCATTGCCCTCTGTTAAATTACCTTTAACAGAGGGCAATTACCCTCTTAAATTACCTTTTCTGTTTGCCATCTTTTTGTCCCTGTATTCTGCAATCTAGATAATTTCTTCAAATCTGTCTTAAACTTTACTGATTCTTTTTTTTTAACATTTTTTTTTAAATTTTTAATTTTTATTGAAATATAGTTTTTTTTTTGTTTTTTTTTAATATGACAGCTTTAATTACAATTCCCGTCCTGTTTTATGTGTTACTATTGTGTTTTTTACTGCCAGAAGCAGTCGTTTTTTTTAAAATTTATTTTATTTTATTATTTTTGGCTGTGTCTTTGGGTCTTCGTTTCTGTGCGAGGGCTTTCTCTAGTTGCGGCGAGCGGGGGCCACTCTTCATCGTGGCGCGCTGGCCTCTCACTATCGTGGCCTCTCTTGTTGCGGAGCACAGGCTCCAGACGCGCAGGCTCAGTAGTTGTGGCTCACGGGCCCAGTTGCTCCACGGCATGTGGGATCCTCCCAGAGCAGGGCTCGAACCCGTGTCCCCTGCATTGGCAGGCAGATTCTCAACCACTGCGCCACCAGGGAAGCCCAACTTTACTGATTCTTGCTCCACCTGTGTCTCAACTTAATTTTAACTAGTCCATTGGGTAATTTAAATTATTATATTGTTATTCTTTCTTCCTTTGTCAAAATTTCAAAATGTTTTGTCTTTCTGTTTTAGTAATTCCTTGTTCCTCGCTTTTATCTTCAGGCTTCTTGTTTATATCTTTATACATATTAAACATACTCACTTTATAGTTTAGGTGTGATCCTTCCAATCTTTGGAATCATTGCCAATCTGATTGTTTCTGCAAGTGTCCTTTTTCCTTGCACATTTTGTAAATTTTGACTGGACTCATATTCCTTGGAATTTGATCTGTGAACGTTTTTTGAAGCTTGGGTTAAGGTTACTTTCCTCTAAAGAGGATTTGGGTTTGTTCTGCTCTGCACCTGAGTCCTGTCTCCCTGAAACCACTTAAATTCTCTTATAGATTTTCAAATCACACAAGTGGTATTTGGCCCTGAAACCTATGTGAAGACCATCTTGTGATTATGACTGTATGGGAGAGATGATTTTTCTCCTTGGGATTGAAAACTGCAAATTCCTTCCTGCCCCTTCTGTGTAATCCTTCTCATTCTCACCCACACTGATCATAGCCCTCCTTTGAGATCGAGCTTTATGCAAGGGTCTCCTATTGGATCCCCAACATGGACAGGCTTTGTCTCTTTCCTTCTGCCTCATCCTACACAGCGTCATATCAAAGGTCAAGGTCACCAGGGTTCACCTCCTAGGAGAACCTAGCTTCAACCTCATTTACTCCCAGGACCCCTACCTCCACTCTGTGTTTGGCCTGTACAGACTCCTGTTTTCTTATCAGCTCAGCAGTGATTCGGATATTTTTTTATTCTTTTATCCTTCATTTTTAGTTGACTTCAGCGGAGGGTTGTCCAAAGTATCTGGAATTAGAACCATGTACAGTTAATCTGCGTTCTCTATTGTGAAGGCCAAGGGTCGCCATCTTGTCTCTCGCAGATGCCACCTCTTCCATCCAGTTGCTCAACCGAAGGGTGGCGTGGACGGCCCCCGTCTTCTTCCACATCCTTTGTCCTGCAACACCCTCAGCCCAACCAGCACTCTAGTGTGAGGGGCTGTACGGATACCAGCAGACATGGATGTGGCAAAGGCTGATGCTGCAGACGCCTCCAGGTGATGATTCCTGTAGGGGCTCGGTGCTTCCTTTTGTGCCTCTGAATTGAGCTGTGTGACCCTTAGTGGCACCTTGGACTTTGGAAGGGTCAGGTCCTGTATCACTCAGGCCCGAGATCAATGACTCTTGGCCCTTTGTCACTGCTGTTCTGGCAGCCTGCTCCCAGGAGAGGCTAGTGTCCTGCCACACTGCCCCAGGCATCCTGTCACCCCTTTTCAGAACCCCCCGGCTCTAAGGCAGGGGCCGGCATACAGCCTGCCGCTGCATCTCACTCACAGCCTGTTTTTGTAAATAAAGTTTTATTGGGACACAGCCATGCCCATTTGTTTTGCACCGTAATGTCCCACCCACAAAATTGAAAATATTTACTATCTATCCCTTTACGGAAAGCATTTGCTGGCCCTGCTCTGAGGCCTCACTAGGCTACTCTCCCCTCCTTCAGCTCCTCCCTGGTGCATCCTGTATCCAGATGCCCCTTCTGTATTACCTGCACTCACAACCCCACCAGCTCAAGCCTTGCTTCCCCGATGGCTCCCTCCTTTCCTAAGCCTGGTCCTCATTTGCCCTTTGAAACACTAGAAATGCATCTCTGCTTGTTAAAAGACAGTGAGTGATGTGCCCTGAGAAACCCTCCCTTAATGAAGTTAGACTCTGATAGTCTTCGTGCTCCATCGGGAACCTTCCTCCACCCTGGAGTGGGTCTTCAATTTCAGACCTTTTGGGGAAGACAGATATCTTGCCTCCATCTATTTACATATTCACGGCAAATACACGTTTCCAGCAGCAGACATAGTCTTGGAAATAAGACAACAACAAACTTGTAAAACACTATTCTAGTGAAGTTAAATAGCACTTAATGGCATTAGAGGAGCTTTTCTTTTAAAGCAAAATCTTGAACAGTGGAGAATTAATTTATACCGAAAACAATGCTTGTTTTGCAGGAGAGGCTCATCTATAGCCGAAAGGACACAGGCCGTTGACGGCCTCATGGCCAGGAGCATGGACTGCGGAGCCAGACCGCTTGGTGGCAGTGCCACTAACTAACTGGTGACCGTGGACAAGTCACTTAGTCTTTCCGTGTCTCAGTTTCCTCATCTGGGTAAAGGGGTCGGAGGGCCACTAACATGATAAAATGAGATCAAATGTTTTAAAGTACCTAGAACAGTGCCTGGAACCTAGAAGCCCTTCACGTGTTAGCCATTATCATGCTATTTAATTTTTCTGACCTTGTGTTTCCTCATCTGTAAAATGGACAGCACAATAACAAACTTCTGTTTTGTTTGAGGAGTAACCATGATGGGTTCAAAGCACCAAAACAGGGCAAATAAATGGTAGACAGATACTATTTTTTCAGGTTTCATTAATATTGATAATTGTCCCATATCTCTTTTTCCCTGCTGAGGCTATCTGTAAGTTCCTTTTTTAAAAAAATGGTTTCTAGAAACATCCTCAATATGGAGGGCCTTCAATGACTGCTTTTGGCTTGTTCTATGGCTGAACACTGCATGAGAAGCCCAGAAAGGTGACTGTTATCTTTTCTACCAACTCTGTTTACCCAACACTCAGCCACCACCTCCAGGGAACCATCCCGGATTTCTAAGCCCCACCACCTTGGCGCTTCTGTTACATCACACAATGACTTTATCTGTCTGCAGAGACAGAGACAGAGTTATTTGTCTGCATATCTGTTGTGACTGGCAGACTATGTTCCAGTAGGTACCAAAGACCTACTGGTTCTGTGCACACAAAAACAAATTAACAAATAAACAGATGCCAATTAAAAGTTCTTTGAGAATACACAATGAATATACCTATCTTAAGAATTGTTCAGTACGGCTCATTTTCTCAACACAATTTCAATCTTACAAGAGTACTCTATAAATAGATGCCTTTTTTTCTACCTGGCTCCAAATTGCAGAGTTAATGGAAATACGCACACAAGATCACCAACGATATATGCCAATTCAACCATGTTGTCCTTTAAGCCTCTGTGTTTTCTCCTATTCTTTACATTTTGTTCAAATGCCATTTCACTTATTAATGTCACCTCTAAATATTTTAGAATTATATTATTAAATGTTTAATTTTATAATAATTCAACGGGGATTTGTTTGGTTTACACAAGAAGCAGGGTTGCTGGACCCATGTCATGGAAGGTCTAAGTAAGCTCATAATCCCAATCACCACCCCTTATATAAGTGTTGTGTCTTCTCTGTTGCTCCTTGTTGGAACTTTCTACAGCTTTATAGAGCTTCAGAAGTACTTAAGGACAGAAAGTAGCTTTACAGTTCAGTGAACCTGAAAAATGGGAGGGGCTTCTGGATGCTTTTTCTCAGAGGGCGGTTTTAAATATGTAATCCAGTCTTGATTGTCCAGCAAGTAGAGAAGAGTAGTGGAATAAAACCCACACAATGGAGTGTGACAAAGATTGATTACACTTGAACTTGCCATGTGCTGAGCACCCCACGTTGCCTCACCCAGGCTGGAGGCATGGTTTCTGCTTCAACAGAGAAACTGGGAATTCTTAGACAGCAATTACGATTTTAAGAGATAAAAATAAAGTAAGACATCAGTTTTCTGCAAGCTTTCTTACAGCCCTGCAGTGTGGTAAAGGCAGGGAACACCCAGAACCCTGGGGCTCTTCACCACAGGCTGGCTGCTAACCTAGGATTTCGGGTGCTCTAATACCAGGTTCTGGGCTGCAGCCCCAAGCGGGGTGGATAGACTCTTGTGACCATATGGTGGGCCTCCTGCTGGATAATTTGTCTGTCAAGTTTGTAGTTATTGAAACTGAGTTTGGAATCCTGGACATGTTGGCAGGTTGAAAAGAGTTGTTTTCATCATTTGTAGAATCAAAAGCTTGAGCACGCATGGCATACACACACACACACACACACACACACACACACACACACACACGGGAATATTATGCAGCCATGAAAAGGAAGGAAATTCTGACACATGCTGCAACATGGATGAACCATGAAGACATTGTGCATTTTGAATTATGGTTTTCTCAGGGTATGTGCCCAGTAGTGGGATTGCTGGGTCATATGGTAGTTCTATTTTTAGTTTTTTAAGGAACCTCCATACTTTTCTCCATAGTGGCTGTATCAATTTACATTCCCATCAACAGTGCAAGAGGGTTCCCTTTTCTCCACACCCTCTCCAGCATTTATTGTTTCTAGATTTTTTGATGATAGCCATTCTCACTGGTGTGAGGTGATACCTCATTGTAGTTTTGATTTGCATTTCTCTAATAATTAGTGATGTTGAGCAGCTTTTCATGTGCTTCTTGGCCATCTGTATGTCTTCTTTGGTGAAATATCTATTTAGGTCTTCCACCCATTTTTTGATTGGGTTGATTGTTTTTTTGATATTGAGCTGCATGAGCTGTTTGTATATTTTGGAGATTGATCCTTTGTCCATTGCTTCATTTGCAAATGTTTTCTCCCATTCTGAGGGTTGTCTTTTCATCTTGCTTATGGTTTCCTTTGCTGTGCAAAAGCTTTTAAGTTTCATTAGGTCCCATTTGCTTACTTTTGTTTTTATTTTCATTACTCTAGGAGATGGGTCATAATTCAAAAAGTCACATGTACCCTAATGTTCATTGCAGCACTATTTACAATAGCCAGGACATGGGAACACCCTAAATGTCCATCGACAGATGAATGGATAAAGAAGATGTGGTACATATATATAATGGAATATTACTCAGCCATAAAAAGAAATGAAGTTGGGTCATTTGTAGAGACGTGGATGGACCTAGAGTCTGTCATACAGAGTGAAGTAAGTCAGAAAGAGAAAAACAAATATCGTATATTAATGCATATATGTGGAATCTAGAAAAAATGGTACAGATGAGCCTATTTGCAGGACAGGAATAGAAACACAGAGGTAGAGAACGGACGTGTGGACATGGGGTGGGAGGGGAGGGTGGGATGCATTGGGAGATTAGTTTTGACATAAATACACTACCATGTGTAAAATAGATAGCTAGTGGGAACCTGCTGTATAGCACAGGGAGCTCAGCTTGGTGCTCTGTGATGACCTAGATGGGTGGGATGGGGGGAGGGAGGTCCAAGAGGGAGGGGATATATGTATACATATAGCTGATTCACTTCATCGTACAGCAGAAACTAACACAACATTGTAAAGCAATTATACTCCAAAAAAAAAAAAAAGACATTGTGCTGAGTGAGAGAAGCCAAACACAAAAGGACAATATTGCACAATCCCACCTATACAAGGTTCCTAAGGTTTGTCAGATTCATAAATACACGAAGTACGATGGTGGTTGCCAGTGGCTGGTGGGGAGTTAGTGCTTAATGGCTACAGAGTTTCAGTTTGGGGTACTGGAAAAGTTCTGGAGATGGATGGTGGTGATGGTTACACAACACTGTGAATGTGTTTAATGCCACTGAAGTGTACACTTAAAAAAGGCTAAGATGGTAAATTGTATGTTATGTATATTTTACCGCAATTGAAAAAAAAAAAAGCTTCAGAAAACACATACCCGACACTGGGGGATCATGCATATGTGGTTTTGAAGCTCCTTTTCTGAGGCTGGACAGAATCAGACCTGTGTGGTCCCTGGAAGCGTACACTTGTTGAGACCTGAAAGTGTGGGCAGGGCTGTGTTCCTCTGGCTTTGTAGACCGGAGGTGATTTCCTTTGGCATTTTTAACAAAGATTTAAAGCTTATGGAATTTGCCAGTCGGCCTGGTCTTAAGGCCCCGGTTAAGCAGCATGTACTCTTTTACTTAAATACAGAACAATAGCAGACGGCATAAAAGCTTTCCCAGGGCTATTTTTCCCTTGAAGTAACACAAAGGAAGACGGATGAGGCAAAAAACACCCACATGGAATCAAATACTGCAGAAAGCAAATTTCAAACCACATGATGTTAGCACAGAAGGGAAACGGAGACGGGTGAAAACTGTGTGAAGTGCAGAGGGTTCGCCAGTGAGGGCTCTTAAGCTATTTTTAGCATCAACAATGCTATAAATCCTGTTTTTCCGTGACACTCCGGTGAATTGAATTATTTGCGTTTCTCTGCTTTTACCGCACTAATTGTTAGGGTTTGATGGAATCAGAGCAGGCCTGCCTGAGCGGCAGCCGACCTCAGGCAGAGAGGCCTACTTTGGGGTCAACTGGGCATCGCTGGTTCGTTGATCCGGTCCTTGTAGTGACACACTGGAGCCACAGATGCACTTTTCAGCATTTCTCCAGGGCAGACAGGACAATTGAAATTTTTGAACCAGAGCTCGTGGCTGGTACCATTTCGGGGGGCCAGAATGCGCTGCGTGGAGAAATGTGCGGTCCCAGGCCGGCCCCTCGGGACCCCTCCACTGGTCTGGACACGCGGTCAGCGGGGGTCACTGCTGCGCTCCCTTAAGCTAGGCCCTCAGGGCACGTGGACTCGGGTGTTGGCCTCTTCCTTTGGACCTGGCTTCCTGGCGAGGCTGTGTGTCTGAATCTCTCCGGGGCCCAGGACTCTGTATTTTAGTGGCTCTCCGGCTTAGTTCTGCCGCCCAGGCAGATCTGGGAACCACAGCTTTCATCAGTTCTCTTCCATCAGTGGTAGCAAATAAAGAGCTTAAACGGGAAGCTGGTGCATGATGGGTGGAGAGGCTGGGAGGGGATGGCAGTTACCGGGGGGCGATGGGCCTGCATGCTGGTGGCACAGCTCAGCTCTCTCAGGAAAGCCACACGGCGCTGACATCCGTCTCCTTGGCCATCTCACCTGTCTGGAACACACAGCCAGACAGGTCACAGGGCCACCCGCGCTGAGCTCCTCAGGCCTTGGAGGAGGAGGAGGTCACCTGCTCTCCGGTGCTCAGGGAAGAAGTGCTGTGAAGGTGGGCAGGTGGCCCCAGGGACCAGAGAAGCTGATGGCAGAATAAAGAGGCTTGGCATTCCAGGTGCACTTGACTTTGTACCCAGTCCCCCGTCAGGAGCCCCTCACCCCGAACATCACTCATCACAATCATCTTGAGGACCCTGAGCCACCCGGCAGAGGGGACAGTTATGTTCATTTCACTCCACGGAGGCAGACAGGGAGGTGCGAGATCGCTGTGGGAATTGCTACATCCAAAATGGATAAAATAATAAGAGAACCTTCTGGACCAGTTTGGCTCTGAGAAAGATTTGTTCTCCTACACAGCTGAGCCGCGTAAGGGCTGACACATCTGAAATTCATCAGCCTCCCCGCCCCTGGGTGGGC
This sequence comes from Balaenoptera ricei, assembly GCF_028023285.1. NCBI lineage: Eukaryota > Metazoa > Chordata > Mammalia > Artiodactyla > Balaenopteridae > Balaenoptera > Balaenoptera ricei. Next base: position 7,282,699 of record NC_082651.1, on the reverse strand, counting down.
TCTGCAGCCCCGCGCCTTCCCCGGGACTCTCATTTGAGAACAACTGCAGGGGCCGTCTCACTACTTCCCAGGGCCCTGCATCCGCGTTTTCTGACGCGTTTGCACTCTGTGGTCATCGCTCCAACCTTCAGCGGTGAATATGCCATGAGTCTTGGTTCAGCACCCTTCCTAACGTGTCTTAGGGAGTGCCATCGTTTTACTGAGATGCAGCTTTACCTTAAGTTGGTGAACCCTCCTGATTTTACTCCAGCTTGTAAGACCCGTACAGTACCAGAGACCAAGGAAAACAGATTTACCAAACAGGGCTGAAACACAGTGGAACGTTTGAAAACTCTTACAGCCTGGGGACTTCAGAATTTGTAAATTACCAGTGGTAGAGCTGAGCCCAGAACGCTGTGTGTTTGTGGACCCTCTGGACTCCTACGCTGATTGCAGAAAGTGGTGACGACTCGGAGTTACCCAGCGTCCGTGGAAGGTTCTTTGGCAGCCGCTGAGATGGGCGGCCGGCAACAGAGGACAGTCTCCAAGAACCGGGTCAGTGCAAGTGGCCGTGCAGGGGTCAGTGTCCCCCGGGCTCCCGACGCCAAGGAAGGCTGAGCAGGAGGAAGAAAGAATCTAGAGGGCTGTCCCAGGAGCTCAGCAAGGAGACAGGAGCAAGAGGGAGGAAGTTTTCCCTGATATTTATGCCTCATCAAGACTTCTACGGGCCGAGAGGAGATGGCGTCCCCATAACAAAATAGGCATGCTTTGGAAACAGCTGAGAACCCAGAAAACTAGTGGCTCATCTTTCCAGCCTTGGGTGAAAACATGAGAAAGATCCACAGCCATAAGCTAGGGAAAAAACACCTACCTGAACAAAGAAATAAGAGAGAGATTTCATTTCTGCTTCTGCTGCTTCATTTCTCCTTTAAAAGGATCACCTGGCTTTAGCCATCATCTGATGTACATTAGGCTCAATAGGAATACACACCTTCAGTGATCTGCCAACAGTATCCAGGTAACAGCCTTGCTTTGTTGCAAGAAATGTTTGCTAATGTTGTTGGTGTTGAGTTTGTCGATTCTCATTGATACCCAGCTCTAAGGGCTTGATGTTTACTTGTCTGAAATTTATCCGAGTTCAAATAATATAACCTGGGTTTTAAATGCTCACCACTGATTTTTTAAAAAAGATATTGTGAATTTTTTAGAGGAAAATGCCCTCTAACCCTTTTCATGGAAGTCAGTAGAAAGTCTGGGGCACAGACGGGTAGATAGGAATAATTTGCTTCTTTGATAATATTGAAATGCTCACGATGTTGTGGATCACGTTTTACTGTAAGTGATCTTAAAGTGAAGTTAAGTGAATTTCACCTCAATTTAAATAATAATCTGATCTGAGGGCTGTCTTTCTATGTAGCCCTTGGACACATGAGAAGAAATGAGTAGGACCAGGAGGAGGGATGGGGGGACGGTGGTATTCTGGCTCAATAGGAAGAATTTTCTAATAAGTTCAACTAACAGGAACTAGAAGAGGCTGCCAGAGAAAGCCGTGCGTGCCCTCTCCGTGGAGATGGACCCCTCACTGGCTGGGATGCTGTGGGTGGCATTTGGGCTCCAGAGCGGGGGTTCTCCGTCAGCAGTGGTTCTGGGTGGACGGGAATCACCTGGGGGCGTAAAGAGTCAGGCTGGGCCCACCCCCCAGAGGTGTTAATGCCATTGGTCTAGGACACAGCCTGGGATTCTGGTCAAAGGCGCCCGGCGTCCATCTGCTTTAGGTGGAAGCAGGGGGCACTTAGCATCCCTCCTGCCACCCATGCCTAGCGATCCTTGTGTACCTGCAGCTTCGTGCCACCAGGCGCTGCTTAGGAATGCAGGGTCTCAGCCCCGCCCCAGACCCACCCGCTCAGAATCGCACTGTGACAAGATCCCAAGGTGATTGGTGTGTCCACTGGCGTTTGAGAAGCACTGCTGTAGACCTTTATTTGTCAAACACTTTGAACGGCTGCTTCTCATTTTATCTTGTGAACCATTGCGAGTGGTCACCAGGGCAGGCCACAGTCACTGTTGCCAGATCAGATGTGTTTGCCGGAGGGGAAGTCGAGGCCCCGAGGGCGTCTCTCCCTCCAGGCGATGCCAATCTCCTGATGCCTAATCCAGGCCCACGTCCTGCAATGCCCTGCCTGAGTAAATATTTGATGTGCTGAGAAGGAAGAGACAGACAAAGGGTGGAGGAACCTCGGGGGCCCTTCTGTATCAAGCTCTCAGGCCAAAGGCACCTGAGCTTACCCTGAGCCCAGCCTGCCTGTTTCCTGATCTCAGTTCTGTGCTGGGGGCTCTGGGTTGTGATGTGAGGGCCCAGCTGAGGGTCCTGGTGAGGCTGAGGATGGGGGTGGACACACACGGTGGCTCCCTCAGAGGTGAGAAAGGATGGAGACGCACCCTCGGCCGGGGCTGGAGGGCGTCTTGTTTCTGATGCGCTGGAGTGGGGACCCAAGGCCCCTTTCCGAGTACTGACACCCGTGGCTGGGGAAGTATTGTTGCTAGCTAACATCTAGGAAACATTTTCATGGTATGTGACCTTCTTAACCCCTCTCTGCTTTGGCTTCCTCGTTGGTAAAATGGTGACCATTCCATGAAGCCCTCTGGGGCCCAAGACGCAAGGGGAGAAGGCCTGGGGGGCTGGTGGCCAGCCAAGCACCCCCAGATCAAACCAGTTCCTTTCCCTGCAGGAACTCACTGAAGCATCACGGCGGCGCTAGAGGCCGCCCTGTAGGGGAGTGGGAGGGGAAGGGTAACTAGAAGAGAGGAGGCCCGGGAGGAGGCCCTGGCGGCCCCGATGGTCACCAGGCTTCTTGTAAGGACTCCTTACAGTATAAGCCGTTGGCCCTCCACGTGTGAATTTGCAGCAGAGCTGGTTTGCCAAGTTACCCTTTGAAAGTCTGCAGGCTCTGGGGGTGTTATGACGCTCGGTCAAACCAGGAGTGGGAAGGTCAGTCAGTGGAACAGGCAGTAAAGACCTGGCCGGGCCCCAGATCTCGGGACACGGCCTTTCTCATCCCAGTGTTCACGGCGTCCAGCATCCACAAGCAGAGGGATAGATGTGGGCATCTCAGTCCCCGCCCCCCGACACTGAGGGGTTCTTGCCTAAAGGAGCTGCAGGATTCTTCCGGGGGCGGAGCCTGCTGGAGGAGGGGCTGGAGGGACCGGGGGAACCCGGCCCAGCCTCGGGGCTTAAAGCTCTGCGGGTCCTCCCTGCTCTTATTGTCATTTGCTGTTTCCTTCCTTTTTTTTTTTTTTTCCTAAACTTGTTATTTTGAAATAATAATCGGTTCCTAGGAAGTTGCAAAGAACTGAGTTCCATGTGCCCGTCACCCTTTCACCCCAGTGGTTAATCTTGCATCACTAGGATACAATGCCAAAGCCAGGAAATGGCACCGGCACAATGTGCGTGTATAGTTCTGTCATTTTACCACATGTGTAACTTTGTGTGACCACCACTCCCATTCTCTTGATTTTTTTTTTTTTAAGAATAGTTGTGGGATCCTCACAAACTCCCAAAAGACTGATTTCCTGGTGGCGGGAAGGAGCTATGTACGTTTCAGATGAAGGAGACACAGTTCACGTTGTATCCTGGAGTTGTGTGGTGCAGCGGCCCTCTGCCTGGCGTACGTGAAGTCACTCACACGCATACGCACTTACACACACACACATACACACACACACATACACACACACACACACACACTGTACACACACAGATGCGCGCTTTGTCTGTGGAAGACGTGGATGTGTTTGGCAGCCTTTTCCTAAGGCTGCTCCCTCCTTGGAAAGGAGAGAGCCCATTCTGTTGACCTGTCTCCCTTTTTAGAGGAGAAATCAGCATGAGGTCAGATAGCGATAGAAATGGAAGTTGCTTTCACGTGTAAGGAAAAACGACCCCACCCCACCATCGGGAAATGACTTGGAATCATTTGTGTCCTACACGTCCAAACACAGACATAGCCCTCAAGGACACGGAGTCTACAATGAATTGGAATCTAAACTAGAGGAAGCATTTGCACCCGGAAACCATAGAGCAGACAACCCACAAGTATTGCCATTTTACCTGTTTAGTATTAAATTTCAGATAGAGGGGTTAATTTTGTTTTAACCCCAGTCCGGAACACAAAGGCTGGGATCCATTGGGGCCAGATGTTGTCCTCAGTGACTGAGTTTATGCCAGACCATCGGCAAACTCGGTCACAGGTGGTGCAAATGAGGTCCCGGGGTCACAATGGGTTCACGGCCTAGTCCTTGCCACTGACGGCATCAGTACCTGACAGGAGACCGGAAGGCAGGTCCTTGACCTACATCTGACTCATTTGCTTGCAGACAGGCATGTCAGTGCCACAAACCTGGACTTCAGGCACCACATGCTCCGGGATACTAAGGATTTACGTGCCCACTGTTAAGAGCAGAGCAGGCTAGCACAAATGGCCCTGATTGTCACCATGGCACAATCATGGATGGCGAATGCTCTGTCGCGGCCAGGCTTTCCTCATCCTGCCTCCTTGTCACCTGTCTGGACACCTGGGCAGGTAATTCTCACCCAGAAGAGTACATGGGCTAAATGACCATCTTCAAATAGTTAGAAGACCACATTTTTTTAATTGAAGTATAGTTGATTTACAATGTTGTGTTAATTTCTGCTGTACAGCAAAGTGATTGAGTTATATGTATACATTCTTTTTCATATTCTTTTCCATTATGGTTTATCACAGGATATTGCATATAGTTCCCTGTGCTATACAGTAGGGTCTTGTTGTTTATCCATTTTATATATAATAGTTTGCACCTGCTAACCCCAAACTCCCACTCCATCCCTCCCCCAACCCCTCCCCTTGGCAACCACAAGTCTGTTCTCTATGTCTGTGAGTCTGTTTCATAGATAGGTTCATTTGTGTCATATTTTAGATTCCACATATAAGCAATATCATATTTGTCTTTGGCTTACTTCACTTAGTATGATAATCTCTAGGTCCATCCACATTGCTGCAAATGGCATTATTTCATTCATTCTTTTTTATGGCTGAGTAATATTCCAGTGTGTGTGTGTGTGTGTGTGTGTGTGTGTGTGTGTGTATACATATATATATATATATATATATACACCACATCTTCTTTATCCATCCATCTGTTGATGGACATTTGGGTTGTTTCCATGTAGAGGACCACATTTTATACAACATTTTAGAGTTTACAAAGTTATTTCTTATTCCACCAAAGGAAGAAACCACAGTCCAAAAGAAGTGGGTGATTCCCCAAGCTCATCCAGCTGGTCAGTGGATCCCGTAGCCCTCTGAATCCTCTGATAACACGTTCCCACTGACTGAGGCCCATCCCACACAGAGCAGTCCTCCTGTCTGGCCCTGGAGCGTGGTACGCAGCGCTGCAGCGTTTTGTGAGCTTGTGGGAGATCGAGGAGCAGCCCCTGGTTCCATGGGGAGCCCTGACCCGGACTCATCTCTGCTCATCCTGCCCCTTCCAGGTCCCCCAAGGGCAGGCAGGGGCTGGAGAGAGCTTGACCCTGGTTCTGGATTCTGGCTTCCAAACCCAGCTCTGGCTACAGCTCCATGGGGCATCTGTCAAGATGTTTGCTTTTGAGTAAAACCATGATATTTTTCAGTATTTTAAAGTTTCCTTGAGGCTGTTCTTCCAGAATTCAGTTCCTTCCTCTTTGTCTAAATCCAAGTCATGCTCTCGCCTTCTCCCTGTGGCCATATGAGGGCACTTAGGAGCTTATCAGAAAGCAAACAGTACCTTGGGAAGACAGAAAATTCATTCATTGCACTGGTTGCATCTGTTTTTCTGCAACCAAGATAAGAGACAACAGAAAGAGGAAAGCATATGCTTTGTACGACTCACCACGATCCCACCTCTGATGCGGATGTGTTCTTCCTGCCCCTGGGATTCTTGGCCTCACGGTGGTATAAATCCTACAGTGTTGCTGTCTCACTGTGTTGCCATGCAAGACTTATGAGCACGCGGCACACACGCACAACCATACGTTGTTAAAATCGTAGCTAAGGCTTTGTTGTTTTTCATATAATTTTTCATGACCTCAAAATGTTTGCACGCATAGGGCCAGAGACAGACCACTCCTCAGGGTGAGCTGGCCTGGTGTCATTCTGACATAGACATGAACTTAACTTCTACCCTGGAACAAGGCAGAATAAACAGTTTCAATCATGTGAAGGAGGAAAGCAACTCAAGTGAGCAATTCAGTGAGAGTATAGGTAAAAAAGAGAGAAAATATTTCTAGAAGAAAGAGTTAGGAAGGACTTAATATTCCTTACTGCCATTTTATTTTTTTACAATAATATGTATTAATAAGTATAGGGACGTCCCTGGCATTCCAGTGGTTGACTTCGCCTTCCATTGTGTGGGGTGTGGGTTGTGGGTTCGATCCCTGGTCAGGGAGCTAAGATCCCACATGGCTCGCAGCCAGAAAACCGAAACATAAAACAGAAGCAGTGTGTAACAATTTCAATAAAGACTTTAAAAGTGGTCCACATCAAAAAAATCTTTAATAATTATATATGATATATATAATAGAGAACTTGACTTTGCCTAATGAAACATGGCCTAAGATCTTGACCTTTCATTCTGAATGAAAGAAGGAAGAAATTACAATGAATACGTATTGCTTCTCCCTCTGAAAACAATGAGATAACTTTTTTTTTAAGGTTCTGATCTTTTTTATTTTATTTTATTTTTTTAACATCTTTATTGGAGTATAATTGCTTTACAATGGTGTGTTAGTTTCTGCTGTATAACAAAGTGAATCAGTTATACATATGTTCCCATATCTCTTCCCTCTTGCGTCTCCCTCCCTCCCACCCTCCCTATCCCACCCCTCTAGGTGGTCACAAAGCACCAAGCTGATCTCCCTGTGCTATGCGGCTGCTTCCCACTAGCTATCTATTTTACGTTTGGTAGTGTATATATGTCCATGCTACTCTCTCACTTTGTCCCAGCTTACCCTTCCCCTTCCCCATGTCCTCAAGTCCATTCTCTACATCTGCGTCTTTATTCCTGTCCTGCCCCTAGGTTTTTCAGAACCAATATTTTTTTTTTAGATTCCATATATATGTGTTAGCATACAGTATTTGTTTTTCTCTTTCTGACTTACTTCACTCTGTATGACAGACTCTAGGTCCATCCACCTCACTACAAATAACTCAATTTCACTTCTTTTTATGGCTGAGTAATATTCCATTGTATATATGTGCCACATCTTCTTTATCCATTCATCTGTCGATGGACACTTAGGTTGCTTCCATGTCCTGGCTATTGTAAATAGAGCTGCAATGAACATTGTGGTACATGACTCTTTTTGAATTATGGTTTTCTCAGGGTATATGCCCAGTAGTGGCATTGCTGGGTCGTATGGTAGTTCTATTTTTAGTTTTTTAAGGAACCTCCGTACTGTTCTCCATAGGGGCTGTATCAATTTACATTCCCACCAACAGTGCAAGAGGGTTCCCTTTTCTCCACACCCTCTCCAGCATTTATCGTTTGTAGATTTTTTGATGATGGCCATTCTGACTGGTGTGAGGTGATAACCTCATTGTAGTTTTGATTTGCATTTCTCTGATGATTAGTGATGTTGAGCATCCTTTCATGTGTTTGTTGGCAATCTGTATATCTTCTTTGGAGAAATGTCTATTTAGGCCTTCTGCCCATTTTTGGATTGGGTTGTTTGTTTTTTTGATATTGAGCTGCATGAGCTGCTTGTATATTTTGGAGATTAATCCTTTGTCAGTTGCTTCATTTGCAAGTATTTTCTCCCATTCTGAGGGTTGTCTTTTCGTCTTGTTTATGTTTTCCTTTGCTGTGCAAAAGCTTTTAAGCTTCATTAGGTCGCATTTGTTTATTTTTGTTTTTATTTCCATTTCTCTAGGAGGTGGGTCAAAAAGGATCTTGCTGTGAGATAACTTTTTAATATTTTCATTTAAACCAGACCATCTCCTTTTGTTTTATTTATTGGTGGGTTTCCTTTTCTTTCAAAGATGTTTGTGGAAATGAAATGTACTTCTGTTTACGTTCATAACATCCAAAAATCTGAGCATGGCCATGGAATGATGATTTCGTTCTGTCCTAAAGAATCTGATAGCTTTTTCACAGACTCGAGAATTTAGCATATTCTAAGGATTGAAGACTGCATGACTTTTTTAGGCAAAGATAAGAATATAACCCCATTATAGGAAAGGAATCTGAAAAAGAATAGATATATATATAAGTGAATCACTTTGCTGTACACCTGAAACTAACACAACATTGTAAATCAACTCTACTTCAATATAAAATAAAAATTTTTAAATAAACAGTACCTCTAAAAAAAAGAATATAACACCATTAAATATACTGAGTTGCTTAGTTAAGTAATCAAGTAACTGGAACATGCTTTGAGGTAATGCTGCATTAATTAATAAATGCATTGAAGAGTAGATTGGACAGACAGAGTCAACTGCTTTTAACAGCATTTCACGTTCACCTTTGCTAAATTTGGCTAAACATATAAAATTAATTATTTAAAATAAAAAAAAGAATCCAAACTTCCTCCCATTTTACCTAGAATTTCAAAGTTAAAAAAAAAAAAAGTAGTTCGTTGTGGCCTCCTGGAAACCAGGTGTATGATAGTCCGTTAAGCAGACTCATGGGTGGTGAGGAGCTTTGCTTTGCAGAAGGATCAAGAGGGAGGGAGGGTGGGATTCTGAGCTCCTCCAGTGGGTGGGCCGTGAGCCACTCACACATGTAAAGTATGATTCAGTTCCCAGAAATGTTGTTTATCACCAACTCTTCCGGAAAATTCTGTTATGCAAGCTGACATCCCCTGTACAGGAACCTTTCGGATTGCAAGGGAAGTTTAAAAGGGCTTGCCTTGCAGGCTCCCTGCTTGCTGGTAAATATCTTTGGAATTTGAAAATGAAGCTAACTGACGTCCATGGTTAACGTCTGTTATTGAAATGAGAACCTTGTGAAGGGTTCCTGGATTGCTCTAATAATCCCAACCACCTGAGCTAACACTCCTTGAACTTTTACCCCATGGCTCACAATCTAGGTGCTTGACAGGTATTATGTCCTTAAATCTCCGCCACCCTGTGAAGGTGAAAGACCGGGCAGAGAGAAGTTCAGTAACTTGCCTGAGGTCACTCAGCTAGTTAAACGACAAGAGTCACATTTTGAATGTGTTGGATCTTCCTGGACCGTTGCCTTTTCGTCATTGGTGGGGAACCCAGGGCATAACATGTGTGCTGAATAAGCATGTGAACAAAGGCCGGGAGGAGGAGGGAGGAAGGGCTGCTGTCGAGGCCCAGGGATACCCTGGCCTCTGCCTTTTCGTTCTTGAAAATGCCAAGGAGAAAACTTTTCAGAGAAGGTCGTGGCTGAAAGAGGCTGGGTGGACATTCCCAAACTTGTGGGTTTTTAGATCTGAACACATCTCCATGGTTTATTGTCAAAGCCTTCCGATACCTTTGTTACAGAAATGCAATACAGGGGAAACAATGTCCAGCATCTTACACATCTGCGTTTATAGACTCGGTCACCGTGGCCTGGCCAGGGCCACAAGGCCACTGCTCTCCTGGGAAATTTCTGTGGGGCGCCAGGCTGACTTGGGTCTGCTCCTGCCCCAGGGGCACCAGTGAGCTCTTTGAGGGGGTGAGCTAGGGGGCCTGTCCCTCCTGGGAGCCCGGGGGAGCAGGACCTGGGCCCACAGGGTCCCCAGCATAAGCCTCCAGGTTTGTGCTGGGCCCTCCTGAGACCTGATTTCAGACACCGGCTCCTGGAAGTAGGTTAGATCACTCGGGCCTTGGGGGAACCTCCCTCAAGGTGTCTGGTGCTTTGTTCGACTTCTGAGCCCGAGAGGCCGGAAGGGGTGGGCTTCCCATCTGCACAGCTGCAGTCACACCGAACACGGGCATCGTAGGGACAGCGCGGCAACTTCCCCTCCAGGCCGGGGCCCTGGGATGTGCCAGACATCTGACTCAAGTCCATCCTTGCCCCAGCAAGCACCTAGTTATTACCAGTAGTCGAGGGTGGAGGGGCCCTGCGAGCTGGGAAGCAGCTCCACGGGTGGCTTGCAGTATCTGTGCACGTTGTCAGGAGGGCACAGCTTTGCAAGAGAAGCGGGTGACCCCACCGCCATGAAGACACTAACTGATTTGTCTTTGAAGACAGGGAGATGGCAGAGGGCGTCTACACTGTTCACTTCCTGCAGTTTGCTTTTTTTTTTTTAAGAACCATTTACCCACACTTTCTTTGAGTTTTCCTCATTCCCTGGGTCCTCTGTCTGCCCCCGGAGGCTGCCTGAGCCCCCGAGGCTAGGCCCAGAGCCTCCGAGGGCCGGAGGGGGGTGGGACGGGGGGGGGCGAGAGGGGGCCGCCCCGCTCCCCCGGCCGGCCCTGCCCTCGCATCATTAGTTCATCGCCGGGGAAGAACCGTGTCGCTGAGCTGACCTACTTTTCCTGTTTGCCCGCAGCAGGCTAAGCCTGTTTAGCATTGTCCGGAGGGGCCGGGCAGAGCAAGGAGCTTTCCGAGTCGTACAGATGGCAGTCTTCGGAGGGAACGTGATTTAATCTGGTTGCCCTGTTTTCCATTAGTCTAACGGGTTAGGACCCGGGGCCCGAGGTGACCCAGGGACACCATCCAAGCACAGGGGCGGCCTCCCCGCCAGGGAGCCTGCGTTACGGTGAATGATTGCTGGAACCGCAGGCCCGGGCTTCTCTCCAAACTTTAAAAACAGATTCCTAAATGGAAGCTCTCCCACCAGGCATCTTCTCTGCGGGAATCTGCGCTGAGCCCGGAATGTCTGCTGAGACGCAGAGGGTGGGCACCGTGCTGGCCTTGGAGGAGGTTACCATCCAGTCGGGGTGGAGGGTGGACGGCTAAGGCCAACGTGGCAGAAACAGATGAATGTTATAATGAGGCGGGAATGGCGGAGGTGGGGCAGGGGGTAGGACCCAGACCTTGGATGGCGTGGGGAGGGCTGGAGGGATGAAGAGGGTGGTGATGGCGGTGGAAGCAGGAGGATGTCACGACAGTGCAGATGTTGTGGGGCATGGATGGGGGACGACATGATGGGGTGGGAGTAGCTGAAGTCACAAAGGCAGCTCGTTGCTGAGGGCTTTGGATGCCGTGCTTGGGGATTCAGGTGTGTCCTGGAAGCCGAGGGGTGCGTACCAGTAAGTGCACGTGCTACACACACTTTTATTCTTTTTTTTTTAAACTTCAGTTTGTTGAGCTATACTTGGTTTACAATGTTGTGTTAAGTTCTACTGTACAGCAAGGTGATTCAGTTACACATATACATACATTCTTTTCCATTATGGTTTATCACAGGATATTGAATAGAGTTCCCTGTGCTCTACAGTAGGACCTTGTGGTTTATCCATTCTGTATATAACTGTTTGTATCTGCTAACCCCAAACTCCCCCTCCATCCCTCCCCCAACCCCCTCCCGCTTGGCAACCACAAGTCTGTTCTCTATGTCTATGACTCTGTTTCTGTTTTGTAGATAAGTTCACCTGTGTCGTATTTTAGATTTCACATATAAGTGATATCATATGGTATGTCTTTCTCTTTCTGACTTACTTCACTTAGTATGATCATCTCTAGGTCCATCCATGTTGCTGCAAATGGCATTATTTCATTCTTTTTTATGGCTGAGTAGTATTCCATTGTGTGTGTGTGTGTGTGTGTGTGTGTGTGTGTGTGTGTGTGTGTGTGTATGTGTGTATGTACCACATCTTTATCCATTCATCTGTTGTTGATGGACATCTAGGTTGTTTCCATGTCTTGGCCATCGTAAATAGTGCTGCAATGAACTTTGGGTTGCATGTATCTTTTCGAATTAGAGTTTTTTTCCGGATATATGCCCAGGACTGGGACTGCTGGATCAGATGGTAACTCTATTTTTAGTTTTTTAAGGAACCTTCATACTGTTCTCCATAGTGGCTGCACCAACTTACATTCCCACCAACAGTGTAGGAGGGTTCCCTTTTCTCCACACCCTCTCCAGCATTTGCTATTTGTAGAATTTTTAATGATGGCCATTCTGACTGGTACACACACTTTTATTCTTAGCTGGATGTCTCTGCATTGCTGCTTGTGGGCACAGGATAATGTTTGTTAGAGCAGGGAACAAGCATAGGATGAGATAGTCATGATTGAATAAGCTGACATGGGAAAACAGAAGCTGAGCTTTACCTGTAGTTTATTTCACTAAGTCACGTATTGTGTGCCCAGCACATGCCTCCTGGAAAGTGTTCTGGGCCTGCACTTTCTCAGCCCTGGCTGAGCGTCTTGATGAGGGGTCATTTCTTGCACGCTCCCTGACATCCTGAAGCCTCCACCCGGGCTTCAGAGCTGGCGTAGAAGGGGTGTCGGGCCGGTGGGCGAATTGTACATTGATTGGGGTCACGTCAGGAGATGTTTGTAGGAGGAGAGAGCTCAGTCTCTTTTTAAAAAGAAAATATACCCTTCTCGCTCCCCTTGGAGTTTCTGCAGTGCTGTCCAGGGGTGGATGTGAGTGAGGAGAGAGGTCTTCTAAGATCTCTTTAACTTACACCATGAATATCTGAAGGTACAAAATGGGGAAACTGGACATTTCCAGTCCTGCCGGGTTGACCTTTAAAGGTGTGAAAACCAGACATTTCTGGACCTGCTGATGCTCTGCTTGCTTGATGAACAGGACTGGGTCTCAGTCGGTGGCTTTCTTTCTGCCCGTGGCCGGGTCTTCCTGGTAGAGATGCTTCAAGTCCCCTCTCCCGGGGGAGGGTGCTGGGGGCTTCCTGCCCTACGTGCTGTTTGCGTCTGTTCTGTATCTCATCTCCCCTTTGTGTCCGGAGGGCAGGCCTTTTTCAGACTTTGTGCGAAAGGTCTGCGAGTGTTTCTTGAGGAGAAAGGCCAGCTTCCAGGACATTTAGGGCCCACCTGCGACCCCCCGTCCTGCAGACCCCGGTGTGCATTTGACAGTGGCAGCCAGGGATGGAGAGACAGAGTACAGGATGCTGCTGGGAAGCCCCAGGGAGACTCGGGCCACTGATGTCCTTACCGTGGGGATGCTTTGACGGCAGGCGTCCAGTGGGGGAGGGGACAACACTATTCTTGTTGTAAATTGTACCCTACCCAAAGCCCATGGCGCATCACAAAATGTGACCCTGGTTCTGGGGCCTTTGATGGGTCCTTAGTCTCATGAATGCGGTCGTTCACTGGGGGGTGGTACCCCCTCCCTCATCAGGGGCTGCTTCCCGCTGGGTGGGGCTGGGCCCCTCTCTGAGGCCCCTGGGGATAGCACGTTGAGAGCGACAGTGACCTGGAGCAGAGACACCAGTCTGCACAAGGAGCCCACCTCTTTTTTTCAGCACAGATAGGTCCGGGAATCAGTCACGACGGCCGGTTTCCCAACGATGGGCTCCAGATCAACCCAGACTCTCATGTCATGTGAGGAGGTGTGTCCAGGCAGCTTGGGTGGACCTTCCAGCCTCACCCCACCCCGGGCAGCACCCGCTTCCCCCAGGAGAACTGAACTCAGCTGAATTGTATGTAGAGAGTGGACAGAAGGAGTGTAGGACGATCTAACTTCATGGGTACCTGTGAAAAGCGAGCATGGAAAGTTGCGGTAGAGTTGGAAGCATTAGGAAGAGCGTTCTGTGGGGCCCCTGCAGCCCCTGAGCTCTGAGCAGAGGTGGTAGGCTGGAGCTCCCTGGGTTTGCGGAGAAGGCCGTGCTCTCTGTTTAAACTGTAAAGAAAAGAAGTGATTGCAATGATGGGAGAAGAGGGAAGGCAATGCTTGGTACCAACCAGGTGTGCAGCAGTAGGTAAGTTACCTGCGACTCTGAAGATGCTGACCTGCTGTCATTCCAAAGTCATGGCTTCTGCTCAGTGCACCATGGAAAGGAGGCGGTTCACCTTTCTTGCCCAGCCCACCCTCTGCTGAGTGCTTTACCCAGATGAGGTGTCCTGTTGGGTTCTCAGGAGGATGGCGGAAAGTGGGGATCATCCCCCATTTACACATGAGCTCATCATTCCCCAGGCTCTGTCTGGACCACCGCACTGAGTGAAGGAAAGAGGCAAGAGGACACACAAACCTAGATCTCATTAGCTTCCAAACTAATTTTGCTGCGTCCCACAGTTAGCAGTTACAGAAGCATCCCACATTTTTATTCAATGTTATTTGAAGCTCTGATATTAAACCACAGACTCCAAAGCCTGGGTGTCCAAAACAAACATGACTTCTCATCTCAAGGACATCTTCTTTTTCTCGTGCTCTCTTTGCAAACTTGAGCCCATTAGGATGAGCGCTCCCACGCCCAAAGGAGCGTTAGGACCAATGGTTAGGTGGCCGGAGATGCCGGGCTGCAGCAGCGTCTTATGGATTCATTTCGGTTTGTCTGTGGCAGCTGAATGGCTTGCACTGACTCAGTTCCGCGTATGACTCATAAATCTCCTTTTCCCCCTCGTGCTGATTTTTATAGGCGTCTGTTGTCCACGTTCTGACCACGCACTCTCACCCATCTGATTCTCTAGTTGACTCGGTTTACACTGTGCAGTCTAAATTCTTTAGAAAGGGGCCACTAAAAGGAATCGTCAGTGATTGGAACGTAAGTTCCAAAGGTTGCAAGAATCACATGTCATGGTAGATGACCCGTCGATCAAGATATGGTAACGATTTCTATTTTGGAAATTCTTTGCTGACCAAACGATGTCATTGCAAATTTACTTAATACCAAATTTCTAACTTTCTCCTTCTGTTCCTTCATTGCTTATGTCACTGTTTCCCTGAGTAATGAATCATCAGACCCTTGGAAAAAGGAAAGCATGAAGGGGGCATCGTGATCATAACAGGCAGATAAAGCCTCAGCCTTGACCTTGGAGATGCTTGTGGGATAATTCTCATAGGGTCAGGGAAGTTTGCTGAGTGAGGGTCTCTCTTTGGTTTCTCCTGGGAGTCTGGCTCTGTGAGGCCCCAGCCAGCTGGGGGGAAGAGGGGAGGGGGGAGGCTTTGGTAAAGCTTCGGTGAAGGATGGACCCGTCCACCTTGACTTTCCCAATTTGCAGAATGTGAGAGATCATGCTGAGAATTCCCCAGCTGGAGGGGAATTGGGGTTGCAGGAGCGGGCAGCTCTCAGGTTGGCACTGTCCATTTCCTTTAGAAGAACTATTATTTTTCCCAGTGAATGAATCATTGCAATCAAAATGATGTGCCCTGGAGAGGAAGAATTAAAATGTGGAAGTTATTTCCTAGCCTCCCCCAAAGGACAAAGGGAGACAAGTCGGCACTGTAGCTCATCAGTGACTGTATTTCAAAGCCTTTTTATTTCTTAAATATAATGAGGAAAAATCATTATCGAGCTCCCACGTGGGAGATCCAGATGTTAATCCAAAGCGACATGAGGTGCCTTCACCAGGGGCAGGCTGGGAGGACAGAAGGCACACTTGCTCTTGACAATAAATAAGCCCCAGCCGACTGGGGAGATATCTGTATGGCAGCGCCCCTTTGGGTTTCCATTTGCTCTTGTTTGCAGTATTTTTTTTCTTTTTCATGATCGAAAGTCACCAGGTTTGGTCGGTACAGTGAGGAGGAATATTCGGATTTTCCAGCTACCTTGGGATCTGTGATTCAAACCATTTCTCCACCAATTTTAAAAGGTCATGATTTTAGTTTGAAAAAACATGGGCCTTGCAATGCAATAGGCTTAGGGTAGTCATTTCAGGGGAAATTCACGATGATGTGGAGTGACCCACTGGGCCTCTTAAGGCTGTACAAAAAGTTCAAAATTAAAAAGACACTGAAGAGGAAGGCTGAGCACTGATGCTAGTGTCTTTCTGGCCCCCATCTTGCTTTTACAAATAAAGTTTTGTTGACCCAGCCATACACGCTCGCTGACACACCACCTCTGGCTGCTTTCACACTATGATGGCAGAGTTGAGTGGTTACAGCAGAGACTGGATGGCCTGCATCTAAAATACTCAGCAGGTGGCCCTTTACAGAAGAGTGTTGCCAACCCCTGCTTTAGGAGCATGACATACCTTTCCATGTAGGTTGCAGTAGCCTTCCCTGGAGCCCCAGGAGGGAGCTGCCAGCCCCCAGCGGGGTCCCTGTCCCCTGTAGGATGCATTAATCTCTTGTCTCCCTGCTGACACACTGTGCTACCCAGGGCAGACGTGGCATGAGAAAACGGTCACACTGCCACTTGCTGGTCCCTGTTCAAGGGCCAGAGTTGTGATCCATGATGTAGTAGGTGCCTGTGAGAGAGAGCCCTTGGGGGCGGAAATTTCACTTAGGCCATGGGGATGTCATTTGCCGACCTCATTTGGGTCCTTCCATTCAATTAGGTCACTAGATGCTCATCGAGGACGTCCTCGGTCATTTTCAACCTGTGTTTCTTTCACTCTCTCCTCTCCCTCCCTCCCTCCCTCCCATCCTCACAAGGACCAAGTTTCTATTATCACTGGATGCTGCAGGCAGCACCCCCTGGGCGTGTTTGTCTGTCTGTCTTTCCACCATGCCTACACACACACGCACACACACGCATCCAACGCACACACACGCGCACACACACACGCGTGCGCGCACACACACACGCACACACACACACGTTTTCGAGGCTGACTAGCAGGCCGGAACAGGAACCCCACTCCGCCCGAAGACCTATTATAGGCTTAAGTACCAGTTTCCACTGCGCATTGTCACTAATGATATTGTGGTTAATAGTAGCTAAAATCTTCCCATGCCCCTTTTGCGCCGGGGTCGAATGAGTGAGGGACTCCGCAGTAGCCCTGCTGGCCGGCAGCCGTAGGTGGTCTCTGGAGGTGGGGCGGGAGCACGTGTCTGGTGCCTCTGCTGGAAAAGCTCCCCCCCCCCCAAAAAAAAACATCCCTTTCTTCCCTGGTCAGGAGTGCCCCTCTGAAACCTGAGGTCTGTGCCACCCCGTTCACCCCATGGTGCCCTTCTCATTGGGCAGAGAGTGTGTGCATTGAAATTTAAGGCAGACAAGGAGAACGGATGAGGCTGGACGCACCTGCCTCCGCGGGGGCTCAGGACCACAGAGGGCATACAGAGGTTAGGGTGGTTACACAGGGCGGAAGTGGGGTGAACGGGGCCCTCTGTGCTGTAGGGGGCACCCTGGCCCTCCTTGGACACGTGCACCCTGACACTTACGCCTCACATGCTCTCTGCCTGGTGACCTCATGAAGTTCAAGGGATTTGCTTCAGGTCAAATGGAACAAGTGGGTCGGAACTGAAATTGAAATCGGGCTGCCTCTGAGGTCAGGAGCCCACACATCCCGAGCAGGCAGTGGGTCAGGTCAGCCCGAGGAGACGCAGTCCAGGGTGGGCTCTATCCGCAGAGCCGGGGGTCCCTGGGCAGCTCAGGGACCAGTTCTTAAGGGGAGGAGACTATGGCCCTTTCCACCCACAGAATGGATGGAGAGGAAACGAGATGACGCTTTTCCGGCACGCAGCGGCGGCCGAGGGTTGGTGACGGAGCCATTGGCTTCTCCCGAAGGCGCCGCTCCAAGTGGATTTTCCCTTTAGTCAATAGCTCCTGCGCACATGGCAATTTTTGTTTTAATTTTTGGTCATCAGCACGTCACTGTACCTTCACGTGTACCTCGTAAGTACTGGTACCCTGGATTAACCGTGATCATTGAGGGGCTTGTGGGAGTCGGTATTAGTCCATATTGTGGGAGTCAGACAGGGGTTTGGTCCTGGCTGTGTCCCCCTCTCTTCCTCCCTCCCTCCCTTCTCTCCTTCATTCCTCATATGTTTATTGAGCACCTGATACGGGTAAGGAGCTGGGCTAGACATCGTGGCCTGGGTAATGGCTAAAGACGCCTTGTACCTCATCCTTGCCATCCAAATGGGGAACCGGATGTTGAGTGTCTGCCAGGCTCGTGCTGGTACTGTCGTACGTGCCGACTTAATTAAGCTCATTTAAAAGTCACGGCTGTCCTCGGAAGTAGGTCTCCATCACTCCTCTGATCGAAACCTGCAGTGCCTTCCCATCTCACTCCGAGCCAAGGCCAGACTCCATCCAGTCTCCCTGGCGTGTCTCCCCCTCGCTAACCCCCTCCACCACGCTGGCCTCTTGGCTCTTTCTGGCTCTTGTTGCTGTCTCTACACTCACGCCCTCTCTTCTCTCAGGCTATGGCTCACATATCACCTTATCAGTGAGGTCTGTGGTGCTCCTAAAGCACCGGGCCACGGCCCCAGCCCCCCAGAGCGCTCCCTGTTCCCCCAGGTTCTCCTTTATCTTTCTCCACACCGCTTATAACCAATGACAAGCCATATGTTTACTTACTTAAGTGCTTGTGGCTTGCCCTCACCGCCTGCCTGCCCCCTACCGCCTGAGCACCATGGGAGCAGGGGCGTTGCCCAGGGTCTCAGGGAATATCTATTGAATCATAGAACATCACATGTGGATGTCATCTTAGTGCTTTGGTGACTACACCTCGGTGTCTCTTCACAGAAAGACAATCCCAGGAAACATCACAGCAGGCATTTTTATAGAAATTGACAATGTCAATTCTAAAACGTACTTGGAAATGCAAAGACCTAAAATAGCCAAGAATCTTGAGAAAGAAGAACAAAGTTGGAAGGCTCACACTCCATTGATGTCAAGAATTCCTACAAAACTCCAGGAGTTAAGATAGTGTGGTTCTGGCATAGAAACAGACAAATACAAGATGCCGCAGGATCAGGAAACATAAGATAACTTTACTTAAACAGCAGGTTAGTTATGTTTTCAAATAAAATGCTCAGTGTGTTTCCAGGGGAAGTACCTCTAAGTTTAAACATAGGTCCAACTGTTAATCTGATCAAAGTTCAATAATTATATATCAAAGTCTCAAAACACAGGGAAAATCGTGCATTTTGTGTACTTTTTTTGAGACTAATAATTGGACCTACCATCTTCAGTTTAGAGATTCTTCATCTGAAAACAGGATCCTTGGAAGTTGAAGAAAAACACATTGTACATATTATGTGTAAATGTAACTACAGTACGATTTGAAGATAAGTTTATTGCTACTTCAGCAGGTGACTACGGTCAACAGTGATACAGCCTCTTAATACCCTTGAGATGATGTGATAAGAACGGTACTTTAGGACTTCCCTGGCGGTCCAGTGGTTAAGACTCCGTGCTTCCAATGCAGGGGGTGTAGGTTTGATCGCTGGTCAGGGAACTAAGAGCCCACATGGCACGCGGCCAAAAAAGAAAAAAAAAAAGACTGATACTTTACCTCTGTGGGCTTTCTCCTAAAAACCCATCTGCCCAATCTGGGAAAAACATCAGACAAACCCAAATTGAGGGACAATCTACAAGTATTCCTCAAAATGGTCAAGGTCATAAAAAACAAGGAAAGTCTGAGAAACTGTCATAGCCAAGAGGAGCCTAAAGAGACATGACAGCTAGATGGAGTGTGGTTTCCTGGATGGGATACTGGGACAGAGCAAGGACATTAGATAAAAACTAAGAAAATATAAATGAAGTGTGGACTTTACTTAATAATAACATATCAGTATCAGTATTGGTTCATTAATTGTGACAAATACACCATAGTAGTGTAAGGTATTTATAACAGGGGAGACTGGGTGCAGGATATGTGGGAACTCTCAATACAGTCTTTGCATTTTCTATAAATCTAAAATTGTTCTAAAAAATAAAGTTTATTTTAATAAATAAGTTTAGGGAATTCCCTGGCAGTCCAGTGGTTAGGACTCCGTGCTGTCACTGCCGAGGGCCCAGGATCAATCCTTGGCTGGGGAATTAAGATTGCACAAGCTGTGCGGCATGGCAAAAAAAAAAAAAAAAAAGTCAATTTTATTTCAATATACTAGCAATGAATACCCCAAAAATGAAATTAAGAAAAAAAATTCTATTTAAAAAAAATAAGTTTATCCTATGTGTCTGAACTTTAAGGACACCCTATAGATAAATAGAACTGAACAGAGATTCTGTAAATACACACGCATATAGGATCACACAAGATACTTGACAAAGTGACAATGCAATTGGGAAAGAAATATCTTTTCAATAAATGATCCTGGAACAAGTGAGTGTACAGATGGGGGAAAAAAAGGTGATCCTTGACCACTATCTTACACCACACATAAAATTTAATTTGCAGTGGAATGTAAATCAATGTAAAAGCTAAAACGATAAAGCTTCTAGAAGAAAACGTAGGATAATTCTTCATGACACCGAGGTGGCAAAGACTTCTTAGGACACAAAAATAAAAAATATATAAATTTATCAAAATTAAAAACCGTTCATCAAAAGACATCATCAAGAAAGTTAAAAGACCAGCCACAGGCTGGGAGAAAATGTTCACAATACATATACCTGGCAAAGTACTTATATCCAAAAGAGAGAAGCTTCTACAGATTAGTATGATGAAGATAAACAGCCCAATTTCTTTAAAAAAGAAGAAGAAAAAGAAAGAAAAGTGGGCAAAACACTTGGACACATCACAAAAGAAGCTGTCTAGACAGCAAATAAGTCCATGAAAAGATGCTCAACACCATTAATCATCAGGGAGATGCAAAGTCAAATCCCGATGAGATCCCAAAACATACCTACTAGGATGACTAAAATTAAGAAGACATACCAAGTGTTGGGTGAGAATGTGGAGCCTCTGGAACTCTCGTGTGCTCCTGGTGCAAATATAAAATTGTACAGTCACTTTGGGAAACAGTTGGGCAGTTTCTAATATAGTAAGCATATGGCTATACTGTGATCCAGCAGGTACACTCTTAGTTGTGTATACTTAGAAGAATGAGTGCTTATTTCCACCAAAACACTTGGATTTAACTTATCCTGGTGATGTTAATTTTGACCCCGGGTGAAGTTGGTGTCTGCCAATCTTCTCTACTTATAAAGTTACTATTTTTCTTTTATAATTAATAAATATCTTGAGGGAGATACTTTGAACTATGCAAATAACCTGATTCTCCTCAAACTTTTGCCCATTAATTTCAGCATCCATCAGTGGATTTTGCCTGCAACAGTTACTACTTTGATGTATGGATGGTGATCTTCGATTTCCCTTCTTCCTTCTACATTTATTAATTGAAATTCTTCTGTAAGGGAAACCTGTCCCCTCCTCCATTTATTTATTCATTTAATTATTTATTTGTACCAATGGACTCATGAATATTTAGTTTATTCTCTGGGTTACAATCTATCATTACAGAGTTCCAATAGTTCCAGGCTCTCTTTTCCTCAGCCTCTCATCATTCTCATTGGTTATTATTTCTTGAGTGGTTAGTTAGTAGATGCAGATGCCTATACTTGAAATTTTGGGAGATGTTACAAGGTGTAAAAAGACTCCAAATAGTTTGTGTTCCAGAAAAAGGCAAGAAACCCAGAACTGAAAGAGCCCCCAAGAAATGAAATGTACTGGGTATGCTGGGTCACCTCCCTGTGCCCCTCTCCCCGTCCCCACCGTTCTGTCTGCCCCGGAGGCTCCCCTGTGAGGATGTCATAAGTAGCCTCCCTCTCTGTCTTCTGGGTGGTGTGGCCAACAGGAGACACAAGTGGGAGATTGGGGAGGGCGGACAAGGAGGTGAGGTATTTATCCCCTCGGCTCCCTTCTTACAAGGTTTCTTCAGGTTGACTGCATCCCTCCACAAAATGCCACCTCTCCTATATGACACACACCTTCCAGGTCCAGGTAACCATTTCCCTCTTGTCCCTTGATGCATAGAGGTGTCAACAGCTCTGCTGACACCAACCCTAGGTACCTGCACCATCTCTCCTGGTTTCCCTAGCCACCCCACCTCCACACACCTTTACAAACAGCCTCCTTACAATTAAGTCCTGTTTCCTGTTGGGACCGTGACGAAGAAACCCCTAAATGTCTAGCCCATCTAGGATGTGTGGTTATCTGGAGTAAAAATACTAGAGCTTCCACCGTTGTTCACTTTGGGGGTTAATCATATCAACAGTTATTTTCTCAGCTCTAAACAGAATCTCCTTTGCCTTCGTTTGAGCTCATTTTCTCTTCCCTGGCCTTCTGTGGTCATTAAAAAAAAACAAACAAAAAAACTGCTGCTCAAAATCCTTTTTAATTGGAAATTCTTTTTTAAAAAATTTTTTGTTGAAATATAGTTGATTTATAATGTTGTGTTAGCTTCAGTTATACAGTAAAGTGATTCAGATAGATATATGTATTCTTCTTTTACATTCTCTTCCATTATAGTTATTACAAGACATTGAGTATAGTTCCCTGTGCTATACAGTAGGTCCTTGTTGGTTATCTATTTCATATATAGTAATGTGTATATTTTAATCCCAAACTCCTAATTTATTCCTCTCCCCTCCTCTCTTAATTGGAAACTCTTTATACAATTGAGAAAAGTCACTGTCACCCCTTAAACTTCTCTATTGTTCCTTTAACCCAACCTCACAGGACTACTTTTCTTCCCCTTTTCCCTCTTTCTTGTGTGCTTTGGGCCCCTCCAGCTCCTCCACATCATGAATTAAAAGAGTGACTCAAAGATACAAGGGAGGAGGGACCCCCATGTTCCTCATAATAGTCAAAAGGTGGAAGCAACCCAGGGTCCATCAACAGAGGATGGATAAACAAAAGGTGGTCCATACATACAGTGGAATATGATTCAGCCTTAGAAAGGAAGGAAGTTCTGACACATGCCAAGACATGATGAACTTTGGGGCATTATGCTAAATGACACAAATCCATTACAAAAGGACAAATCCTGTATAACTCCACCTATATGAGGGCCCTAGAGTCGTCAGAATTGTAGAGACAGAAAGTAGAATGGTGGTCATCAGGGGTTGGATGAAGGAAAGTGGGGAGTCAGTGTTTAATGGGGACAGAGTTTCAGTTTTGCAAGATAAAAAGAGCTCTGGAGATGGATGGTGGTGATGGTTGCACAACAATATGAATGTACTTAATGCTACTGAGCTGTAGAGTTAAAAATGGTAAATTTTATGTTACGTGTACATGACCGCAATTGTTTTTTTATGTGCACTTAACTTTTTAATTTTTATTTTATATTGGAGTATAGTTTATTTAAAATATTGTTAGTTTTAGGTGTACAACAAAGGGAATCAGTTATACATATACATATATCCATTCTTTTTCAGATTCTTTTCCCATATAGGTTATTACAGAATATTGAGTAGAGTTCCTTGTGCTATATTGTAGATCCTTGTTGTTTATCTGTTTTATGTATAGTAGTGTGCATATGTTAATCCCAAACTCCTAATTTATCCCTCCCCCAACCTTTCCACTTTGGTAACCATAAATTTGTTTTTGAAGTCTGCGAGTCTATTTCTGTTTTGTAAATAAGTTCATTTGTATCATTTTTTGAGATTCCACATATAAGTGATATCATATGATATTTGTTTTTCTCTCTCTGACTGACTTCACTTAGTATGATAATCTCTGGGTCCATCCATGTTGCTGCAAATGGCATCATTTCGTTCTTTTTTATGGCTGAGTAGTACTCCATTGTATATATGTACCACGTCTTCTTTATCCATTCCTCTGTTGATGGACATGAGGAAGGCATGGGAGACAACAGGTGTGACAAAACAGGACATTGGTGTGAAGCTTCTGGGGCAGGTGCTCCTGGGGAGCACAACTCAGGGGTGTTCTCTTCCCTCAGGTGCAGTGGAGCAGAGTGACTTAGGGGTCAAGTGACAGGAATCGGGCAAGGAAATGGGGGAGGGATGGGAAAGAAGAGGAAGTGGGTGTAGAACATCAGGGCTTCATGGATTCAGGAAGTGTTTAAGAACAGAGAGAGAGGAATCAGAGCTGCCACAGTTGATACAGAGTAGCTATTAGTCATTTGTAGGTGTTTCTACAACGTTTCATGTATGACGAAGCAACCCCTGTCATCCAGACAGGATTCCAGATCCTCAGCAAAGCAGACCGAAGCCCACATCCTCCCGTAAGCATGCTCTGTCCAGGGGTACCTGGTAAGGGGCATGGCTTTTACCCTTTTGCCATGGCTGGATCCTGGCTCATGCCCTCAGCACACGGGCAACCACCGCTTTCCATGGAGTGCAGACCTGGGGTAGCACATCATTAAACGAATGGACTGCATTTTTCATGTCTTAAAGCTTTGAACAGATTCCACCTGGAAAACATTAAGCAGATGCCTGTTTGCAGATATGCTAACCCCATTTTAATTATGACACAAGCCTCAACTGCTGAATGGTGTTTCTTGCGAATCTATCACTAAAATATGCCTGCTATTTACCGAATGGGGCTTGTAAGTAAACAGGGGCTGTGACTGCAGAATTCCTTTTCCTCTTTGGCTCAGACTCATGCCTGGGCTCACAGCAGACCAAAAATCACAAAACAAAGTTATCTCAGAGAAAAGATTCATTTGTCCCATTAAAACTTTTTATCTAATGTTACAATTTTTATATATGGTTCTATTGGATTTGCTGTTTGGTTGAGAATTCTTATATTCATGTTCATGAATGAGATTGACCTATAATAATTCTTTCTGTTAATATCCTTGTCTACTTCTGTTTCAAAATTCATACTGGCCTTTTCATAAAATGAGCTATTTTCATAAAAAAAAAATTGTGATCAGGAACTTGGAATTTTGAGAGTAAAGCTTAGTGCATTTGCAAAGTGTTGATTCTGGAGTTCTGATGTCAGGCCCTCTGTTTAGAGACCGGAAGCATGTGGGTCATGGTGACTCCATTTCTTTGTGGTCCCCACCCTTATTTCCATCACACTTCGCCTCCAGTTCCCCCAACTCGGGCCTCAGGGACACCCTGAAAGTCTTTCTGCATGGAGGGGCTGGAGGGGGAACCCCCCCAGACAGATGGGACTCTGGGAAACGTGTGAAGGAAGAGTAATCAGGGATGTGGCTGTGAGGGGTGAAGGACCACAGGCCTGCGTGTAGCAGAGGACACCGGGTCAGTGGGCCCAAGAGCCTTTGAGCCAGCTGCCTGGGAGAGTAGAGGCCCAGGCGATGAGGTTTGGGGCTGTGAGAACATTCCTGGATTGTTACTTCATTTTTCACAACTGTGTACCTTGACTATCTAGGGGGTGTACGTGCCTAAAAGATAGGAGAGCAGTTCTACTCCTTTGGGGCCCCGATCCCTACAGGCTGCATAAGAGGAGTTTGTGTATTTAAATGAACAGATAAACAAAGAAATGCTCTCCTTTAGAACGTCACGGGCAGCTTGCAGGTTTGAAATAAACAGATGCTTTGTTGAGCTGGGTCTGGAAAGCAGTTCCCAAAGTGTGATCTAGGGACCCAGGGGGGGTCCTTGAGGTCAAAACAGTTTTCCTAATGTTAACATATCATTTGCCTGTTTACTCTCTTGAGTATACAGTGGACTTTTCCCAAAGCTCTTGGAGCTCTGTTGATGACATCTTTCTGATGCTTAATGGAATATTGTATATTTAAGATTTCTCAGTTTTCACCCACATACACAAGAGGTCTTCAGAGCCCTCAGTCATTTTTGAGAGGGTGCAAAGAGTTGCTGGAACCAGAAAGTCTGAGAACCTGTGGATTAAGGCATGTGATTTAGATCAGACCAAAATGATGGCAGCCAGAAAGACCTGTGAGAAAGGTCGAGAATCAGAGAGTCATCATCTGTTCTCTTTTTTTTTTTTTTTTTGCAGGAAAAACTGCAGAGACAATCTAATGGATGAAGATGAGAAAGACAGGGCAAAGAGGTAAGAGGGGCGACTTCCCCGCCCCAGCAGTGTTGTGTGTTCCGCCGTCTGAACCCTGCTCGTCCTCACTCTACAGCGGAAAGCACAGGCAGGCAGGCGGCTGGGGCACATGCCTTTCACTCCTTGAAATACTGCATCGCTTTGCTCAAAAAATTCAAACCAGTTCCCTCAATTTTGTTCCTTACCCAGAAATTACTGATTGTTTGGGACTTGCCAAGTGGTTTACAGTTTTCGCATGTCCATGTGGTGACCCTGTTGACCGGGGCCTCCTTTCAGAAGCCTCCAGTTACTGCATTTCCAGGACGGACGCTGCTTGGCAAGGCAGCCTGATTGCAGCCAGACCAGCCTGGGTTTAAATCCTGGATGTGCTGTCAGGGAGCTGTTGGCCCTGGACAATAATTGGAATAATCATCGGCACGCGCTGAACATGGAATAACCATCCCCACTGGGTTAAGCTCTTCCATATATGTTATCTCAGCTTCCCCGTCGGAAAGTGGAGCTATCACAGCAGCTTGGCGCTGTTGTCGGGTTGACCAGAAAGCCTAGCTTGGTCGCTGGCACGTCAGTGCTGTTAGAACCGTGTCTGTGCTTAATCCTTCACTGGACATTTATTGAACACCTACTGTATACGAGGTGGAGTCATAAAGTAGATATTTTGTATTATTTTATTTTATTTTTATTTTTTTGGCCTCACCGCGGGGCATGTGGGATCTTAGTTCCCTGACCAGGGATTGATCCCGTGCCCCGTGCATTGGAAGTGTGGAGTCTTAACCACTGGACCGCCAGGGAAGTCCCCCATAAAGTGGATATTTTGAAGGTAGAGGCCGGTCGGGTGTTATCTGTCTCACATGATCAGACCGAGTTGGCAGTGACCACACCAGGCTCTGGGGAAATAAAGATGAATAAGAGGCGTGCCCATGAGGAGGGCCCAGGTGCATGGTGGTGATGGGTAGGTGACCGCAGGTCATTAGGCTGCATGGTGACAGGCCCAGCGGTGGTGTCCTGTGGCGACACGGGATGTCCTGTCTCAGGAGGGCCTTCACTCAGGCCCGGAGGACTAGCCTCCTTCCTCCAAAAAGCTCTTTCCCCTCTGCTCCTGCCACTGCCTATGCCTGGCAGGTCCCTCCGCCCTCTGACAGCCTCTTAAACACCTACAGGGCTGAAGGGTTTGCCCACCTCCCTTCACAGAGCCCACTCCCTGGTTGTCACCTACAGAATCCTCCACTTTCGAATGACGGAGCCCTCAGAAGTCACCCAGTTCAGCAGCCCCGGGGGTGTCTGTCCTTCCCCATCACCTGGTGCGGGGGCAGCCATGAGGACAATAAATCCCCAGCCACTCAGACCTCTGAGACCTGAGTCTTTCCCTGTGGGGCACAGGGGAAGTGTGCATTGGTTGTTAATTTCCCAGATATTTCCTTAAGCACATCAGGGAGCTGGGCAATGGCCAGAGGGGTAGGCAAACTCAGGTTGGTGTGGAGTGAGGGTTGTTGGAGCTGGAGGGCCGGCACTGGGGGTACATCATACTCTAAACCTCTACTTCTCCGTAGGTTTGCAACTGTTCCGTAATAACAAGGTAAACAAACAACAATACGAGGAACTCCCCGGATTATTCTGAACTTACAGGCACATCACTTGGCACTGGGGACCATGGCTCCCTTAGGCCACCACCTACAAGGGCTGTAAACTCCACGTGGGTCCCAAGCAACATGCAAATGAATAGGTCAGACGAGACCAAACTGGAATGGAGTCCTTATGCCCTCTCTCCCGGGCAGGCTTCCAGCTCTCTGCTCTGGGGCATCTCGCCTCTTGGTTGCCTGCCAGGCCGCTGTGGAGACAGGGCAGGAGGCAGAGGCCTGGGCTGCACTCCTGGCTGGCCCTCTCCTACCTGATGGATTCCAACAAGCGCCTTCACCTCGCTAAGCCTCCACCTTCTCAGCTGCAACACGAGGGTCATCATTTCTGCCCTGCCCTCCTCTCGGGCTGTTTTGGGAACAGCCACAAAATACACCAAGAAGCTTTTTATTTTTTTAAGTATTAATCGCTACCTGTATGTGAAGATGCAGGACATTTTCCGTTAACACATTTATAAGCTGTTCCCATTAGCAATAATGAAAAGGTCAGTGGTGGTGGCCCGTGGTCACTGGGCGTGTCCTGTGTACCCTGATAACTTTCGGGTGCACAGTACCAGGCTAAGTGCTTTTCTATGCATTATCTCATATCACCTCCTCCACATTCCTTTGAGGTGTGTATCATCATTATTCCCATTTTACAGATGAGGAAACTAAGGCCCAATAAGGTTAAGTAACTTGTCAAACACCCTAAAGCTCTAACAAGTAGCAGAAGTGGAAGATAAACACAGGCTTCCTAAACCTTGGACTCTGTTCTTATTCTCTGGACCACACACATATCTCTTCACATGAGAACTAATTCGGTCTCTCCGGCAGGTCCAGACCATGTCCTGATGTGACTTTGAGTCCACAGGAGTTTGGCTTTTGCCGTCATCATCTTTAATGTCACCCCCAGGCCCACAGTCTCGGCCCTGTCTTTTTACTGCACGGCTTACCTCAAAATCAAGAAGAGGTAAAATGCATGTTTAGGCTCTACCATACTCAGAGATCATCCAATACAGATATTCCAATAAAATCTTGGCTAAAAATTCTTAGAAATCCAATTGTATGCAGTTTCTTTCCGTTTATTCCCATCCCCATTTGCTTTGAGCCGTGGGCACCCATGCCACCAAATTGCCTATTTGGAAACCTCCCCCCCCGCACAGACACCCGTCAGTGAGGCAGCTGGTCCTCACTCCCCTCTTGTCCTCAGATGGGGAAACGGGTTTTATAATGTTTAGGAACACCCAGATCTCTTTGCCAGAAGAGCAGCAATAATGCAGTATTCTTTGTAACACTTGCGGGGGAAAAAAAAACAAGGACAAAACAAACACACTCCTAAAATTGTATCACTTCCAAAGCCTCTAGCTATGTGGGTTTTATAGCAGCAACATGGGAGGCCCTTCCCCTAATCCCACCTGGAGGTCTGATACGAATTGTTTTCACTCTGGTATTTTTGATGAGATTAGAAATGTTTAGCTTCAGATCAGATCTCTCGTTGTCTCCAGAAAACATGAGCTATATTAGGCAAGGTTTTCAAAGCTTTGGGGAATTCATGGTTTATTTGGATTGTTTGATCAAGTATTCTAAACCAGGACACGGATCCACTTTCTGCTGTGAATTTCCATGTAAATCCAGTGAGTATTGAGTGCCTTATTGTGTGTACAGAACTATGTGCTTTTTCTTTAGGGAAGATGTAAAAACATGGTCCTTGTACTCAGAAAAGAAACTGTTTGATTGAGAGACATTTGGATCCCTAGATAATGAGGCACAGTTTACCAGTCATAAGCACATTTTTCTAATTCTTATGTGACACTGTTTGGCGGTGTGTGTGTGTGTGTGTGTGTGTCATCCAGGAAGTAGTGTGGTGTGGCAGGAAGTGCATGGGCTTAGAATCAGACAGTCCCAGCTTTGATTCTTGCCACTTTTACTTTCCGTCCTTAGACGAGCTAAAAAAAACCTCTCCTGGCCTCAGTTTCCTACTCTGTAAAATGGGGGTGTTAATAGCAGCACCCTCTTCCTAGGGTTATTGCAGGAACTAAATGGAGCTCAGTATAAGACCCTAGCACAGTGCAGGGTACACAGTGCTAATAAGAAAAGCTAACACTTCCGGGGCACACACTGTGTGTCTGCAGCATCTTGCATGCATTAACTCTAAACCTCGACATAGGTTATTTTTAGTCCCATTTTACAGTGGAGAAACCGGAGGCTGAGGGCTCACACAGGCAGGCAGGGGCAGGCAGGGATTCCCATTCAGGCATCAGTTCCTAAAGTCTGGGCTCCTGACAACTTCTTATGACATGATTCACCCACGTGCCCAAGGGGTAGGAACAGAAAGCATTGGTAAGAATCATCACTTTCCAAAGAAAGCAAGCTTCTGTAACTTGGCAGTATTGTAAAATACAGCTCACTCCATTTCTTGATAGAAGTGAATGCTAAGAAGAAAGTCTTTCATGTGAGCCTCCTTTAATCCAATATTAAATGGTCAGTTCATTGGTATTAATTAAAATTACAGTATGTCATCAGTGAAGGTCTATTTCCATAACCTCGTGCATTTTCACTGAGGGAGGGAGGATGGGTGGTGAGTTTAGAATTGTGCTGCCCCTTGCAGGACATTTGGTCCTGTCCAAAATGTCCATGAGACACTTGGTCCATAAGATATTTGGTCCACACCAAAAGGCCCTTGAAATTTGGTCCTATCCAAAACATCCATGAACATATTTGGTCCATGCCAAATGGTTTTGGACGGGACCAAAATATCAAGGACCTTTTGGCATGGACCAGATGTCTCCCTGGAAGTTTTGGATAGGACCAAAGTTCAAGGACATTTTGGCATGGACCAAGCATCTTATGGACCAGATGTCTTATGGATGTTTTGGACAGGACCAAATGTTTGCTAACCATGTCGCCTTTTTTTTTTAAATCAATGTATAGTTGATTTCCAATGTTGTGTTACTTTCAGGTGTACAGCAAAGTGATTCAGTTATACATACATATATATCCATAATACATACATATTTTTTTCAGATTTGTTTCCCGTTTTCAGATTCTTTTCCATTTTAGGTTATTACAAGATATTGAGTATAATTCCCTGTGCTATACAGTAGATCCTGTTGTTTATCTATTTTATGTATAGTAGTTTGTATGTGTTAATTCCAAATTCCTAGTTTATCCCTCCCCTTGCTTCCCCTTTGGTAAATATAAGTTTGTTTTCTGTCTGTGAGTCTGTTTCTGTTTTGTAAATAAGTTCATTTATATCATTTTTGAGATTCCACATATAAGTGATACCATATGGTGTTTGTCTTTCTCGTATGACTGACTTCACTTAGTGTGATAACCTCTAACCTTCATCCATGTTGCTGCAAACGACAAATTTTCTTTTTTTTTTGTGGCCTTTCGTCAATAAGGATCAAGAGTGTCAGGCAAGAGTAGCTGCTTCTTAGAGTTCTCTACAGGGCGAGTGCTGGTTCTGAAACACAAGCTAGACCATTTTATTATTCTTTGACCCTAATCCTTAGTCTCAACACCAATGAAATGGTTCAGGCAAGAGGGAGGAGTTAAAACACAACAAATAAGAAGCTTACACATGCAGTTTTTTTTAAAAAATTATTTATTTATTTATTTATTTTTGGCTGCGTTGGGTCTTCGTCACTGTGCACAGGTTTTCTCTAGTTGCGGCGAGTGGGGTCTATTCTTCAGTGCAGTGCGCAGGTTTCTCATTGCGGTGGCTTCTCTTGTTGGGGAGCATGGGCTTCAGTAGTTGTGGCACACAGTCTCAGTAGTTGTGGCTCGTGGGCTCTAGAGTGCAGGCTCAGTAGCTGTGGCACACAAGCTTAGCTGCTCCACAGCATGTGGGATCTTCCTGGACCAGGGCTCGAACCCGTGTCCCCTGGATTGGCAGGCGGATTCTTAACCACTGCGCCACCAGTTAAGTCTCTACATGCAGTTTTGCAGAAGCAGGCATTGCAGAAGGAAAAGCTTCAGCACTGGGAGGCTGGTTGTTACTTCCAGTCCCTCCTGGGGGTGTTGGTTGCTGTGGACCAATGACAGCTGCCATTCCATCACCCTCACATCAGGATTGGTTAATTAAGTATGTGAGCAAATGGAAGATACAGAAGGGGATAACGTAGCATTACCCTGCCCTCCAAGAGCTTTTAGGCAGGTTGGGGGCATCCTCCAAGCATAAAGGGGAAAGAACATACCCGAGGGGTCTGTGTTTGGCAGAGCCGGGAAGATGATCAGAATTTGTGAGCTCTGCTTTCTCAGCCGGGTGTCCTTTCGTGGAGAGTAACTTGGTTAAGAGGAGAGACTGACCTCATCGTTTCATTTCTCTGTTGTAAATTATGTAGGTGTAACAGGAAAGGCCGGCCTGCACCGTGAAGGTTGTAGCCCACTTGGAGGACTTCTGCCCTGTGCACACTTGCCAATGTCCCTGTGTCAGGCTCAGTGCGGAGAGAAAAAGCTTGGCCCTGGGCAGTGCATGTAGCTGTTCCCGGCTGGAGCACATCTATCATGCTAATTTTGCTGTGTTTTTCTTTCTTAGGCTTCTGACCGGGTGTTAGGTACATCTTCATAAGCCCACACACAGGGAGAAAACGGCAGTCAAAAAATTTGAGGCTCCTTTCTGTCTGTTTTATTTGGTGATTAAGGCAGCAGCAGGCATTGCGAGAACATAGTGGTATCAGGACACACGATGCATTCCTATTACCCTGTAGTTTCCAGATGAGTGACTGCATTCAAAGCAAAGGGGAGGGTAGCAGTGTACTTGCAGGCAGAATGCTAATTCTTACTTTGGCCCAGTAAACAGAGACGGGAACGGCGCCGCCTTCTGTTTGGGGCTCTTGGCTTTCACCCTAGTGGGGTCCCTCGGTTGACAAGAAGGCTTGTCAGAAGGAGAAATGTTTTCCTGGTAGGCCTAGAAACTTGGGACTGTCCCAGCTCAGGCAGACCTGACACCTTCCTGGGGGCATCTGAGGCAAAGGGCAATTTCCTAAACTCCCTTTCAATCATTTCAATAAATTTTACTTTTCTAATTTTTATTTTATATTGGAGTATAGTTGATTAACAATGTTCTGTTAGTTTCAGGTGTACAGCAAAGTGATTCAGTTATACATGTATCTACTCTTTTTTTTTTTTTTTTTTTTGGCTGCATTGGGTATTGGTTGCTGTGCGCGACCTTTCTCTAGTTGTGGCGAGCGGGGATTATTCTTCGTTATGGTGCGCGGACTTCTCATTTCAGTGGCTTCTCTTGTTGCGGAGCACAGGCTCTAGGCGCGCGGGCTTCAGTAGTTGTGGCATGCAGGCTCAGGAGTTGTGGCGCATGGGCTTAGTTGCTTCACGGCATATGGGATCTTCCCGGAACAGGGATTGAACCCATGTCCCCTGCACTGGCAGGCAGATTCTTAACCACTATGCCACCAGGGAAGTCCTGTATCTACTCTTTTTCAAGTTCTTTTCCCATTTAGGTTATTACAGCATATTGAGCAGAGTTCCCTGTGCTATACAGTAGGTTAGGGTTGGTTGTCTATTTTAAATATAGCAGTGTGTACATGTCAACCCCAAACTCCCAATCTATTTTTTTTTTTGTCTGAATGCTTTATTTTTTTTTTAATTGGGGTATAATTGATTTACAATGTTGTTAGTTTCAGGTGTACAGCAAAGTGAATCTGTCATAAAAATACATATATCCACTCTTTTTTTAGATTCTTTTCCCATATAGGCCATTACAGAGTATTGAGTAGAGTTCCCTGTGCTATACAATAGGTCCTTATTAGTTATCTATTTCATATATAGTAGTGTGTATGTATCGGTCCCAATCTTCCAATTTATCCATCCCCCCCCTTCCCTGCTTAACTCCCAGTAACCATAAGTTTGTTTTCTACATCTGTAACTCTGTTTTGGTTTTGTAGATAAGTTCATTTGTAGCCCTTTCTTAGATTCCACATATAAGCAGTATCATATAATATTTGTCTTTCTCTGTCCGACTTACTTCACTCAGTATGATAATCTCTAGGTCCATCCATGTTGCAGCAAATGGCATTATTTCTTTCTTTTTTATGGCTGTGTAATATTCCATTGTATATACATACCACATCTTCTTTATCCATTCCTCTGTTGATGGGCATTTAGGTTGCTTCCATGTCCTGGCTATTGTGAATAGTGCTGCAATGAACATTGGGGTACGTGTATCTTTTCGAATTATGGTTTTCTCTGATATATGCCCAGGAGTGGAATTGCTGGATCGTATGGTAGCTCTATTTTCAGTTTTTTAAGGAACCTCCATAGTGTTCTCCATAGTGGCTGCACCAGTTTACATTCCCATCAACAGTGTAGGAGGGTTCCCTTTTCTCCACACCCTCTCCAGCATTTATTGTTTGTAGACATTTTGTTGATGGCCATTCTGACTGGTGTGAGGTTATACCTCATTGTAGTTTTGATTTGCATTTCTCTAATAATTAGTGATGTTGAGCATCTTTTCATGTGCTTTTTAACCATCATCTTTGGAGAAATGTCTATTTAGATCTTCTGCCCATTTTTTGATTGGGTTGTTTGTTTTTTTTGATATTGAGCTGCATGAGCTGTTTGTATATTTTGGAGATTAATCCCTTGTTGGTTGCTTCGTTTGCAAATATTTTATCCCATTCTGAGGGTTTTCTTTCATTTTGTTTATGGTTTCCTTCGCTGTGCAAAAGCTTTTAAGTTTAATTGGGTCCCATTTGTTTATTTTTGTTTTTATTTCATTATTCTAGGAGGTGGATTGAAAAAGATCTTGCTGCAATTTATGTCAGAGAGTATTCTCCCTATGTTTTCCTCTAAAAGTTTTATAGTATCGGCCTTACATTTAGGTCTTTAATCCATTTTGAGTTTATTTTTGTGTATGGTGTTAAGGTGTGTTCTAATTTCATTCTTTTACATGTAGCTGTCCAGTTTTCCCAGCACCACTTATTAAAGAGACTGTCTTTTCTCCATTGTATATTCTTGCCTCCTTTGTCATAGATTAGGTGACCATAGGTGTGTGGGTTTCTCCCAACCTATTTTAAATTGAAAAAGGATGCTCAGAACTCCACCATCTTGAAAATGCAACCTTTCTTTAGAAAAGTCTAAACATTTCTCTTAGAATTTCGGTAACAAGTTCCTAAGGATTGTGCTCCCATGAAATCCTTCCCCCAGGTAAACATTAAGTAAGAATCACTAGGAAATGAGGCCAGCTTCCCATTTAAGCCTCAACATTTTCTGATAACTCTGGTTAAGAGTCAAGATGTCCCCGTTACATCTCACAAAAGAACAGGCTCAGTGGAGCTCAGTTATGCCCCAAATGCTTAGCTGGGGCTGTGCAGTAGAAAACAGACTGAGTTGCCAGATTTTTCTGAGATGAGAGTGGCACCAGCCTGACCCATCTTGATCCCTGTGGGGTGACTTCCCCTCCCCACCCCCCATACAGATGACGTTCTCTCTCTCTTTTTTTTTTTCTTCTTCTGATGTTCTCTTCTTGAACCAAGTTGCTGAAGGCTCCTGGGCTCGGCGGTGCCCGCAAACCCCGCTGCCTTGGTGTGCAGGGATGCTGCGTGGTTATGGAAATGAGGAGGGGTGAGCCGGGCCTTAAATGGACCTTGCTTTATGCGAGAGTTTCCCAAAATGTATTCTAGGAAACTCTAATCCCGCGAAGTGCCCTCAAAAACACGTTGGAGCCATGCTGTTTACTGTTTCTCCCTTTTGGAAAGTTTCAGGGCTTCTTAGCACATGAAAGGTACTACGGCTGCAATTAGCACATAAGCAAACCAAACTTTGTTCCATTTTTTTTTTTTTTTTAATTTATTTATTTATGGCTGTGCTGGGTCCTCGCCTCTGTGCGAGGGCTCTCTCTAGTTGCGGCAAGCGGGGGCCACTCTTCATCGCGGTGCGCGGGCCTCTCACCGTCACGGCCTCTCTCGTTGCGGAGCACAGGCTCCAGACGCGCAGGCTCAGTAATTGTGGCTCACGGGCCCAGTCGCCCCGCGGCATGTGGGATCTTCCCAGACCAGGGCTCGAACCCGTGTCCCCTGCACTGGCAGGCAGATTCTCAACCACTGCGCCACCAGGGAAGCCCACTTTGTTCCATTTTATGTCACCCTGCATTGAAAAAAAATTATCTGGAAAAAATTTTTAAAAGTAGTAACAACAAAACAAACTTCTCTGTCTACAGTCCTTCCCCTTTCTCCAAATAATTCTTCATGATTTTCCATGGAAGACCCTTACCCAATACTGTCTTATGCAGTAGGCATGTCAACTTTATTCCCATCATTTTGAGTATGTTTTCTAATACATAAACAATACCAAAACAACACTTGAAAAATACTGAAATGTTGGGACTTCCCTGGTGGCACAGTGGCTGAGAACCCGCCTACCAATGCAGGGGACACGGGTTCAAGCCCTGGTCCGGGAAGATCCCACATGCTGCGAAGCAGCTAAGCCCGCGTGCCACAACTACTGAGCCTGCGCTCTAGAGCCCGCGAGCCGCAACTACTGAGCCTGCGTGCCACAGCTACTGAAGCCCATGTGCCTAGAGCCCGTGCTCTGCAACAAGAGAAGCCACTGCAATGAGAAGCCCACGCACCACAATGAAGAGTAGCCCCCACTCGACACAACTAGAGAAAGCCCGCGCACAGCAACGAAGACCCAACACAGCCCAAAATATATAAATAAATTTATAAAAAAAAAAAAAAGAAAAATACTGAAATGTTTGAAGAAGTAAACGTAGTTGATTAATAATCATACCACCTAGAGATACAGACACTGTTAATGTTTTGACATATTTCCCATCATGTTTTTCTACATTTCCATCAAATTCTAACAGGAACACTCTTTTTAAAATTTATTTTATTGAAGTATAGTTGATTTACAGTGTTGTGTTAATTTCTGCTATGTAGTAAAGTGACTCAATTATATGTATATATACATTCTTTTTCATATTCTTTTTCCATTATGGTTTTTCACCAGATATTGAACATAGTTCCCTGTGTAGGACCTTGTTGTTTATCCATTCTATATATAATAATAGTTTGCATTTGCTAACCCCAAACTCCTACTCCATCCCTCCCTCAACCCCCATCCCCCTTGGCAACCACCAGTCTGTTCTCTGTCTCTGAGTCTCTTTCTGTTTCACAGATAAGTTCATTTGTGTCATATTTTAGATTCCACATCTAAGTGGTATCATATGGTATTTGTCTTTCTCTTTCTGACTTCACTTAGTATGATAATCTCTAGGTCCATCTGTGTTGCTGCAAATGGCATTATTTCATTCTTTTTATAGCTGAGTAATATTCCATTGTATATGTACCACATCTTCTTTATCCTTTCAGCTGTTGATGGACATTTAAGTTGTTTCCATGTCTTGGCTATTGTGAATAGGGCTGCTATGAACATAGGGGTGCATGTATCATTTTGAATTATAGTTTTGTCTGGATATATGCCCAGGAGTGGGATTGATGGATCATATGGTAACTCTATTTTCAGTTTTCTGAGGAACTTCCATACTGTTTTCCGTAGTGGCTGTGCCAATTTACATAACAGGAATATTCTTTCTTTTTTTAATTATTTTATTTTTTAAAATTTTTAAATTTTATTTAATTTATTTTTTTATACAGCAGGTTCTTACTAGTCATCAATTTTACACACATCAGTGTATACATGTCAATCCCAATCGCCCAATTCAGCACACCACCATCCCCACCTCCCTGCGGTTTCCCCCCCTTGGTGTCCATACATTTGTTCTCTACATCTGTGTCTCAACTTCTGCCCTGCAAACTGGTTCATCTGTACCATTTTTCTAGGTTCCACATACATGCGTTAATATACGATATTTGTTTTTCTCTTTCTGACTTACTTCACTCTGTATGACAGTCTCTAGATCCATCCACGTCTCAACAAATGACTCAATTTTGTTCCTTTTTATGGCTGAGTAATATTCCATTGTATATATGTACCACAACTTCTTTATCCATTTGTCTGTCAATGGGCATTTAGGTCAATTCCATGACCTGGCTATTGTAAATAGTGCTGCAATGAACATTGGGGTGCATGTGTCTTTTTGAATTATGGTTTTCTCTGGGTATATGCCCAGTAGTGGGATTGCTGGATCATATGGTAATTCTATTTTTAGTTTTTTAAGGAACCTCCATACTGTTCTCCATAGTGGCTGTATCAATTTACATTCCCACCAACAGTGCAAGAGGGTTCCCTTTTCTCCACACCCTCTCCAGCATTTGTTGTTTGTAGATTTTCTGATGATGCCCATTCTAACTGGTGTGAGGTGATACCTCATAGTAGTTTTGATTTGCATTTCTCTAATAATTAGTGATGTTGAGCAGCTTTTCATGTGCTTCTTGGCCATGTGTATGTCTTCTTTGGAGAAATGTCTATTTAGGTCTTCTGCCCATTTTTGGATTGGGTTGTTTGTTTCTTTAATATTGAGCTGCATGAGCTGTTTATATATTTTGGAGATTAATCCTTTGTCCGTTGATTCATTTGCAAATATTTTCTCCCATTCTGAGGGTTGTCTTTTCGTCTTGTTTATGGTTTCCTTTGCTGTGCAAAAGCTTTTAAGTTTCATTAGGTCCCATTTGTTTATTTTTGTTTTTATTTCCATTACTCTAGGAGGTGGATCAAAAAAGATCTTGCTATGATTTATGTCAAAGAGTGTTCTTCCTATGTTTTCCTGTAAGAGTTTTATAGTGTCTGGTCTTACATTTAGGTCTCGAATCCATTTTGGATTTATTTTTGTGTATGGTGTTAGGGAGTGTTCTAATTTCATTCTTTTACATGTAGCTGTCCAGTTTTCCCAGCACCACTTATTGAAGAGACTGTCTTTTCTCCATTGTATATCCTTGCCTCCTTTGTCATAGATTAGTTGACCATAGGTGCGTGGGTTTATCTCTGGGCTTTCTATCTTGTTCCATTGATCTATGTTTCTGTTTTTATGCCAGTACTATATTGTCTTGATTACTGTAGCTCTGTAGTATAGTCTGAAGTCAGGGAGTCTGATTCTTCCAGCTCTGTTTTTTTCCCCTCAAGACTGCTTTGGCTATTTGGGGTCTTTTGTGTCTCCATACAAATTTTAAGATTATTTGTTTTAGTTCTGTAAAAAATGCCATTGGTAATTTGATAGGGATTGCATTGAATCTGTAGATTGCTTGGGGTAGTAGAGTCATTTTCACAGTGTTGATTCTTCCAATCCAAGAACATGGTATATCTCTCCATCTAGTTGTATCACCTTTAATTTCTTTCATCAGTGTCTTACAGTTTTCTGCATACAGGTCTTTTGTCTCCCTAGGTAGGTTTATTCCTAGGTATTTTATTCTTTTTGTTGCAGTGGTAAATGGGAGCGTTTCCTTAATTTCTCTTTCAGATTTTTCATCATTAGTGTATAGGAATGCAAGAGATTTCTGGGCATTAATTTTGTATCCTGCAACTTTACCAAATTCATTGATTAGCTTTAGTAGTTTTCTGGTGGCATTTTTAAGGATTCTCTGTGCATAGTATCATGTCATCTGCCAACAGTGACAGTTTTACGTCTTCTTTTCCAATTTGTATTCCTTTTATTTCTTTTTCTTCTCTGATTACCGTGGCTAGGACTTCCAAAACTATGTTGAATAATAGTTGTGAGAGTGGACATCCTTGTCTTGTTCCTGATCTTAGAGGAAATGCTTTCAGTTTTTCACCATTGAGAATGATGTTTGCTGTGGGTTTGTCGTATATGGCCTTTATTATGTTGAGGTAGGTTCCCCCTATGCCCACTTTCTGAAGAGTTTTTATCATAAATGAGTGTTGAATTTTATCAAAAGCTTTTTCTGCATCTATTGGGATGATCATATGGTTTTTATTCTTCAATTTGTTAATATGGTGTATCACATTGATTGATTTGCGTATATTGAAGAATCCTTGCATCCCTGGGATAAATCCCACTTGATCATGGTCTATGATCCTTTTAATGTGCTGTTGGATTCTGTTTGCTAGTATTTTGTTGAGGATTTTTGCATCTATATTCATCAGTGATATTGGTCTGTAATTTTCTTTTTTTGTAGTATCTTTGTCTGGTTTTGGTATCAGGGTGATGGTGGCCTCATAGAATGAGTTTGGGAGTGTTCCTTCCTCTGCAATTTTTTGGAAGAGTTTGAGAAGGATGGGTGTTAGTTCTTCTCCAAATGTTTGATAGAATTCACCTGTGAAGTCATCTGGTCCTGGACTTTTGTTTGTTGGAAGATTTTTAATCACAGTTTCAATTTCATTACTTGTGATTGGTCTGTTGATATTTTCTATTTTTTCCTGGTTCAGTCTTGGAAGGTTATACCTTTGTAAGAATTTGTCCATTTCTTCCAGGTTGTCCATTTGATTGGCATAGAGTTGCTTGTAGTAGTCTCTTAGGATGCTTTGTATTTCTGCAGTGTCTGTTGTAACTTCTCCTTCTTCATTTCTAATTTTATTGATTTGAGTCCTCTCCCTCTTTTTCTTGATGAGTCTGGCTAAAGATTTATCAATTTTGTTTATCTTCTCAAAGAACCAGCTTTTAGTTTTATTGATCTTTGCTATTGTTTTCTTTGTTTCTACTTCATTGATTTCTGCTCTGATCTTTATGATTTCTTTCCTTCTGCTAACTTTGGGTTTTGTTTGTTCTTCTTTCTCTAGTTCCTTTAGGTGTAAGATTAGATTGTTTATTTGAGATTTTTCTTGTTTCTTGAGGTAGGCTTGTATAGCTATAAACTTCCCTCTTAGAACTGCTTTTGCTGCATCCCATAGGTTTTGGATCGTTGTGTTTTCATTGTCATTTGTCTCTAGGTATTTTTTGATTTCCTCTTTGATTTCTTCAGTGATCTCTTGGTTATTTAGTAACACATTGTTTAGCCTCCATGTGTTTGTGTTTTTCACATTTTTTTCCCTGTAATTCATTTCTAATCTCATAGTGTTGTGGTCAGAAAAGATGCTTGATATGATTTCAATTTTCTTAAATTTACTGAGGCTTGATTTGTGACAAGATGTGATCTATCCTGGAGAATGTTCTGTGCACACTTGAGAAGAAAGTGTAATATGCTGTTTTTGGATGGAATGTCCTATAAATATCAATTAAATCTATCTGGTCTATTGTGTCATTTAAAGCTTTTGTTTCCTTATTTATTTTTATTTTGGATGATCTGTCCATTGGTGTAAGTGAGGTGTTAAAGTCCCCCACTATGATTGTGTTACTGTCGATTTCCTCTTTTATAGCTGTTAGCAGTTGCCTTATGTATTGAGGTGCTCCTATGTTGGGTGCAGATATATTTATAATTGTTATATCTCCTCCTTGGATTGATCCATTGATCATTATGTAGTGTCCTTCCTTGTCTCTTGTAACATTCTTTATTTTAAAGTCTATTTTATCTGCTATGAGTATTGCTACTCCAGCTTTCTTTTGATTTCCATTTGCATGGAATATCTTTTTCCATCCCCTCACTTTCAGTCTGTATGTGTCCCTAGGTCTGAAGTGGGTCTCTTGTAGACAGCATATAGATGGGTCTTGTTTTTGTATCCATTCAGCAAGCCTGTATCTTTTGGTTGGAGCATTTAATCCATTCACGTTTAAGGTAATTATCAATATGTATGTTCCTATGACCATTTTCTTAATCGTTTTGGGTTTGTTTTTGTAGGTCCGTTTCTTCTGTTGTGTTTCCCACTTAGAGAAGTTCCTTTAGCATTGGTTGTAGAGCTGCTTTGGTAGTGCTGCATTCTCTTAGCTTTTGCTTGTCTGTAAAGCTTTTGATTTCTCCATCAAATCTGAATGAGATCCTTGCCAGGTAGAGTAATCTTGGTTGTAGGTTCTTCCTTTTCATCACTTTAAGTATATCATGCCACTCCCTTCTGGCTTGTAGAGTTTCTGCTGAGAAATCAGCTGTTAACCTTATGGGAGTTCCCTTGTATGTTATTTGTCGTTTTTCCCTCGCTGCTTTCAATAATTTTTCTTTGTCTTTAATTTTTGCCACTTTGATTACTATGTGTCTCGGCATGTTTCTCCTTGGGTTTATCCTGTATGGGACTCTCTGCACTTCCTGGACTTGGGTGGCTATTTCCTTTCCCATGTTAGGGAAGTTTTCGACTATAATCTCTTCAAATACTTTCTCTGGTCCTTTCTCTCTCTCTTCTCCTTCTGGGACCCCTACAATGCGAATGTTGTTGCGTTTAATGTTGTCCCAGAGGTCTCTTAGGCTGTCTTCATTTCTTTTCATTCTTTTTTCTTTATTCTGTTCCGCAGCAGTGAATTCCACCATTCTGTCTTCCAGGTCACTTATCCGTTCTTCTGCCTCAGTTATTCTGCTATTGATTCCTTCTAGTGTAGTTTTCATTTCAGTTATTGTATTGTTCATCTCTGTTTGTTTGTTCTTTAATTCTTCTAGGTCTTTGTTAAACATTTCTTGCATCTTCTCGATCTTTGCCGCCATTCTTTTTCTGAGTTCCTGGATCATCTTCACTATCATTATTTTGAATTCTTTTTCTGGAAGTTTGCCTATCTCCACTTCATTTAGTTGTTTTTCTGGGGTTTTATCTTGTTCCTTCATCTGGTACATAGCTCTGTGCCTTTTCATCTTGTCTATCTTTCTGTGAATGTGGTTTTTGTTCCACAGGCTGCAGGATTGTAGTTCCAAGAATATTCTTATAAGCTCTTTGTTAATGTGCCTGATCAGACTCTTATTTATCCTTCACGGAAGTTCTCTTTCATGGACAGGACTGTCTTCGTGTAGAGGACACTTAAAATTTACGTTGTGGCTGAACGTTGCACATCACAGTTGCCTCTCCGGACATTGACAGTGAGCCCCCACTTGGCATATTTCAGTTCTACATGAAATTTGAGTTCCTTCTACAACCATCCCCTCTGCTTCAGGGGCTACAAAGGACTTTTGTGGAGGCTACAAAAGAAGCAGAAGATCTAATCCAGATAACCTTCTCAGGCAGGTTCCTTCTGCTCAGGTTTCTAACACTCAGATTTGGGAGGCCTAGTCTCCACCCTTATCAGTTTCTGTCTCATCCTATAATGTGGCACCAGTTAACCCCTTTAAGACATGTCAGAATTCCCACCTGGAAGGAATTTGGACCTCAATGAGCCTGTATTTTAGGCATTAGCTATCCTGGGTATCTGTTGCTGTGTAACAAACCACTCCAGAATTGACGGGATTGAAACAAAGACATTTATTTGCTTATGGATCTTCAGGTTGGGTGGGGCTTGGCAGGGAATGCTTGTCCCTGTTCCATGTAGTCTCAGCTAGAGTGGCTCAAAGATGATGGGCAGAGCCATCTGAAGACATACTCACCCCCATGGCTGGCGGTGACATTAGCTGTCAGCTGGCACTGTGGCTTTCCACATGGAGGTGTGACCTTCTCACAGCACATGACTGGGTTCGAGGGTGAGCATCATGAGAGAGAGCTGGGGGAGGAGGGGGAGCCGTGTGTCCCCTTAGTACCTGGTCTTGGAAGTCAGGCAGGGTCACTTCTGCCACATTCAACCCACTAGAAGCAAATCACTAAGGCCAGCCAGCCATTCTCAAAGGGAGAGGAATTAGGACTCATCTTTCCATGGGGGGAGTTTCAGAGAATTTTGAATTCTCTGGTTTAAAATGACCCTGTCAACTCTACTCAGTATTCTGTAATAACTCCTATTGGAAAGGAATCTGAAAAAGAGTGGATATATGTATAACTGAATCACTTTGCTGTACACCTGAAACTAACACAAGAGTGTAAATCAACTATACCCCAATGTAAAATAAAAATTAACTTTTAAAAATAATTTTTAAAAATGACCCTAACAATATCATCACTATTTTTTAAGAGGAACCCGAGGCCTATGGAAGGGGGATTGCCTTGCCCACTCTCTCCTGGTACAGGCCGCAGAACCAGGGTGAGAACTTGAATCTTCTGTCTGATGTACCTGCAGCTAAGCTGCACTGTCCCGATTCTCCTGCTCCCCAACGCTTGCAGCGGTGACTGTAAATGTGAAAATCACATGCCTCATCAAATGGCTTTAGCTCCTCACCATGGAGACCCTCCACAGGTAAAAAGCCAGTCTTCATGGAACTGCATACTTACAGACTCATTATTACACCTATCTTTCAAAGCCCCAGCTGCTCTTGAGAGCCAGGGGAGCCCACTGGTGCCTCCGTCTCCAGTTCTGTCCTTTGCTTTCCAACTTTTACTGGGAAGTATTTGATTTTACCAGCTTTTACTCCATTTAACCAAGTGCATTGGATTCCAAGAGCATCTTCTGTTTCCCCATCAGCTTTGTTCTCTTGACTCCTTAACAACTAGAGTTATTGGGGCCAGTTTAAATGATGGCAGCCTTGGGATCGAAGATCAGAAAAAGATCCTAGTATGAAAGCCTCTGAGGAGTCATGGATGTTTTCCCACTGGATGCTGGGGAGGCTTGAGCTGACGCATTGCCAGCCCGGCTGGTCTGCACATGAAGTGGATTAAAAGGAAGTGCCCTCTCGTGATAATAGTTAATTTTTCTTCTTTTCATGGACTTTATCCTCACTCCTGATCTGACTCACAGATCAGGAGTTCTGATACAGTGATTTTTAATTTCTCCCCTAGGGACATGGGATTTGGGGTAATGTTTTAAAATGCACCTGCACCACTGTCACGTGCCCTTGTGCTTTTAAGGAAGAGAGAGGCCAAGCACACAGACCTGGGGGTGCACTGTTGCATTCACCTGCTCACTCAGACTCCCCATTCCTGCCTCGGGGCCTCGCCCAGAAGGATGCGAGATGAGCATCTCCCTTCCTGGTCTGTGCCCGCAGGCTCCTCAGAGGGACCGGATACCCACCCCAGTGACAGCCATGCCTCCTGAGTAGTTGGGTGAAGCCCCGTCTTGCATGCTACGAGTACATGCCTCTGACCATTTCCCCACCAAGAAGGAGAGAGGCATTGAGCATGGTTTATTAATACACGTCTGTCTCATGAAATCCACCAACAGAAGGGCCTTCAAGGTCCTGCCTGTTGGAGAAACCCAAGGGCTGTGTGTGTGTGTGTGTGCGTGTGCGTGTACACATACGCACGTTTCCCCTCCACGACACTTGGCCTTGGAACCATGGTCCTCTCCTGCCTTACTTTCTGCAGCGCCTTTCCTTCCTTGAGTCCTCTTGACACACCATAAACATGGTTGCCTTGTAAGAACACAGGCAGCTCTGCTAAATCTCACTTAGGTGCTGAGCTACAAGCACAACCCTCCTCTGGAATTCCAGAGCTCTGGGGGCCCACCCCTCTCCCCTCACCCCAGATGCCCTAGCTAGGCCAGGAGGGGTGCCCTAATCTACCCTCAGTGGGTAGGGAAGCATGGGGGAGTAGTTTTATCGGTTTAATAGAACCCCATGGGGATTTACAGTGACAGTTTCTATTTGATGCTTTTTTAATGTTAGGTCATACCAGAGTGATACACGCATGCCCAGGGAAGGAGGACCTGCCCAATTTATCTGTTATCCTCTTTGTTCCCCAAGAACCACCCAGAAATATGTCTCCTCAAGAGTCTGCTGTGACCATTGTCCAGCTCAGCCCTATATGCTTTCCTGCAAAAGGGCGTTATTTACAGACACTGCCTTCAGGCTTTCAGAATCTGTGTTCCCACCTTTTGATTCCTATGGGTCTCTTACATACTCATTTAAAAAGTGTGAAAAAAGAACAAAATAATGCCATTTGC
This sequence comes from Balaenoptera ricei, assembly GCF_028023285.1. Classification (NCBI taxonomy): domain Eukaryota; kingdom Metazoa; phylum Chordata; class Mammalia; order Artiodactyla; family Balaenopteridae; genus Balaenoptera; species Balaenoptera ricei. Next base: position 7,237,705 of record NC_082651.1, on the reverse strand, counting down.
AGCAACATGGATGGACCTAGAGATTGTCATGCTGAGTGAAGTAAGTCAGACAGAGAAAGACAAATGTCATACGATATCACTTATATGTGGAATCTAAAAAAAATAGTACAAATGAACCTATTTACAAAACAAATAGGGTCACAGATGTAGAAAACAAACTTACGGTCACCAAGGGGGAAAGGGGGGGAGGGATAAATTGTGGGATTGGGATTGACATATCCACACTACTGTATATAAAACAGATAACTAATAAGGACCTACTGTAGAGCACAGGGAACTCTACCCAATACTCTGAAATGACCTATATGGGAAAAGAATCTAAAAAAGAGTGGATATATGTATATGTATAACTGATTCACTTAGCTGTACAGCGGAAACTAACACAACATTATAAATCAACTATACTCCAATAAAAATTAATTTTAAATAAATAAGTCTGAAAAAACATATGGGGGTTCTGGATTGGGGTAAGAGGAAGTCAGCCGACTCCATCCTGTCTGTCATACTGAATACATCCATCACACCTGCATCTCGGCAGAGTGCATGGAACAGCTATTTGAGGACCCTGAGAAGTCAATAGTAGGGAGCAGGTTGGGGAAGTATCAGAATTTGAGGTACCAGCGAACTGGCGATGAGCTCACCATTTTCTTCCCTCTAGCATCCTGTAGCCTAGACTCAAGGCAACTCCAAACCCAGAAGCAGGCATCTGTGCCATTGGAGAGAGGACCAGGAGAAGCCCTCTAGTACTGTGTGAGGAACAGAAACAGGGTCTCTAATGCTCAGATTGAGGGGGAATCTTGTCTTTTTTAGTTCTTTTCTCCATTTTCTTGCACCCTGTAAGCAATCCTCTGATAGTGGCAACAGCAGTAGCAACAGCAAGTGCCAAAAGGAATCCACAGGAACCTAAAATGCTGAGGGAGGGGGACCCATCTCTCTGAGCAGAGGAGCTCTAGTTCTAAGGGGATGGGATGAACCCTGTTGCTTTTATTTTCCTCTGTATCTTCCTACTGCCCCAGATGAAGATGCAGCTGTAGGGAGCTTGAGGCAGAGCAGAAGAAATAAAGAACCAGCTTTCTGACCAGAGGAGGAAAAAGGGAGCCTTGGGAACCAGAGAATACCAGGCAGAGATCTCAGAGAGGGAGGAGCTCAGGAAAGTGACCCTGTAAAGAAGTTTGTGAGTCCCTGAGCTCACCACTGAGCTGAATATGCATGGATCTGACCTTAATGTGTACCATAGACTTTCAGATCTGAACTTCAGGCTAGACCACCACCCAAGGTCCAAGACTAGCCACATGGGATAAATTTAAATGGCACCATGGATTTCTTTTTTTTTTTTTAACATCTTTATTAGAGTATAATTGCTTTACAATGGTGTGTTAGTTTCTGCTTTATAACAAAGTGAATCAGTTATACATATACATATGTCCCCATATCTCTTCCCTCTTGGATCTCCCTCCCTCCCACCCTCCCTATCCCACCCCTCTAGGTGGTCACAAAGCACCAAGCTGATCTCCCTGTGCTATACGGCTGCTTCCCACTAGCTATCTATTTTACGTTTGGTAGTGTATATATGTCCATGCCACTCTCTCACTTTGTCCCAGCTTACCCTTCCCCCTCCCCATATCCTCAAGTTCATTCTCTAGTAGGTCTGCATCTTTATTCCTGTCTTGCCCCTAGGTTCTTTTGAGCTTTTTTTTTCTTTCTCTTTTTAGATTCCATATATATGTGTTAGCATACAGTATTTGTTTTTCTCTTTCTGACTTACTTCACTCTGTATGACAGTCTCTAGGTCCATCCACCTCACTACAAATAACTCAGTTTCATTCCTTTTTATGGCTGAGTAATATTCCATCGTTTATATTTGCCACATCTTCTTTATCCATTCATCTGTTGATGGACACTTAGGTTGATTCCATGTCCTGGCTATTGTAAATAGAGCTGAAATGAACATTTTGGTACATGACTCTTTTTGAATTATGGTTTTTTCAGGGTATATGCCCAGTAGTGGGATTGCTGGGTCGTATGGTAGTTCTATTTTTAGTTTTTTAAGGAACCTCCCTGCTGTTCTCCATAGTGGCTGTATCAATTTACATTCCCACCAACAGTGCAAGAGGGTTGCCTTTTCTTCACATCCTCTCCAGCATTTATTGTTTGTAGATTTTTTGATGATGGCCATTCTGACTGGTGTGAGATGATATCTCATTGTAGTTTTGATTTGCATTTCTCTAATGATTAATGACGTTGAGCATCCTTTCATGTGTCTGTTGGCAATCTGTATATCTTCTTTGGAGAAATGTCTATTTAGGTCTTCTGCCCATTTTTGGATTGGGTTGTTTGTTTTTTTGATATTGAGCTGCATGAGTTGCTTGTATGTTTTGGAGATTAATCCTTTGTCAGTTGCTTCATTTGCAAATACCTTCTTCCATTCTGAGGGTTGTCTTTTCGTCTTGTTTATGTTTTCCTTTGCTGTGCAAAAGCTTTTAAGTTTCATTCGGTCCCATTTGTTTATTTTTGTATTTATTTCCATTTCTCTAGGAGGTGGGTCAAAAAGGATCTTGCTGTGATGTATGTCATAGAGAGTTCTGCCTATGTTTTCCTCTAAGAGTTTGATGGTGTCTGGCCTTATATTTAGGTCTTTAATCCATTTTGAGTTTATTTTTGTGTATGGTGTTAGGGAGTGTTCTAATTTCATACTTTTACATGTACCTGTCCAGTTTTCCCAGCACCGCTTATTGAAGAGGCTGTCTTTTCTCCACTGTATATTCTTGCCTCCTTTATCAAAGATAATGTGACCATATGTGTGTGGGTTTATCTCTGGGCTTTCTATCCTGTTCCATTGATCTATATTTCTGTTTTTGTGCCAGTACCATACTGTCTTGATTACTGTAGCTTTGTAGTATAGTCTGAAGTCAGGGAGTCTGATTCCTCCAGCTCCGTTTTTCTTTCTCAAGATTGCTTTGGCTATTTGGGGTCTTTTGTGTTTCCATACAAATTGTGAAATGTTTTGTTCTAGTTCTGTGAAAAATGCCATTGGTCGTTTGATAGGGATTGCATTGAATCTGTAGATTGCTTTGGGTAGTATAGTCATTTTCACAATGTTGATTCTTCCAATCCAAGAACATGGTTTATCTCTCCATCTATTTGTATCATCTTTAATTTCTTTCATCAGTGTGTTAAAATTTTCTGCATACAGGTCTTTTGTCTCATTAGGTAGGTTTATTCCTAGGTATTTTATTCATTTTGTTGCAGTGGTAAATGGGAGTGTTTTCTTAATTTCACTTTCAGATTTTTCATCATTAGTATATAGGGATGCAAGAGATTTCTGTGCATTAATTTTGTATCTTGCTACTTTACCAAATTCATTGATTAGCTCTAGTAGTTTTCTGGTAGCATGTTTAGGATTCTCTATGTATAGTATCATGCCACCTGCAAACAGTGACAGCTTTACTTCTTTTCCAATTTGGATTCCTTTTATTTCTTTTACTTCTCTGATTGCTGTGGCTAAAACTTCCAAAACTATGTTGAATAATAATGGTGAGAGTGGGCAACCTTGTCTTGTTCCTGATCTTAGTGGAAATGGTTTGAGTTTTTCACCATTGAGGACGATGTTGGCTGTGGGTTTTCATATATGGCCTTTATTATGTTTAGGAAAGTTCCCTCTATGCCTACTTTCTGGAGGGTTTTTATCATAAATGGGTGCTGAATTTTATTGAAAGCTTTCTCTGCATTTATTAAGATAATCATATGGTTTTTCTTCAATTTGTTAATATGGTGTATCACGTTGATTGATTTGCGTATATTGAAGAATCCTTGCATTCCTGGGATAAACCCCACTTGATCATAGTGTATGATCCTTTTAATGTGCTGTTGAATTCTGTTTGCTAGTATTTTGTTGAGGATTTTTGCATCTATGTTCATCAGTGATATTGGCCTGTAGTTTTCTTTCTTTGTGACATCTTTGTCTGGTTTTGGTAGCAGAGTGATGGTGGCCTCGTAGAATGAGTTTGGGAGTGTTCCTCCCTCTGCTATATTTTGGAAGAGTTTGAGAAGGATAGGTGTTAGCTGTTCTCTAAATGTTTCATAGAATTCGCCTGTGAAGCCATCTGGTCCTGGGCTTTTGTTTGTTGGAAGATTTTTAATCACAGTTTCAATTTCAGTGCTTGTGATTGGTCTGTTCATATTTTCTATTCCTTCCTGGTTCAGTCTCGGAAGGTTGTGCAGTTCTAAGAATTTGTCCATTTCTTCCAGGTTGTCCATTTTATTGGCATAGAGTTGCTTGTAGTAATCTCTCATGATCCTTTGTATTTCCGCAGTGTCAGTTGTTACTTCTCCTTTTTCATTTCTAATTTTATTGATTTGAGTCTTCTCCCTTTTTTTCTTGATGAGTCTGGTTAATGGTTTATCAAGTTTGTTTATCTTCTCCAAGAACCAGCTTTTAGTTTTATTGATCTTTGCTGTCGTTTCCTTCATTTCTTTTTCATTTATTTCTGATCTGATCTTTATGTTTTCTTTCCTTCTGCTAACTTTGGGGGTTTTTTGTTCTTCTTTCCCTAATTTCTTTAGGTGTAAGGTTAGGTTGTTTATTTGAGATGTTTCTTGTTTCTTGAGGTAGGATTGTATTGCTGTAAACTTCCCTCTTAGAACTGCTTTTGCTGCATCCCATAGGTTTTGGGTCGTCGTGTTTTCATTGTCATTTGTTTCTAGGTATTTTTTGATTTCCTCTTTGACTTCTTCAGTGATCTCTTGGTTATTAAGTAGTGTGTTGTTTAGCCTCCATGTGTTTGTATTTCTTACAGTTTTTTCCCTGTAATTGATATCTAGTCTCCTAGCATTGTGGTCGGAAAAGATACTTGATACGATTTCAATTTTCTTAAATTTACCAAGGCCTGATTTGTGACCCAAGATATGATCTCTCCTGGAGAATGTTCCATGAGCACTGGAGAAGAATTTGTATTCTGTTGTTTTTGAATGGAATGTTCTATAAATATCAATTAAGTCCATCTTGTTTAATGTATTATTTAAAGCTTGTGTTTCCTTATTTATTTTCATTTTGGATGATCTGTCCATTGGTGAAAGTGGGGTGTTAAAGTCACCTACTACGATTGTGTTACTGTCAATTTCCCCTTTTATTGCTGTTAGTATTTGCCTTATGTATTGAGGTGCTCCTATGTTGGGTGCATAAATATTTACAACTGTTATATCTTCTTCTTGGATTGATCCCTTGATCATTATGTAGTGTCCTTCTTTGTCTCTTGTAATAGTCTTTGTTTTAAAGTCTATTTTATCTGATATGAGAATTGCTACTCCAGCTTTCTTTTGATTTCCATTTGCATGGAATATCTTTTTCCATCCCCTCACTTTCAGTCTGTATGTGTCCCTAGGTCTGAAGTGGGTCTCTTGTAGACAGCATATATATGGGTCTTGTTTTTGTATCCATTCAGCCAGTCTGTGTCTTTTGGTTGGAGCATTTAATCCATTTACATTTAAGATAGTTATCGATATGTATGTTCCTATTACCATTTTCTTAATTGTTTTGCATTTATTATTGTAGGTCTTTTCCTTCTCTTGTGTTTCCTGCCTAGAGAAGTTCCTTTAGCATTTGTTGTAAAGCTGGTTTGGTGGTGCTGCATTCTCTTAGCTTTTGCTTGTCTGTAAAGCTTTTAATTTCTCTGTCAAATCTGAATGAGATCCTTGCTGGATAGAGTAATCTTGGTTGTAGGTTTTTCTCCTTCATCACTTTAAGTATGTCCTGCCACTTCCTTCTGGCTTGCAGAGTTTCTGCTGAAAGATCAGCTGTTAACCTTCTGGGGATTCCCTTATGTGTTATTTGTTGTTTTTCCCTTGCTGCTTTTAATGTTTTTCTTTGTATTTAATTTTTGATAGTTAGATTAATATGTGTCTTGGCGTGTTTCTCCTTGGATTTATCCTGTATGGGACTCTCTGTGCTTCCTGGACTTGATTAACTATTTCCTTTCCCATATTAGGGAAGTTTTCAATTATAATCTCTTCAAATATTTTCTCAGTCCCTTTCTTTTTCTCTTCTTCTTCTGGGACCCCTATAATTCGAATGTTGGTGTGTTTAATGTTGTCCCAGAGGTCTCTGAGACTGTCCTCAATTCTTTTCATTCTTTTTTCTTTATTCTGCTCTGCAGTAGTTATTTCCACTATTTTATCTTCCAGGTCACTTATCCTTTCTTCTGCCTCAGTTATTCTGCTATAGATCCCTTCTAGAGAAATTTTAATTTCATTTATTGTGTTGTTCATCACTGTTTGTTTGCTCTTTAGTTCTTCTAGGTCCTTGTTAAACGTTTCTTGTATTTTCTCCATTCTATTTCCAAGATTTTGGATCATCTTTACTATCATTATTCTGAATTCTTTTTCAGGTAGACTGCCTATTTCCTCTTCATTTGTTAGGTTTGGTGGTTTTTTGCCTTGCTCCTTCATCTGCTGTGTGTTTCTCTGTCTTCTCATTTTGCTTAACTTACTGTGTTTGGGGTCTCTTTTTCGCAGGCTGCAGGTTTGTAGTTTCCATTGTTTTTGGTGTCTGTCCCCAGTGGCTAAGGTTGTTTCAGTGGGTTGTGTAGGCTTCCTGGTGGATGAGGCTGGATCTTGTCTTTCTGGTGGGCAGGTCCACGTCTGGTGGTGTGTTTTGGAGTGTCTGTGGCCTTATTATGATTTTAAGCAGCCTCTCTGCTAATGGGTGGGGTTGTGTTCCTGTCTTGCTAGTTGTTTGGCATAGGGTGTCCTGCACTGTAGCTTGCTGGTCGGTGAGTGGAGCTGGGTTTTGACATTGAGATGGAGATCTCTGGGAGATTTTTGCCATTTGATATTATGTGGAGCTGGGAGGTCTCTTGTGGACCAGTGTCCTGAACTTGGCTCTCCCACCTCAGTGATAGCCCTCACGCCTGGCTGGAGCACCAAGAACCTGTCCTCCACATGGCTCAGAATAAAAGGGAGAAAAAAAAGAAAGAAGAAAATAAAACAAAGTAAAATAAAATAAAATAAAGTTATTAAAATAAAAAATATTAAGAAAATAAAATTTTTTAAGTAAAAAAAAAAAAAAAAAAAAAGGACAGACAGAACCCTAGGACAAATGGTAAAAGCAAAGCGATACAGACAAAATCACACACAGAAGCATACACACTCACAAAAAGAGAAAAAGGGGAAAATATATATATATCGTTGCTCCCAAAGTCCACCTCCTCAATTTGGGATGATTTGTTGTCTATTCAGGTATTCCACAGATGCAGGTACATCAAGTTGATGGTGGAGATTTAATCCGCTGCTCCTGAGGCTGCTGGGAGAGATTTCCCCTTCTCTTCTCTGTTCACACAGCTCCTGGGGATCAGCTTTGGATTTGGACCCGCCTCTGCGTGTAGGTCGCCTGAGGGCGTCTGTTCCCGCCCAGACAGGACGGGGTTAAAGGAGCAGCTGCTTCGGGGGCTCTGGCTCACTCAGGCCGCGGGGAGGGAGGGGTACAGAGGAGGCGGGGCGAGCCTGCGGCGTCAGAGGCGTCGTGACGTTGCAACAGCCTGAGGCGCGCCGTGCGTTCTCCCGGGGAACTTGTCCCCGGATCACGGGACCCTGGCGGTGGCGGGCTGCACCAGCTCCCGGGAGGGGCGGTGTGGAGAGTGACCTGTGCTCGCACACAGGCTTCTTGGTGGCGGCAGCAGCAGCCTTAGCGTCTCCTGCCCGTCTCTGGGGTCCGCGCTGATGGCCGCGGCTCGCGCCGTCTCTGGAGCTTCTTTAAGCGGCGCTCTTAATCCCCTCTCCTCGCGCACCAGGAAACAAAGAGGCAAGAAAAAGTCTCTTTCCCCTTCGGCAGCTGCAGACTTTTTCCCGGACTCCCTCCCGGCTAGCTGTGGCGCACTAGCCCCTTCAGGCTGTGTTCACGCCGCCAACCCCAGTCCTCTCCCTGCGATCCGACCACAGCCCGAGCCTCAGCTCCCAGCCCCGCCCGCCCCGGCGGGTGAGCAGACAAGCCTCTCGGGCTGGTGAGCGCTGCTCGGCGCTGATCCTCTGTGCGGGAATCTCTCCGCTTTGCCCTCCGCACCCCTGTGGCTGCGCTCTCCTCCGTGGCTCCGAAGCTCCCCCCTGCGCCACCCGGTCTCCGCCCGCGAAGGGGCTCCTGGTGTGTGGAAACCTTTCCTCCTTCACAGCTCCCTCCCACTGGTGCAGGTCCCGTCCCTATGCTTTTGTCTCTGTTGTTTCTTTTTTCTTTTACCCTACCCAAGTACGTGGGGAGTTTCTTGCCTTTTGGGAAGTCTGAGGTCTTCTGCCAGCGTTCAGTAGGTGTTCTGTGGGAGTTGTTCCACATGTAGATGTATTTGTGATGTATTTGTGGGGAGGAAGGTGATCTCCGCGTCTTACTCTTCCACCATCTTGAAGCTCCTTCGTCACACCATGGATTTCTCACCAGAAACCATGGGAGCCTTCTAGTAGTGGCAGGATATTTTTTAAATGTCAAAAGAAAAGAACCATTAGCCCAGAATTCTATATCCAGTGAAAATATCCTTCAGAAATGAAGATAAATGAAGATATTCTCAAATGCAGGAAACCTAAGAAAGCTTCTTATCAAGAGACTTGCTCTGAAAGAATTGCTAAAGGATTTTTTTTTTAACAGAAAGGCAATGATACCAGATGGAAACTTGGGATATGAAATAGGAAGAGTAACAGAAATGGTAAATATCTGCCTAAATATAATATTAATAGATAGTCTGACATTTGGGGAAAAAAGTAATCTGATCTGATTCAGTGTATGTAGATGTGATTCAGCACATGTAGATCTGATTCAGCGTATGTAGATCTGATTCAGCGTATGTAACATAACTACAACATAAAGACGAGAAGGGTAAAGGAAACTATTAGGAGTAAAGTTTCCACATTCCACTTGAAATAGCAAAATATTCTAAGTAGGCCCTGAAAAGATGTTTTTCTATTATAATCCTTAATTACTAAAAACTATACAAAGAAATATAGTAAATAAAAACACAGTGGATATTTATTTTTTTAATTGAGGTATAGTTGATTTACAATGTTGTGTTAATTACTGCTGTACAGCAAAGTGACTCAGTTATACATTCCTTTTTTTAATATGCTTTTCCATTATGGTTTATCATAGGATATTGTATATAGTTGCCTGTGGTACACAGTAGGACCTTGTTGTTTATCCATCATATATATAAAAGCTTACATCTGCTAACTCCAACCATCCCTCCCCCAACACCTTCCCCCTTGCCAACCACCACTCTGTCCTCTGTGTCTAGGAGTTTGTTTCTGTTTCATAGATAGGTTCATTTGTGTCATATTTTAGATTTCCCATATAAGTGATATCATATGGTATTTGTCCTTGCCTGACTTACTTCACTTAGTATGATAATCTCTAATTGCATCCATGTTGCTGCAAATGGCATTATTTCATTCTTTTTTTATGGCTGAGTAGTATTCCATTGTATATATGTACCACATCTTCTTTAACCATTCATCTGTCAATGGACATTTAGGTTGTTTCCATGTCTTGGCTATTGTGAATAGTGCTGCTATGAACATAGGGGTGCATGTATCATTTTGAATTATAGTTTTGTCTGGACATATGCCCACGAGTGGGATTGCTGGATCATATGGTAATTCTATTTTTAGTTTTCTGAGGAACCTCCATACTGTTTTCCACAGTGGCTGCACCAACTTATATTCCCACCAACAGTGTAGGAGGGTTCCCTTTACTCCACACCTCCAGTATTTGTTATTTGTAGACTTTTTGATGATGGCCATTCTGACTGGTATGAGGTGGTCCCTTGTAGCTTTGATTTGCATTTCTCTAATAATTAGTGATGTTGAGCATCTTTTCATGTGCCTATTGGCCACCTGTATTTCTTCTTTGGAGAAATGTCTATTTAGGTCTTCTGCCTATTTTTTGATTGGGTTTTTGTTTTTTTGTTGTTGAGTTGTATGAGCTGTTTGTATATTTTGGAAATTAAGCCCTTGTCAGTTGCATCATTTGCAAATATTTTCTCCCATTCTGTAGATTGTCTTTTCATCTTGTTTATAGTTTCCTTTGCTGTGCAAAAACTTGTAAGTTTGATTAGGTTCCATTTGTTTTTGTTTTTATTTCTATTGCCTTGGGAGACTGACCTAAGAAAACATTAGTATGATTTACGTCAGAGAATGTTTTGCCTATGATCTCTTCTAGGAGTTTTATGGTGTCATGTGTTATGTTTAAGTCTTTAAGCCATTTTGAGTTTATTTTTGTGTATGGTGTGAGGGTTTTTTCTAACTTCATTGATTTACAAGTGACTGTCCAACTTTCCCAGCACTACTTGCTGAAGAGAATGTTTTTTCCCATTGTATATTCTTGCCTTCTTTGTCGAAGATTAATTAACTGTAGCTGCATGGGTTAGATAAATTAAAATGGAATAAACCCAAAAGAAAGCAGGAAAGGAGAAACAGGAACAACAAAAAAACAAATGAACAAGCAAAAAGTGAAAAAAACAGAAAACAGATGGTAAGATGGTATACCTAAATCCAAACATATAAATAATTACATTAAATGCAATGGCCTAAACATGCCAACTAAAAGACAGATCTTCAGAATGGATTTTTTTTAAAATGACATGACATTCACTTTATATATGATGATATAGATAGGTTAAAAGTAAAACTATGGAAAATGATATACCACTTAAATTAATTAAAAGAAAGCCAGAGGGGCTATAAAATAAAGTGTACTTCATAGCAAAGAAAATTGCCAGGAATAAAGAGTGATATTGCATAATGATAAAGAGTCAGTATACTAAGAACACATAACAATTCTATATGTGTATACACCTAACAACAGGGCTTCGAAGTACATGAAGCACAACCTAAAGAACTGTGACAAGAATTTAATATGCCTTTCTCAGTAATAGAACTAGTAGATAGAAATTCAGTAAGGATATACAAGAAATAAAAAATACTGTCATCCAAAAAGATATGCTTGACATTTGTAGAAAACTCCACCCAACAGTAGCAGAATACACATTATTTTCAAGTACACTTTGAACGTTCAATAAGATAAATCAAATCCTGCTTCACAAAACAAATGTAAAAATGTCTAATGAACTGAAATTAAATTAGAAGCAGAAATATAGTGGGGGGGGGAAGATAACACTTTTTTCACAATACATTTCTAAGTAATCCAGGGGTCAAAGAGGATGTCTCAAGGACTATTAGAAAGTATTTTGAACTGAACAAGAGTAAAATTATAACATAGCAAAATCTGTGGGTTGCCTCTAAAGCAGTGCTTAGAGGGAAAGCTATAGCATTAAATGTTCATAATAGAAAAGAGAAAAGGTCTTAAGTCAAGAACTTAAGCTTCCACTGTAAGAAACTAGAAATGAAAGAGCAACATAAGCTCAAAACAAGAAGAAGAATGGAAATTATAGATATAAGAGCAGAAATCAATAAGAGTAAAAACAAAAATAATAGAGAAAAATCAGTGAAACCAAAAGGTGATTTTTAAAAAATCAGTAAAATTGGTAAGCCTATTGCAAGAATGACAAAAAAAGAAGACATAAATTACCAACAGCAGGAATTTTATAAAGGAGATGTCACTGCACCACCCTTTAGACATTAAAAGGACCATAAGGGAATTCTTTGAACAACGGAACCTATATAAGTACAACAACTTAGATGGGAGGAACCAATTACTCAAAAACTATAAACCACCAAAACTCATACAAGAAGAAATAGAAAGCCTAGAATCCTATAACTAATAAGGAAATTGAATTTGTAGTTTAAAATCTTGTGAAAAAGAAATCTCCATACCCAGATGGTTCCACTGATGAATTCTGTCAATCATTAAAAGAAGAAATATCACCAATTTTACACAGTCTCCTCCAGAGGAGGAAATACTTCCCAACTTATTTTGTGAGACCAGCATTACCCAGAAAAAGACAGTACAAGAAAAGAAAACTATGGACCAATATTCTTCATGAACATAGATGCAGAAATCCTCAACCAAACATTAGCAAATCATATCCATCCATCTGTCTGTCTATATCTATCTATCTGCCTATCAAATACATCATGACCAAGCAGAGTTTTATCCAGGGGAAATAAGGCTATTCAATATTTGAAAACCAATCAGTGTATCAGTGTAACCCACCAAGTTTGAAAGCTGTGGAAGAAAAACCAAACCACATGATTACATTAAATGATGCAGAAAAGGAATTTGACAAAATTTGACTTCTATTCATGATATAAACTCTCAGCAAACTAGGAGTAGGAGGGAATTTCCTCCTATTTATGCATTTACGTAAAAGGCATAAGGGCATTTACATAAAACCTATGGCTAATATACTTAATGGCAAAAGACTGAATGTTTTCCCCCTAAAATGGTAAACAAGGTAAAAGTGTCTGCTCTCATGACTTTTATTCAACATCGTGCTGCTAGTTCTAGCCAGAGTAATGAGACAGTAAAAGAAATCAAAAGCATATTGATTGGGAAAAAAAGAAACAACACTTTCCTTATTCACAGATGACATGATTGTGTATTTAGAACATCCTGAGAGACTTACCAAAAAAAAAAAAGCTCCTATAACTAATAAGTGAATTTAGCAAGGTTACAGGATACAAAGTTAAAACACACAAATCAATCATCTTTCTATAGGTTAGCTATGAAAACTATTAGAAACTGATATTAAAAACATAATTTATAATCAATCCCCAAAAATGAAATACTTAGGTATAAATCTAATAAAACATGTATGAAATATGTATGTAAAAACTGCAAAATGCTCATAACAGAAATCAATGAAGACCTCAGTAAATGGAAAGACATTGTATTTATGTATTGGAAGACTCAACAGAGTAAAGATATCAATTTTCCCCAAATTGGTCCATAGATTTAAAAGAATTCCAATCAAAATCCCAGCAGAACTCTTTGTAGATAAAGACAAGTTACTTGTAAAATGTAATGGAAAGGCATAGGCACCAGAATGGTCAAATTAAAAAAGAATGAAATAATGCCATTTGCAGCAACATGGATGGACCTAGAGATGATCATACTAAGTGAAGTAAGTCAGACAGAGAGAGACAATATAATATCACTTGTATGTGGAAACTGGAAAAAAAATGATACAAATGAACTTATTTACAAAATAGAAACAGACTCACAGACTTAGAAAACAAATTTATGGTTACCAAAGGGGAAAGGTGGAGGGGAGGGATAAATTGGGAGATTGGGATTAACATATACACACTCCTATATATAAAATAGATAATCAACATGGACCTATTATATAGCATAGGGAACCCTACTCATTACTCTGCAATATCCTATATGGGAAAAGAATCTGAAAGAGAATAGATATATGTATATGTATAACTGAATCACTTTGCTGTACACCTAAAACTAACACAACATTGGAAATCAACCATACTCCAATATAAAATCAATTTTTTTTAATTTAATGGAAAGGCATAGGCACTAGAATGGTCAAAATAATTTTGAAAAAGAAGAATAAAGTTGGAGGAATCACATTATTAATTTTAAGACTTACTATAAAACTACAGTAATTGCACAGTATGGTACTGGTGGAGGGAAAGCTCCACATATCCCTGGAACAGAGAATAGATAATCCAGAAACTGAATCACATAAAGTTGACCAATTGATTTTTTACAAAGGTGCAAAGGTAATTCAGTGTAGAAATGTCATTTCAAAAAAGTGGAGTTGGAACAACTGGACAACCATATGCAAACAAATTTTCACCTAAACCTTACATGTTATAAAAATAATTCAAAATGGATCATAAGTCTAAAGGTAAAATGTGTAAAACTCTTAGAAGAAAACACAGGAGAAAATCTTCGTGGCCTGAGGTTAGGCCAAGGGTTCTTAGATCTGACACCAAAGCACAATCCATAAAAAGCAAAAAATGGTTAACTTGGGCTTCATCAAAATTTAAAACTTTTACTCTGTGAAAGACACTTATTAAGAGAATGAAAAGGCAAGCTGGAAAAATAACAAATCACATGTCTGACAAAGGATTGTATCAGAATATATAACGAACTCTCAAACCTCAAACAGTAAGGAAACAAACAGCCCCATTTTAAAATGCCAAAGGGCATGAACGGATGCTTCACGAAAGAGGATATACAGATGGCATAAAAGTACATGAAAAGATGTTCAACATCATTAGCGATTAGAAAAATGCAAATGAAAGCCCTATGAGATAGCACTGCACATCTCTTAGATGAGCTAAAATAAAAAGTACTGACAATACTAACTCCCCTTGAGGACGTGGAACATCTGGATCACTCCTACATTGCTAGCAAGAGATAAAATGATACCGCCACCCTGGAAACCAGTCTGGCGGTTTCTTAGAAAGTTAAACATACACTTTCCACGTGATCCAGCCATCCTACTCCCAGGTTACTTACTTCAGAGAGCTGACAACTTATGTTCACACAAAAACCTGTACACAGCAGGTTTACAGCATCTCTACTTATGAACGAAAATGGGAAACAACCCAAATCTCCTTCAGCAGGTGAATGGATAAGCCAGCTGTGTTAACATCCATGCAATAGAAAACTACTCGGCAATGAGAAGGGGAAGGTGTTGGTAGGTGCAGCAACTTGGACGAACCTCAAAGGCATCGTGCTGGGTAGAAGCCAGCTCAAAAGGTTACATGCTGTCTGATTCTGTTTATAGGACATTCTCAAAAAGAGAACACAATGATGGAGAACAGAACTGGGGCTTCCAGGGGTTACAGATGTGGAGAGAACGAGGGAGTTGTAGAGGGAGTTGTAGAAGGAGGTGGGAGAGTGCAGTACCTCATAGCATGGGCACCTGAGTTGGCCTTCTCCACCACTTCCTGGTCCTGTGACGTCGGGAGTTCTACAGCCTCTCAGTGCCTCGGCCTCACCTGTGAAATGGGAATGATAACAGTACCTACCTTCAAGGGTCATTGTCAGGATAAAGGAATGAATACATGTAGGGCACTTAAAATAGTGCTATTACATAGTAAGTGCCCAGCAAGTGTTATCTATGTCACCAATGTCCCGTGGGAGACATCAGAAAAGATAACCTGGGGCTCTTTGAGCCCTGCATTCAAAGTCAAAGGCTGAGGCTTGTATCAGTGTATGTTTAAAACACACACACACACACCCCTTCCCTTCCTCCTAGACCTCCTCTCTCTTTTTTTCTCTCTCTCAAACTCAATAAAAAGAAGACAAACAACCCAATTGAAAAATGGGCAGAAGATTTGAAAAGACACTTCACAAAAGAAGATATACGAAAGAGAGTTAAGCATGTGAAAAGATGCTGACATCACTCATCATGAGAAAAATGCCAATTAAAACCGCAATGAGATAACGCTACAGTGGCTAAAGTGAAGAAAGGCTGACAATGCCAAGTGTTTGCAAGGATGTGGAGCAACAGGAACTCTCATACGTTGCAGGTGGAAATGCAGAAACAGGACAGCCATTTTGTATAACTGTACGGTACTATCCTACAATGTTAAACATACTCTTATGATATGACCCAGCAATTTCGTACCTTTGTATTTACGTCTGTGTCTACACAAAGACAAGGAAATGAATACTCAGAGCAGCGTTATTCTTTTTTTTTAATTTTTTATACAAATTTTAAAGGTTACTTTCCATTTACAATTATTCCACAATATTGGCTATATTCTCTGTGTTGTATAATAAGAGCAGCATTATTCTTAATACCCCCAAAGTAGAAACAACCCAAATGAATACTAGTCAGCCGGCAAAAGGAATGAAGTATTAATATATGCAACAGCATGGCTGAATCGCCGAAACTTTATGGTAAATAAAAGTCAAAGACTCTGTGCTATCTGATTCCATTTATATGAAATCCTCGAAAAGACAAAACTACAGTGACAGCAGACCAGTGGTTTCCCAGGGCTGTGGTCCAGGGGAGATCAACAGCAAACAAAGATGCAGGAGAAAACCTTTTAGGATGGAGGAGCTATTTTACAGCTCAATTTTGGTGGTGGTTCCACAGTTACCAAGATTCATCAAACTACACACATAAAATGGATGAGTTTCACTGAACATAAATAATGCCTTAAAGGAAAAAACAAACCCAAAGGCTGATTGTTTAAGTGTCTTTCAACCTGTTTTCCCAGTGCCTTAGGCATGGTGGTCTCGGGGCCTGCCGAGCAGACCTCCTTATCAGAAATAAGGTCATTTAAGGCTTTTTATTTTCCTTCTTGGCTCAGAGCTGTGGATTCAGCTGACACTGACCAATTTCCAGTGGGCACCATCGTGTGTCCCAGGCGGAGGCGACAGAAGCAAGCTTGTGTTCCTGTCACTAATGATACAAGCCTTCATCATTGTCTCTGCCAGGCTGTGTTCATTGCCGTTATACCCACTGAAGAAGAGAACAGAGTCATAATGAGCTGGGTGTTATCTGCTCACCAATAATTTATAATGGGCAAACTAGGACAGGAACAGAGCTTTTTCTGACTAAGGAGGTTGCATGTCACTCTTCAAATCTAGGCCAAAAAATTATTTATAATGCATAGACAGTCACTCAGAAAGTTAAAAGGTTCCTTTCTTCTCTCCCATGTGTTTGAACAGTATGCTTTTTACCTTGGACTAGCACAAAGGCACCTCGGCATCTTACTGCTACACCTGCAGTCAGACTGTGGGAGAGATTGGGAGAGAGTGTACTTGAGGATGGTGACTGGCCTAGGAATGAGGCCTTTGTAGAAACGCCTTGAGGATTTCAGGTCCTCCCAAAAATCCAAGGAGAGAGAGGAAGGAGGGAAAAGTCAGGAAAAGGAAGAGACCCTTAGGTAAGGGTACCTACCACGCGCTTTAGGTGAGCTTTGAAGA
Source organism: Balaenoptera ricei (assembly GCF_028023285.1). Classification (NCBI taxonomy): domain Eukaryota; kingdom Metazoa; phylum Chordata; class Mammalia; order Artiodactyla; family Balaenopteridae; genus Balaenoptera; species Balaenoptera ricei. The sequence goes on along the minus strand of NC_082651.1, from coordinate 7,220,862 downwards.
ATTATCTCAGATGTTATCAGGAAACCCCCCAAACTGAGACGAAATCAGCAAAAGATGACTTGTAAACGGGTGGGTTGAAACCAAGACAGGTCGTGCGCAATTAGGCAGTGACAAGCGGAATTGTTGTGGCCATCACAGCATCGAGGGAAAGGGTGTTTGGGGTGTGTGCCTCTGTTTCTAAGGGCTGTTTGGGGAAGGTGAATCTCTGGTGATACTGACACCTGTGGATATTGGTACCCACCCTAGGGGAGGTGAATCCTTCTGAGGGGAACCTGCTGCGTTGTCACAAGCCACCAGCATCCTGTCCTGACCACGCGTTGGCCAGTGGCCTCCTGGTGGGTGATTTGCTGCTCCAGGCACCTTGACCCCGGGCCCCAGGGGGCCGGGACCAGCAAGTTCAATGGACCCTGCAGCTGTGGCCCTTGTTCTCTCTCGGTGAGCTGACTTTCTGGAACGAATCCATCTGGGGTGAATTTGGGCGGGGTGGGTCAGCTTTGAGCAAGCTGGCTGTGGAGGAACGCCTGGCCTGTGGTGTGTCTAAGGATCAAGGCCTCTGGGGTGCCACAGCTTCTCAGACTTCTTCAGGCTATGGGGGGCGGGGTGGTCCCTTGTCTAGTAGAGCAGCCCCGGCAGCCGCGATTTCCTATCCGAGTTCCTGGGATCCTAGGCTTCCTCAGTGCCTCAGTGGCTCAGGGCAGATCCCCTCTCCTCAAACTGAGCAGCTCCACTTTGATCTCTTCTGTAGGCGTGCAGTGTAGTATGTCATTTTTTAAAAAAAATAAACTCTATTTTTAGAGCAGTTTTAAGTTCCCAGCAAAATTGAGTGGAAGGTACAGAGATTTTCCATATGCTCTCTGTCGCTATATATGCACAGCCTCCCCGATTACAAACACCCCACCAGCAAGACTGGTCCATTTGCTGCAACTGATGAAGCTACATTGACACAACATTGTCCCCCAAAGACCGTAGTCTACTTTAGGGTTCACTCTTGGGGTTGTACATTCTCTGGGTTTGGCCAAATATATGACACGCATCTGCCATTATAGTATCATACAGAGTAGTTTCACAGCCCTAAATATCCTCTGTGTCCACCTGTTCACTCCCCCACCACCTCAGCCCCTGGCAGCCACTGATCTTTTTCCTGTCGCCATAGTTTCATCTTTTCCAGAACGTCACAGAGTTGGAGTCCTCGAGTGTGGAGTCTTTGCAGATTAGCTCTTTCACTTAGTAACATGCACTGAAGTTTCCACCATGTCATTTTTAAAAGGGTTCAGCCACATTTAGCAGCTTGACAGTCACGTGCAGTCCCTGTCACATTGGCTCTGGACCATGCGTGGCTTGTGGATGGTTTTGTGTGGGGTGAGCCTGGACTTCCCAGCAGGATGATGAGCTCTGGGGCAGTGGGCAGGACGTGTGCCAGGGTGGCACTGGCTCTCTACTGGACACTCAGGATGCCTGGCTATCCCTCGTGACTTGGCATCAGGGGCTAGGCGCTCTGGGTTGGAGGGGACCTGGTGTGGGCCTGAGGACAGACTGTCAGAGCAAACCCCTCGGGGCTGTTTATCTTGATAATCAGCATGTCGCCTGTTCTCTGAAGTCAGAGCATCTGGCTACAGAGCCGATCTGTAAGATTCTGTATCTGAGTCAGGACTCACTGATACTGTCTCTCTTTGTGGCCGGGAGCCTAGCGTAACATTTTTTCTGTCTCCGTTACTCAGCTCGGAAATATGGCGCACGTTTCTTTCCTTGAAAAGTTTTGATTAGATGATCTCAGCAGAACACACTCTGACCGAAAGTGCCTCCGTCCCGTAAGGAAGGCTTCCAGAAGTGGAGTGTTCCAGTAACCTGTGTATTTTGCGTTGACAGAGCTTCTCGAAACAAGTCTGAGAAGAAACGTCGGGACCAGTTCAATGTTCTCATCAAAGAGCTCAGCTCCATGCTGCCTGGCAACACGCGGAAGATGGACAAGACCACCGTGCTGGAGAAGGTCATCGGATTCCTGCAGAAACACAACGGTAATGGTGACGCTTCTCTCCGTTTTTACTCCGTTCCTGCCATTTCCATTTGGCAGTGACTTCATCAAGTTGGTCTTCCTGCTTGGTTCTCTCTCCCCAGCAAACCCGATCTCCTCCGTCATAGGTTTCCTCTTTCCAAGGCACTCCACCCTCTAGAAAAACCCTATCTCCAGCAGGTTTGGGACGGGACACTCACCTCCCAAATTGCTTTCTCAGCCAGAGGAGGGAATCCAGAGCAGACTCACAGGTCGCACCCAACCCAAGCAGGGCGGCACTGACAATGGGAGCATCTTGATGAAAAATGTCTGGAGCAAGCCTTTTCGTATAGCCCTGCCATGCCCAGGTATTCATTTTCCAGTGGATCAGACGGTACTGGTGTCTCCATCCATTGCTGCCACCGCCCCTAAACGCTTTGGCCTTCTACCAAAGAGTTTAGGTAGAAGGAAAAAATTAATACCGTGGAAAAAAAATACCATGGAAAAAATTAATCAAAAATAATTAATTGACTTAATATCAAATCCATTTTTTAATTGAGATGTAACTCACATAGCATAAAATTCACTGCTTTAAAGTTTATAGTTCTCTGGCTTTTAGTATACTCACAGGTTGTGCAACCATAGACACTATCTAATTTTATCATCTCCCAAAGAAACCCTGTACCCCACTGGCAGTTACTTCCCATTTCCACCCTCCCTCCAAGTCTCGGCAACCACTGATCTATTGAATACTTTCTGTCTCTATAGATTTGCCTGTTCTGGGTATCGCATACAAATGGAATCATACAATATATGGTCTTTTGTTTCTGGCTTCTTTCACTTAGCATCCTTATTTTAGCAAGTATCTGTATTTCATTTCTTTTTATGGCCAAATAATATCCTATTGTGAGGATATACCACTTCACTTATCTGTTTATCAGTTGACAGACATTTGGGCTATTTTCCCTTTTCTGGCTGTTAAATAATGCTGCTGTGAACATTCCTATACAAGTTTTTGAGTGGATATATATTTTCAGTTCTCTTGGGTATACCTAGGAGTGGAATTGCTTGGTCGAATGGTAACTTGGTGTTTAAATTTTTGAGAAACTGCCAGACTGTTTTCCATAGCAGCGATACCATTTTTACATTCCCATCAGCAATGTATGAAGATTGCAGTTTCTCCACATCCTCACCAACACTTGTTATTGTCTGATTGTGTGTGTGTGTGTTTATTATAGCCTTCCTGGTTGATAAGAAGTGATATTTCATTGTGGTTTTGATTTCCATTTCCCTAATATCTAATGATGTTGAGCTTTTCATGGGCTTATTGGCACATGGCAAATTTGTATGTCTTCTTTAGAGACTGTCTATTCAAATCCTTTGCCCATTTTTAATTGGATTATTTATGTTTTTGCTGTTGAGTTGTAAGATTTCTAGATACTAGACCCTTATCAGATATATAATTTGCAAATACTTTCCTCATTCTGTGGGTTGTCCTTTCACTTTCGTAATGATGTCCTTTGACATTAGGAAAGTTTTAGGTTTGATGATATCCAATTTATCTTTTTGTTGTTGGTGGTGGTTTCTTGTGCTTTAGGTATCATATCTAAGAAACTATTGTCGATGAAGGTCATGAAGATATAAATCTATATTTTCCTCTAAGAGTTTTATAATTTTAAGCTATAATTTAAACAGTTAGATATAAGCCATAGGTTAGACATTTAGATATTTGATCCACTTTGAGTTAATTTTTTGTATATGGAGTAAGGTAGGGAGTCAAAATTCATCCTTTTACATGTGACTATCTAGTTATTCCAGCACTCCACTCTTTTTTTTTAATCTTTTCAATACTTTATAAAGGTATAACACTCATACAGAAAATACACAGATCATAACTGTACAGTTGAATTAGTTATGACAGAGTGAATGCAGCCAGGAAACCAACACCCAGGTCAAGAAATAGAAGCTTCCCCAATAGTTGCCCCTTCCTATTTACCTCTGCTTTCCCCAAAGGTATTCTCTGGCTGACCTCTAATACCAGAGACTGGCTTCGTCTGTTGGGCCCTTACTCAGATGAAATCATACATTATGAACATGATGTTTGTGTGACTACTCTGTGTTCTTCCAGTGCAATGGCTAATTCATTTTCATTGGTACCTAGTATTCCATTATATGAATTTATTACTTGAATCCATCCTTGAACTTATGTCTTTCTCAAATCATCCTGTCTCCATTTTACTCTCCTTCCAACCCTTTTACCTCTTAGCACGGCCTAACCTGCACTACTGCTCCCCTGTGGATGGTACCAGAAAATTGAAGAAGAGTTAGGAGGGTTCAGGAGCAACTAACGAGCAAGAACAGAATTCTTTTTTTTTTTTTTCCTTAACCATGACACCAAACATATTAAAGTCAGAAATGTCAGATTACTGAGGAGATAATTACAGTTCTTCTGTGCTTACCGTGATGCTTCTCCTTCACTGAACATTTTCCTAGACAAGATGATTTCATGGAAGAGGGCACAGCTGGGACACTAGAAAGTTTCATTATACTTGTTATTCTTTTATTATTTCTGTAATAATTGTATATACCTATTACAAATGTGACAGTAATGATATATCTCCTTTTTTACCCCAAAGCTGCCCAGGGGAGAGTAAAGAATATGTTAATTGCTTTTGTTAAAAGTCAGGGAAGAACAGTCAAGCTGAGAACAAGAACGATAAAGTATTGCAGCGGGCTTCCCTGGTGGCGCAGTGGTTGAGAATCTGCCTGCTAATGCAGGGGACACGGGTTCGAGCCCTGGTCTGGGAAGATCCCACATGCTGTGGAGCAACTAGGCCCGTGAGCCACAACTACTGAGCCTGCGCGTCTGGAGCCTGTGCTCTGCAACAAGAGAGGCCGCGATAGTGAGAGGCCCGCGCATGGCGGTGAAGAGTGGCCCCCGCTTGCCGCAACTAGAGAAAGTCCTCGCACAGAAACGAAGACCAAACATAGCCAAAAATTAAAAAAAAAAAAAAACAGCAAAAAAAACCCAGATAGCTGTTGCATGAAAAAAAAAAAAAAAGTATTGCAGCAATATTTGATTGCCCCCAATAATTTAAGCAGAATGGTTATATTTCCTAAATGATGATTTAGCTAAATGAAAGAGCAGGTTGGTTTGATTACCAAGATATTGTGTGCAAATTACTCAAACTAGGTCAGTGCCACTGAGAAATAGGACAGCTGAGATCAAGTTCATCCGTGTGACATTTATGCTGGGCTCTGTCCACTGTGGAATTACAGAACTGTCAAATCTGGGACCTGGAAAGGATCAGTCAGCAGAAATGCAGCCTCCTACCACCAGGAGTGCCTGTGTCCATCTCACCTTTTTCTTACGACTAAGGCCTACTCCACACAGCCCCCTGAAATGCAACCAGGATCAACCCCAGATCTCCCTCATCCTTATTCCACATTCAAAAGAAAATAGAAAATCCAAGACAGATTTTATTGAGAAATATAATGGTTGGGCCAAAATTTAGATTAAAGCAAAAAACAAAAACAAACACTAACTTAACTTATAATCCAAATGGACATGAACTCCACAAGCATCTGCAGTGGAGTGGAGGATAGCATGATTAGCATTCATTCGGGGCTCACCTTGAGCCAGGCAGGCATTGTTCTAAGGGCTCCACAGAGTAACTCACTGGAGTTGAGCCTTACAGCGGCCCTTTGGGTTGGTACCTTTTCACAGACGAGGCAACTGAGGCACAGACATGTCAGGCCACTATTATCAGACAGCCAGGAAGGTACAGAATCTAAACCAGGCCTTCTGTCTCCAGAGCCCAAGTTTTTAACATTACACCGTACTGCTTCTCCACAAGACGTGATTTATGGGACTCTTATAGATAGAGACATCATAGCTACACTACAGCTGTTTATTACTGTGGCCATTTAGACTACTGGCTCTCACCCTTGGTGGCCCCTTAGAATCACCTGAGGAGCTTTCAAAAATACATGTAACTGGGTCACACCTCACAGGCCAACACCTCAGAATTTCTAGGGGTGGAACCCGGGTTGTGAGCTGGAGCTGGCTCGTACCAGCTTGCAAAAGGTGATTGTTAAATTTTCAAGAGTTTTACACGCCAGTTGACATCAAGTTGGCAGCTTGAAATCAGCCAGGGTCTGAGTATTTCCACCATAAAAACAGGCAAACAGTACTGTTGTGGGTGTGGAGAGCCTTTTACCAGCTCATCCCTGGGTCAGGCCTAAGCATCAGTATTTTTAAAGCTGCCCAGGTGATTCCAGCATGCAGCCAGGGTTAAGAACTGTGGATTTAGATGTGCTTTCTGCCTTCACGCTGAAGGTAGGCCATGTGATGCATCAGGCACGATGATGAGGTGCAGGTAGTCGTTATAATTATTTAGCTCTCCCCAGTAATCTGTCAAGCGTCCCTATTTTCTCAGCTTGGGAGATAAACCTTGATCCTGGAATGCATACTTTTTCTCTTTGAAGTAATCCAAATCAAAATGAGAACCTGACCGTGTTTCTCTGTAGGGAAATGTTGTGTCATCAGTATCTATTACAGGAGAGAAACCCCTAAACTATGTAAATAGCAAGGCATATCGGGCAACCTTAGCCACAGCCGTCGAAATGTCACTTCTACAAGACCAGGCTGACCTGTGTGCTTTCCTCTTCCTGTGCGAGTCTCAGCTGATTCAATGTCCTTTTCTCCCAACATCAAATCCTAGTCCTCAAACTTGCCCCTTTAATACGTCTGCGTTAGTGAGTGGGGGTGGGGTGGAGATGGCAGCAGAACAAGGAGAAATGTCCCTGTTGGACAGGGTAATAGTTACCCCATCCAGCCTATTTTCTGCCCCATTTTCCAGACTCTTCCTTGACCATATATAACCCAAAGTCGTACCTGTTTGTTCATGCATAGCATGAGCTATTGGGAGGTGAGCGTTCTAGGGCACAAGTACAACTTAAACTATGGTAGACTTTTGGGGTTCAGCTTCTGATTGCAATGTTTCCCTGTAGAGTTGGTCCCAGATGGCTGTGCTTCCCTTGCTGTTTGGAAACCACTTTGACGATATTGCTTTGCTAATCCTGCCCTGTCACCTATAGCTTGTAATATTGTTCCCGTAAAATGCCAGTAGAGATGTGATTATAACACTGATTTCGATTTCCCAGTTTAACTTGCTTGGAGACATTTTATCTGTATATATGCATATTTTTTTAATTAATTAATTAATTTTAATTTTTTTTTGGCTGTGTTGGGTCTTCGTTTCTGTGCGAGGGCTTTCTCTAGTTGTGGCAAGCGGGGGCCACTCTTCATCGCGGTGCGCGGGCCTCTCACTATCGCGGCCTCTCTTGTTGCAGAGCACAGGCTCCAGACGCACAGGCTCAGTAGTTGTGGCTCACGGGCCTAGTCGCTCCGCGGTATGTGGGATCCTCCCAGACCAGGGCTCGAACCCGTGTCCCCTGCATTGGCAGGCAGATTCTCAACCACTGCGCCACCAGGGAAGCCCCTTATCTGTATATTTTTTAACATGCTATGGATGGAGCCTTAACTTGCAAGGGCTGTAATCAGATTATTGGAAATCAAAGTGAATGAAATGGCAGCTTTCAGTATTATTATGCTGTTGTTTTAGAAAGCATCTAGTCATACTGAATGATCTAAAAGAAATGGGTCTTTCATTTCCTTTACCATTAAGTTGGATTGTCCTTGTCTATATCAGATTTGGGCTGCCAGAAAGACTCTTCTCCTAGACAAACGATTAATCTACAGTTTGATCCTAACGGTCAGAGGAATTTTACAGATGAGCGTATGTGTTGGGAAAAGGCGGAGGGTATTTATGGGTTAGTTGATAAGCATAGCCGCAGTCCATCTCTTTTCTAAGTGGTGAAAGGGTTGCAGTCATTGATCTGAGCAACTGGGAGTTTCACCCTCTCCCCTCTGGCTCAGCTGGGACCCCAGAACGATGACTGGTCCAGATGTGTGTGTAGCGCCTGGCCTCTGCTTCCCAGGATGCCTTTCACTGGGCACAGCCTGTGGCCACAGTGGCACCAGCCGAGAGGGGTCCCCATACTGGTCCCCGCTGGTGGCCCTTCAGTGCCGTTGGCTGACTGCCTGTCCACCACGGTTTCCTTTCCTGGGTTTCTTCCTGTGCTCAGTGACCAACAGCTGTTAGTGGCTCTCTTGTGCTCCTTTCACATCATGAAAGACAAAACTTCAGTTGTGTGCAACAGCAGCAAATATTCTTTCAGAAATCGAGAAGGGCGATCTCTTCCCCGCAGGGAACGCGGGGTGACTGAACTCGGGAAGGTTTACAGAGTCACACGTGTAACTCACCCTTCACGGCACCTTCATTCAGGAGTGACCACTGAGTTCATTCACATCCCTTCACTCAGATGGCAGGATGAACTCGCCAAACTCCCTGCGGAGAAACTACCAACAACACAGCGTCAAAGGAGAAGGCCTTCAAATGTCTCTCCTCGTTTAAGTTTATAGCTTATCTGCCTGAACAATTTGCATTTTCTAGGAAGTTGTTGAACAGAATATGATTCTCTCTGAGGTAAAGAGAGAAATCATAGCTACGTGGGTTTTTCTTAGCACCAAGAAAATAACCCCTAAAGAAACCTCTTACTACATAAAGTGGAGCAAAACATTGGTTAAAGATGGGGGATAAACTGAAGGAAAAACAAATATATTCAGTACAGCATTTGCGTTCCCTGTAATAATCTTATCAGAGGTATTTTATTAATAAAGCACCCTCTTTCAAAAAGGCAGAAGCCAGACCTGGAAACAACCTAAGTGTTCAATGACAGATGAATGGATAAAGAAGATCTGGTACATATATACAGTGGAATATTACTCAGCCATAAAAAAGAATGAAATAATGTCATTTGCAGCAATATGGATGGACTTGGAGGGCATTATGCTAAGCGAAATAAGTCAGTCAGAGAAAGATAAATACTGTGTGATATCACTTATATGTGGAATCTAAAAAATACAACAAACTAGTGAATATAACAAAAAAGAAGCAGACTCACAGATATAGAGAACAAACTAGTGGTTACCAGTGGTGGTGGGAGGGGGGTAGACAATACAGGGCTGGGGAAGTGAGAGGCACAAACTATAGGGTGTAAGATAGGCTCCAGGATGTATTGTACAACACAGGGAATAGAGCCAATATTTTATAATAACTGTAAATGGAAAGTAACCTTTAAAAATTGTATAAAAATAAAATTTTTTTTTTAAAAAAAGAGCTTTGAAGATTAGTCAGTAAACCAAAAAGAAGTGAAATGCCCTGATATCTTACAGTTTTTATAGGAAAGAAACTTGATTGCTGTTTTCCCAAACTTGACAAAAATCCTAAGAATTTACATGAAGTCACCAAGTTGTGAAGCAGAAGGAAATTATTCTAAATCATGAATAGTAAAAACCAATTTCCATCAACTATGATAAAGAAAAAAAAAAGACAAAAGGGCAGGAGAACTACAGTATTTAAGGAGTCCTGTGTAGACCAACGACTATTAAATTTACAAATATGAAAAACATCTTCCAAACAAGGTAGTTACTTGAGACGGGCAAAGTACAGATTAACCCAAAAAAGTTTTGGGAAGAGTAAATCCTGGCCTTAAAAGCAACTAAGTAACATGTATTTGTATAGCACATTATACTTCAGGAACTGGAAATGCTGAAAAATACATTACAATCTGCACAGACACAGTAGGTTAGGTACTACGCACCTAAGATGTTTCCGGAATTTTGAAAATACCAGCTCGCTAAAGCATTTTGTTTCATCTTGACCTTGAAGAAGCAGTTTAAGGATGCGACCCTCCATCCCTGTCCTTGTTCCTGTTGCCTTGAGAGGTGGCAACCACCTAACTCCAACCGCTGTTGATGGGCTTTGTCATGTAGAAATTCAAGGGCATGGTGCTACCTGCTAATTGTAGGCAGTACACCCAGTGCAGAGGGTGGGGTTCTCTCCTCACAGAAGCCTCATTAAAGGGGTGTGAAAACGTCAAGAGGTGTTTTTAAGCCCATTGTATCCAAAGCACCCAGTCCTCAGAAATCAGAGTAACCTAAGTCCTTATATCAGCTTCTTTCGTTAAACTGCACATTTACACAAAATCACATAGAAATAATGTGTGCTTCATCTGTTAATTCCAATTTCTAGGTGCCTTCCCATCTAAAAGCTTGTTTATGCTTTTTTTTTTAGAAGTCTCAGCGCAAACGGAAATCTGTGACATTCAGCAGGACTGGAAACCTTCATTCCTCAGTAATGAAGAATTCACCCAGCTGATGTTGGAGGTGAAATGCGCTTTCCAATTAGCTTAATGGGTTGCAAATTAAAATGTAGCTGCTTGTTCCAGATAAGACCCTGTGCCCAAAGTAAACAACTGTTCTTGACCCTGGAAAGAGGGCTGGGAACAGATAGACTCTTGAAAAATCTGCCTGCTCTTGCTTATGTTTTGGCTACCGAGTTGGGCAGTAGAAGCGAGAAGCCCCAAACTCAATGCAAGTGTGTACCGTTGCCATGGTGACTGCCGGCCCACTCACATCTCCCAACCAGAGGACACCTAGTGGGGGAGCCAGGCAGGAACAGAGTTGGAGGTAGGGGAGAGCGAGGGGATTACGTCTCTGCCCTGTATTTATGTAGAATATAATGCAGCAATTATATATTTTTCCCTTAGTAGGACACATTTTGAAAGCAAAAGTCTTCTTTTAAAATAATGCTTTTAACTTGAGCTCCTATTCCATCAACATGACGTGTGGATATCAGCCATACGTGATTGTGCCTCCCCACCCAGCACGTGGTCTCTCTGTGCCAAGAAGGATGCTCACATTTCTTCCTCCGGAAAGTTAAGGGCCCACGCCCATCTGCTGGGCTGGATTTGAGGAAATCTGACTGATCTGAGTACCTGGCCTTCTTCAACATCACGTTTCTCTATGGGTGAACCTTCTCAGTACAGATGAAGATAAGTCACTGCACAAACATCCAGATGGTGCTGACTTCTGAACTGGGGATAAGACTGGGAGTGTTCGGATACAATGGTGGACAGAGAGAAAGCCCCAGACATGGCATGTCTGGGCCCTTGAATTAGAAGAAGAAACCTGGGACGGATGGGTTCAGCCAGAGGAAGTTAGACACTGGCTGTGTCAGTGGTTCCTGGCAGGGTTTTAGAGAATGGCTCTTTGGGATCTGTCTGTCTAGATCTCATCTTATGTGCCTATATAAGACTGATGTAAATGTTAATTTACATAGATTAAGTGTGCAGAAAACAGAAAGTTACTGGAGTAAGAAAATGCCAGAATGAAGATGTCCAAATATTATGAAATATAAAAGCATTAATGTACATTTGCATGAAATGAAAGATACTTAAATCTGCATGTGAACTATATTTAAAGAAAATACAGAACTTTCTCCAGAAGCAATGCATTTTAAGTATGTTAAATTTAGAGGAGCTTGTGAAATATCATGTTGAATTAATGCATCATTATGCTACTTCACAGAAATCATTTTATCTTTTAATTCTTAAGAAAAAGTAATTAAAACACATAACCCTGTAGCATATAACCCTCTTAAAAAGTCTGTAGCACAGCTTTTTTTCCCCCCAGGGAGTTTCAGGGTATCAAAAGTATTTGAGGAAACAGGACTTTTATAAGGTTAACAATGTATAATAGTTGCTTGTAGTAGTCTCTTATGGTCATTTGTATTTCTGTAGTGTTGGTTGTAACTTCTCCCTTTTCATTTCTAATTTTACTGATTTGGGCCCTCTCCCTTTTTTACTTGCTGAGTCTGGCTAAAGGCTTATCAATTTTGTTTATCTTTTCAAAATACCAGCTTTTAGTTTCATTTACCTTTTCTATTGTTTTCTTAGTCGCTATTTTATTTATTTTTGCTCTGATCTTTATGATTTCTTCCCTTCTGCTAACTTTGGGTTTTGTTTGTTCTTTCTCTAGTTGCTTTAGGTGTAAGGTTAGGTTGTTTATTTCAGATTTTTTGTTTCCTGAGGTAAGCTTGCATCGCTGTAAACTTCCCTCTTAGAACTGCTTTTGCTGTGTCTCATAGGTTTTAGATCATCGTGTTTTCATTTTCGTTTGTCTTTAGGTATTTTTTGATTTCTCTTTGATTTTTTCAATGATCCATTGGTTGTTTAGTAGCATATCGTTTAGCCTCCAAAACACGTGTTTGTGTTTTTTGCAGTTTGTTTTTTTCTTGTAGCTGATTTCTAATCTTATAACGTTATGGTCAGAAAAGATGCTTGATATGATTTCAGTTTCCTTGAATTTACCGAGGCTTGCTTTGTGGTCCAGCCTGTGATCTAATCTGGAGAATGGTCCATGTGCACTTGAAAAGAATGTGTATTCTACTGCTTTCAGATGGAATACTCTATAAATATCAATTAGGTCCATTTGGTCTAATATGTCATTTAAGGCCTGTGTTTTCTTATTGATTTTCTGTATGGATGATCTGTTGATGTAAGTGAGGTGTTAAAGTCCCCCACTATCACTGTGTTACTGTCAATTTCTCCTTTCATGTCTGTTAACATTTGCCTTATGTATTGAGGTGCTCCTATGTTGGGTGCATATATGTTTACAATTGTTGTATCTTCTTGGATTGATTCCTTGATCATTATGTAGTGTCCTTCTTTGTCTCTTATAACAGTCTTTATTTTAAAGACAAAAATTTGGGCTGAACTGAGACTTAGGAGACTGGAATTTCTAGAAAAAGAAGATGTTAGATTTGTATGGATATGCTTTATGCAATTTTCTCTGCTCCTAGTATAGACTCCCTAAAGCCAGTCTAAAGGAAATCATGCTAGATGAGTGAATTGGACCCGAAATTAAGCCTATACAACAAGTGGACCTTCTGGGTGAATTGCATCTTTGAGACATATGGGAAACCCACCGACTAGAACTTTTGCCTTAACTCTGACTGTTTTAGGCTCCTCTTCTACCCTCTTGCCCCTCAGTAGATACCGACCAGGTGACGGGTGACTGGAGCCTCCGGTACCTTCCCCATGATGGTTCCCACAGGATGATGCTCTCATTTTCCAAGATGCAGCTTCTCCATAGTGTGTGTCCCATTCCAGCTGCATATCCCCCTCCTTTGTTCAGAGCCATTTCAGGGAGCGTGAGGAATCCAGATGCCATGTCTTCATAACCAGGAGGTTCCTTTTTAAACGAAGATGAAACCCAGGACAGAACCCGTCAGGGCCCAGGGAACTGCACTGCTGGTGCCGTCTGGATGTGAATCCCTCCTTCTTCCCTCTTCTCCCAAAAAAGCCCCAAACCAGACTCCATGAGAACTCATAGAGTTATGGAATTTGAAAGAACAAAATGACTTGGTCGCAGACCAGCCAAGCTGGTTGAGTGTAAACTGGCCAAGATGGTGGCTATAAGCATTGGAACAAGTAAACTCAAAAAAGGGAACGCTCTTATTGACTGGCAATTAGGGAGTGTGTGGTATTTCTGAATTTTGTTCAGAAAAGCTACAGCCATCTTTTCTCTTAGCCCAGATGTTGTCCCAGAGAAGACAAAAAAACATTCTATCAGAGCCAGGAATTGGCAGAAAAGGGTGGTTTCATTTCCTTCTGGTGTGTGGCAGGTATGAAACTCGGGCCATTATGGCATCTCTGGCGTCCCTGAAGCTCCTGCCAGAGTCCCCATTGCAGTAAGAGGGGCACATCGCTTTTCAATCACGTTCTATTGAGTCCCTCTCAAATGCCGCTGATGGGACTTCTAAAAGCATCACGAGCATTCTTAAAGCAGTGACTCGGTGTAATTCTTGTGCATTTGATGGAAAACGCCAATGGGCTGATGAGCGTTGTCTTCCATCTATGAATACCTTCAGCTTTTTAACACCCACTTGCTTTACAAATTCAGGAGGGCATGGGCTCCCTGTGCAAGGGGAGAATTTATGTTGCTCCTCCTTTTCCCGGTATTCTAATCTACTTTTTCCAAAATGGTCCCCCTGACGTCATCAACAGTGCCTCCACCTGTTCAAAAAAATTCACTTCCAGGAGCACTGCTTATATGATTTTTTTTTTTTTTAATTTAGAAAAATACTTAAGGGAAAAAGAAATAAAGGTCACTAGGATGTACCTCGGTGTTCACCATGAGCCATAAATCTGATCCAGGATCTCTCCAGCTCAGCCCTATTGGCATTTCGGACCTGATAACTCTTTGTTGTAGGGACATCCTGTGTGTTGTAGATGGGATGTTTCAAAGCATCCTTGGCCTCTACCCGCTAGATGCCAGGAGTACCCACCCCAGAATTGACGACCAAAAATGTCTCCAGACATTGCCAGATATCCCCAGGGGGGCAAAGTTGCCCCCAGTTGAAAACCACAGTTAAATTCCAAGAGGATGAGGTCCACTTAAGAAATGTGCTTTAATATATTTTTCAGTCTTAAATCCTGCAGTACATAAGTGTTAAACAGTAAATGACCCACATGTTAATATTCCTGGTGAAAAGAACTCTTTCCCACTTTGGTGCATGGTGATGGTGGGTGCCCTTCTCTGCACACTTACTGGACTATTTCCGCTTACTGCTGCCATGCACTTGGCCACACCCTCCTACCCTGAAGGAATCCGTGCCCTTTGGCTGTGCAGATGCTCAGTAACACCCTAGGAGGATATAGCTGAGTGCATACAAAATGTTTCCAGAACTTTCTAAACACATATTTCAGTTTGGGGTTTTTTTCCCCCAAAGTGGAAAAATTCCCATATTTGCAGAAGATGCTATTTTAACAATACAGTCAGTGAGGCAACAGTGATAGTTTACAGGGATGGTCTGCCTGAGCGTATTACGTCGTCAAAAATTTGTTTTTGGGGAGATGGACTTTGTTTTGCATCTCCTCCATCTCATCAATGTGCCCATAGAGCCAGTTGCCAGGAAGACCCCATTCTGTGCTGAAGAGAGTCTGAATTTTAGAAATCACCTTTCTCATGTGTCTTATGAGAGCGTCATGATCATCTGATAAGGAACCTGAAAACAAAACAGTCAGTGAGTCTGTGAGAAATCATGGATGGCCTCTATCTTTTCTTTCATGAGCACCCAGAGCAGTGCATCTAGCATAGAGCAGGCACTCAGTGAAAACTTCTAAACAAGTGAATTTTCCAGTTATTTTGAAATACAGTTGGCCCTCCGTGTCCGTGGGTTCCGCATCCGAGGTTGGTTGAATCTGAGAATGTAGAGCCCACGGATATGGGGGCAACTCTCAGGGACTTGAGCATTTGTGGATTTTGGTGTCTGCAGCGGTCCTGGGACCAATCCCCCATGGATATTGAGGGACTGCTGTTCTCATGGATCTAGTTGAGTTACACAGCACTTCCCCAACGGCCCTTACCTTTCACTTTGGTGGATTCATGTGAATGTTCTTTACAAACAGTTCCTTCAGGAGGTCTTTCTAAGGCAATGGATGTAAGCAGAGGTCTACGCCAACCAACAGGCACAGTTTTTCTTTTTTTTTAATACCTCTGTGAGGTCTGATATCTTTTAGTAAATGTTTACCAGTGAACTCAAAGTGATATTGAGGATAGGAGGACAAGGACCGTAAAATATCACTGACATCTTTTAATGGGTAATTGTGATATTTCTGATTCGGCCCAAAGGTACGCTTATCGTTAAAACTACTTAGGTACAGGGCCGGTCAGAGGCCGCCGCGACGCTCCCCTCCTTGCAGGAATCGCTGGATGGGGATGAGAAGGAGCTAGACAGCAGTGAGCAGGGTGGCCCCGCCGAGGAGTGGAGACTCAAGCCGCTGCCCAGCGGCCACTACTGTGTCTACAGCTACCGCGGAAGCAGATTGGCACAGCAGCGAGCAGACAGTGATGGTGGAAGCCCAAGTGGCACAGATGCAGAAACTCCCTCTGGTGATGATTTCAGCCCCTCCTTGGCGGATGCTAATCTACCCTCTGAAGTGGAGCCAGAGCTGCGCAGTTTCATTGCTAAGCGTCTTTCTAAGGGAGCAGTCTTTGAAGGGCTGGGGAATGTTGCATCTGTGGAGCTGAGAACTCCAGGTTACAGAGTCGGTTATTATTACTGCCTTTTCCACAAAAAAAACTGCTTCCCTTGAGTATACTCTTGAGTATACGGTCTGCTTTTGAGGAGGGTCTGAAAAAGGACTTTGAGCTTTTCAGGCTTGTATTGGACAAGTATATTCAAGGGCTGAAAAATAACATGAATTGTGAGGAAAGGGCTGGGGAGAACCACATACAGTCCGACCCGAGCAGCTGGTTTGAGGATGTTGTGTGCCCAATCCAAAGGGTGGTTCATCTCTTTCAGGAGAAGCTTACCTTTCTGCTACACGCTGTTCTGAGTTATACTCATGTTGAGGTTAAAGAATCAGATGAAAAAGCAAACAGAGACATTCACAGCTTTCTGAGTGTGGCCAGTCTCCAAGGCCTTATTCACGAAGGCACCATGACGTCTCTGTGCATGGCCACGGAGGAGCAGCTTAAGTCCGTGATCATCGACTGTAGTAGCTCCCAGCCTCAGTTCCACGGCACAGGAAGCAACTGGTCTTGTGAGGATGGAATGCAGGCTTTTTTGAATGGTGCTGACGGAGGTAACCCTTTTCTTTTTCGGCAAGTCCTGGAGAACTTTAAAAGCCATACAAGAAGCAGATAATTTGAAGAGATTTATCTGGCAGGCTGAAATGAATCATTATGCTTTGTTTCAATGTTTCATGTTCCTAAAGAACTGTGGTAGTGGAGATATCCTTTTGGAGATTGTTAAAGTGGAACACGAAGAAATGCCCAAAGCCAAAAGTGTGGTAGCTATCCTCAAAGGATTTATGAAAGAAGCTCCTACCCAAAGTTTTTGATCACATGTTTTGAGATGATTATGTTGTGAAGTTATGCAAGCCTTGGTGTTTGAAATTGCAGTTGTTAAAACTGTCATAGGATTGCTATTTCAGATTATTTGAAACACATTCTAGATTTTTTTCATTTTGTACTTTTAAGATTAAACCTAATTAGACATTAAAAAAAAAAAAAAAACTAGTTAGGTAATTCCATGGCTAAATTCTGTTTCATGATACCAATAGGTCCCGTTTTTCACCGAGCCTTTTTGTGCTTTGCAAGCAGTTTGCCTGGGCTAGACAAATTCTGTGTAAGAAACCGCCTTATGTGCCAGACAGGAAAGTGCTGTGAGGTTAGTCGTGAAAATATTTGAAGGGTTACGAAATAAAGTTGGCGTCCTAACCCGGGGTCCTTGGCTTCGGGGGGCCCTCTCGTCCATAAAAGCATGACTGAGGAACCTTCACCTGCCGTGTTTTCCGCAGGCATTAGACGGCTTCATCATCGCTGTGACGACGGACGGCAGCATCCTCTACGTTTCTGACAGCATCACGCCTCTCCTTGGGCATTTACCGGTGAGTTTCTGTTCTGATGGCCTCTGCCAGTACGTGTGATCCCCTTTCCTCGAGGACCATTCAGATCTCAGAGCCGGGGCGCTGCAGGTGTGCGGGAGTCTGTGTGTGAGGAGGGCCGAGGAGTGCCCTCCACCAGGCCGAGGCCAAGCCTCGGAGGCTGCCCGAGGGAGGCGGGTGCAGGCCTGTGTCATCCCGGAACGAGCAAGACCTGGAACGGGGGCTGTGGTGCAGGTCCTGACCCTCCAGTGCCCCAGAAACCACCCAGGAGCCGTGAGCCTACGGCACAGTTAGCAGAGCTCAGAGCCTTTACGGAGGCTGACGGACACCTGCAAAGAAAGACAGGGTCCCCTGAGAGCTGGTGGAGGGATGTGCACCGGACGGCTGGGGACAGAAGGGGGTTTGGGGGTCGCTGGAGATGTAACTGAGATGCAGTAGGTTGTGACGCTTGCTGGTGGTAAGGGTTCAGTGCCAGGGATGATGGCGGGAGGGGGGTAGTGAAATACTCTGGGAAGATGTTGTTGGACCAGGAAGGACTTGAGGAACAAGGAGGGTTTGAGCAGGAGGGCAAGCTTTGCCGTCCTGTCCTGGCGAGCCAGGTGGGGTGCGGAGGAGGGCGAGTGCCGTGTGGTCCCGGGCCCTCCGCCCCCATCTCCCTCCCTCCCCTCACCCCGCTTCCTCCCCTCCCCCTCCCCCTTACCCCCTCTCCCTCTCCCCTCCCATCACTTCCCTCCCCATCTCCCTCCCCCTCCCTCCCCTCCCCCTCCCCCTTACCCCCTCTCCCTCCCCCGTCCCATCCCTTCCCTCCCCCATCTCCCTCCCCCTCCCTCCCCATCTCCCTCCCCTCCCTCCCCCATCTCCCTCCCCCTCCCTCCCCATCTCCCTCCCCCATCTCCCTCCCCCTCCCTCTCCCTCCCTCTCCTCCCCCTCTCCCCTCCCCCTCACCCCCTCTCCCTCCCCCCTCCCATCTCCATCACACTCCCTCCTCTCAGCCTGAGCCTCGCTGGCTCCCTGGTACCCCGGTCAGGATGCTCTGACTCACAGAGCAGCACCCAGCTGGTGGAGGGTCCACCTTGGGGGGCCCCTTGGAGGCGTCTGGCCAGCCTTCCATTTCCCGCCACACCATCGTTTATTCCCACAGAGACCGACCTGGAAGGAAGCTGTACCAGGAGCACCTGTGGGACTGATTGGGCTAAAACGTCCTCTCTTCTCTCTCCTCCCAAAAAGCCCCGCCAAACCGCTGAGCCCCCTCCCGACTCCCACACGTGGGTGGATGCGCGGCCAGGACACAGATGGGAGGGTGGCAGCTGCCCTGGGTGCCTGCTCGTAGGGAATCGCTGGCCAGGTGATGCTGGAGGACCATGGTGGCCCCTCCCTAGCCGCACCTGCCCGGGAGCACTGTGGCCTTGCTGTGTGGGCAGCCCCCCCGCGGGCGGTGATGACCCCGGCTTCCCTAATGGCCCAGGATTCCACTTCATCCTGGATCATTCTTTTCCTCAGAAGCCACTCCCCCCTCCCGTTGCTCCTGCAAACGATGCTGTGTGTAGATCAAAACCACCGTCCATGTTTTTCCTTTGTGGGTCACTGTGTGTGGTAGCCCAGAAAAGCATTTTTTACTTTGCAAGGCAGATACCTTTGCATTACCCTGAATCCATCTGACCTTTGTGGTTCAGCCCATTTCCAGGGTGCACGAGGCTGGGGGTTCTCTCCTCTGAGAGCCGTCAGAAGAGGCTGGTTCTCACTCAGCCCTAAGGAGTCGGGAAAGCAGTTTCATCTTGATTTTCGTCTCATGCTGGAGTAGTGATGAGACCCCATCAAATCAGCACGGCTTCTTTGGGCTGATCTGAGGAGGTGGGGTGCTTCTTTGGAGGGCGTTGGGTTTTGTATTGAGTGGACGGGATCTGGCAGTGAGCGGCGCTGATGGAAAGCAAACAGGTGTCAACTCCAGAATGGCCTGGGAGTGACCCAGAGCTGTTTGGGGAAACAGGATTTGCACTGTTCTGATTTCTACTCTTGGAATTACCTGATGACCCAATTGCCATACGTGGCAGAGCGGACTTAGTAAGCTGGGAATTCTGATTTGAAATTCTGGAGCAACTTAGCATCACCTTTATGAATTATTTTCTTACTCTGGAAGGGCCAGAAATGACCCCAACTCTCATTTGTCAATGCCGGACCCATTTGAATGCTTATTAAGTGCCTATCCATGGACCCAGACGCACACCGAGTCAGCCCTCACGCTCCCCAGCGGAGGTGACGCCAGAATGGACAATCTCCACATTTAACTTCTATTTACTTGTAGCTTACATTGTCCAGTTTTTACCCAAATCGTCATCTTCTTCCCCCTTTTTACTTAGCATTCGCTGTACCCCTGCTAGTGGTAGACAAGAAACTTCCCTGGTGCCCATCACACAGCTGCCCTGTCACCTCCGCTTGACAGAGGATGAGACCGAGGTGGCCCAGCCGGCGAGGAGCAGAGCAGGGCTGAGGCCAGGCCCACTGAGCGCAGAGCCCAAACTCGCCACCTCTCTACCTAGTGCGTGTCTGATGCTGAGGATTTGGGTTGCCTTTTAGGAATACCGCTTTCAGTTTAGTTCACTTCAGTTCAAACTTGCTTATTACTCAGTACAAGTGCAGAACCCGTCCACAGACAAGGCAGTGATTCAAATGGCCCATATGAGGTTCTTTTTTTCTATTGGAGTATAGTTATTTACAATGTTGTGTTAGTTGCAGGTATACAGCAAAGTGAATCAGTTATATGTATACATATATCCACTCTTTTTTAGATTCTGTCCCCATGTAGATCATTGGGGAGTATTGAGTAGAGTTCCCTGTGCTATACAGCAGGTTCTTATTAGTTACCTATTTTATATATAGTAGTGTGTATATGTCAATCCCAATCTCCCAATTTATTCCTCCCCCACCCTTTCCCCCTTGGTAACCATAAGTTTGTTTTCTACATCAGTGACTCTATTTCTGTTTTGTAGATAAATTCATTTGTACCATTGTTTTAGACTCCACATGTAAGTGATATCATATGATATTTGTCTTTCTCTGTCAGACTTCACTCAGCATGACAGTCTCTGGGTCCATCCATGTCGCTGCAAATGGCATTATTTCATTCTTTTTTATGACTGAGTAGTGTTCCATTGTATATATACCACATCTTCTTTAACCATTCCTCTGTTGATGGACATTTAAATTGTTTCAAGGTCTTGGCTATTGTAGATAGTGGGGCAATGAACATTGGAATGCATGTATCTTTTCAAATTATAGTTTTTTCCCGATGTATGCCCAGGAGTGGGATTGCTGGGTCATATGTGGTAGCTCTATTTTTGAATTTTTAAAGGAGCCTCCATACCGTTTTCCATAGTGGCTGTACCAATTTACATTCCCACCAACAGTGTAGGAGGGTTCCCTTTTCTCTACACCCTCTCCAGCATTTATTGTTGGTAGACTTTTTTGATGATGGCCATTCTGACTGGTGTGAGGTGATACCTCATTGTAGTTTTGATTTGCATTTCTCTAATAATTAGTGATGTTGAGTATCTTTTCATGTGTCTCTTGGTCATCTCTATGTCTTCTTTGGAGAAATGTCTATTTAGATCTTCCGCCCATTTGTTGATTGGGTTGTTTGTTTTTTGATATTGAGTTGCATGAGCTGTTTGTATATTTTGGAGATTAATCCCTTGTCAGTCACTTCATTTGCAAATCCATATGAGATTCTTTAAACCTTAACGGTTTGCAATTTTGTAGAGAGATTTCATCTGTTAAGCCATCAAAGACTAATAAAAAGGTAGCCAATATTTATTGAGCACTTACTATGTACCAGGCACTATTAAGAGTCCCTGCTATGCACTAATATGGTTAAAGCACTTAGAAGGTCCATTCTCCTTATACTTATTGGTCCTTATGATGACTGTATGAAATAGGCACTTACTCCTGTTCACAGATGAGCAGACCAAGGCACAGAGCAGCTGAGGCCCCACAGCCAGCACGTGGTGGGGCTGGGATTTGCACGTGGACACTTTGACCCCAGAACTTGGTGCTTACCCACCGCTCGGACATCTACATGTGACAGTGTGAAGCTGAATGCTCTCTGGTGGGGTGGGTGTTGAGCAGAGGTAGGATGAGGACCTGGAAGGCAATGTCCTGTCTCGTGGAAGAGGCAGCCATCAATCGAGGCACGGCCAGCAGAGACAGCGGGCTGGGGCCAGGAGGCCAAGGGCCTCACGGTAACAGGGATGCCCCCTGTTGGCATCACGGGCTGGCATGCCAGGCGTTGGGTCCCACCGCGCCCTGTGTGGCCTGGGTTTGGGGGACCATTGGCGATTGGGGGGCGGGGGGAAGAGCAGCAAGAATTCCTTTCTTCTTCTAAGTCTGTCAAAAGTCTCAGCATCTCTCTGTGTGTCCTTCCTACCACTAGAAACTCAGATACTCCAAAGTTTACATGGTAGATTTTTGTACAGCAATTTCCTGATGAAAGATCCTAGAACTTTCTTTTCCAGTTTGACAGAGAAAAGAAAGAAGAAAATAGCTCAAAGCAGAAAATGATTTTAAGGGAAAGTCAAAACTTATCCGTGGTGGTGACACCAGCACATTTTGGCATCTAGAATTAACATAGGTGGTCAAGGAAGAGACCTGGGCTGACAGATGAGCATGCTGATGGAGGACCAGGGCCTCAAGGGGCTTCTGCATGAAAACCTTTCAGGAAAAAGATCAAAGGGCGAGCATCACATGCCTTGGACATAATTGGGAAAGAGTATGGCTGAGGCAGAGCCAAATGACACCCAAAGCGGGCACTGTCTGTGTTTCCTGTTTGGACGTTGATTTTTTAGAAAATTTAACTTCCCGGATTGCTTTTCCGATTTGTTAATGAACGCGATGTTGGCCTAAGGAGCTGGATCACACTTCGCTCGTCAGGCAGAAGCCCTGTCCCCAGCCCCGAGCAGATACCCACGTGCCCGAATGCTCACTGAATGAGGAACTGGGTTTGCAAGTGGGGCTCCTGCATCGAGAGCAGTTGCAAACAGCTTGGCACAAGTGGGCAGTGCCTCAGAAGTGAGAAATACAGGTGTGGATAACACAACTTCCCCCCACCCCCCAAAAAAATCTAAGGCACAGAGTGACTATAAAGTTGGAGAAATCTACTCACCAAAAAAATACCTCCTTGTAATGCTGTTTCTCCAAGTAAAAGCTCTGGCTGGAAGTACAAGGTCAAAGGGGACAGTGTGCCGAGTTCCTGGGGCAGGGGTCACAGCCAGGGAGAAGAGGTCACAGAGGAGGAAGACAGAGTGCCTGGCTTATGATACCATGAAATGCAGCAGCAAGTCCCTGGCCGCCCAGGGCTTTCCAGGAAGCATCCCTCTGCCCTCTGTCACCCACGTGTCCTCACCTGCTGGGAGAGCCCACCTGGTCCAGGTCAGCTTGTCAGAGGTGGCTTCATGTCAGGACGGACCTGGGTAGATGCTCTGTCTAGGAGGGGCCCCCAAGAAGGAGATGTGGCTGCAGCTCAGAGTTGATCACAGGTTAAAAGGGTCCAGGTTGCCAGTTAGATTTGTTTGATTTTTATGTGCCTTTTGATCTTTCTGTGTCATACCTGCAGAACTATGTATAAAACATAGGTTCCGTTTTAAAACTAATGATAAGGTGAGTGCAAGCATACATGTAGCTGTCACCAAGGGTATGAAACAGAGCGTGACCAGGCCCGCAGAAGCTCCTGTCCGCTCCTTTCCCATCACACCACCCGCTTCCACCTAGAGATGACCACTTCCACACCATCGTGTCCTTGTTTCTCTCTGCAGTTCTGCCCACTTTTAATTCATCATTAATCACTGTAATTTAGTATGACCTTTGGTTTAGCTTTCTGTAAACAGAGTCATAGGAAGTGTACTCTGGTGACCTCTCCTTTCGCTCAGCTTTGCTAAGGGATTCGTCGTCTCACACCATCCAGAGTAGCTGTCCTCATTGCTGTAGGCACGTGCTACAATCCCTGCCCCCAGGCCAGTGTGGAACTCTGAGAGGGTGTGTCTGTGGATGTCTGTATGTATTTCCTGATGAACATTTGCAAGCATCCTTCAGAGAGCTGACTGTGTGTAAGATCGCTGGGTTGTGGGGTAGGAACCCGTTACCCTTACTAGGTGATACCGAGTTGTTTCCATGGTGATGGCACCACTCCACCATCCAGCAGCGGGGTGGAGAGTTCCAGCTCCTCCATGTCACCAGAACTTGGTATTGTCAGAATTGTCAGTTTTTGTCAACCTAGCATGCGAAGGCATCTCATGGAGTCTTGATTTGCTTTTCTCCCAGTTGCCGGTGTGACTGGGTGTCTTTGCATAGTTTGTCGGCCATTTGGATTTCCTTTCTCTATGAAATGCTCTTTCAGGTATTTTGCCGTTTTCCTACTGGACTGTCTGGGTCTTTTGTGTAATGATTTGTAAGCGTTCTTTCCACGCGAGTCCTCTGTCGGGTATGGTTTTAATCGCCTCCTCGTCACTCTGCCCTAGGGTGACAGGGATGGCCAAACACACAACAGCCGATACTGGACAGGTGAGACGGTGTATTAATTGACGGTGTATTAATCCCATGTACTTACAGCCCCAGGGAGGGGCGTACCACATGCCATGCAGGGACGCACAGGGCTGCACTTGGGAACAGAGTGAACAAGCAGGGGTGGTGTGGTAGTAGCAAGAGGGTGGGGTGCCCCCTGCTTCCCACGGAGGATGCGATTGGCTGGCAGGGCACTGAAACCCACTTGCAGGACGAACAGTAACTGCGGCTGCTTCTCTCCACCCCCAACAGTAAGGAGGCTTGTTTAGCTAGGGGACCTTATTGGTGGCAGGAAGGAACTTTCCGTTAGAGTGGGGAGGAGGATTTTGGTTGGTCCAGTCAAGGCCCTCTCGGTTTTGCCAGGTGACAAGGCAGCATATCACACTGACCCTTCATTCCGGGCTTGTACCACAGGTCTGTGTGTCGCAAATATCTGATCTCGCTTTGTGGTTTGCCTTTCCCTATCTTTAGGGTCTTTTGATGAACAGAGAGAGTCTTTAGAGTTGGTCCTTTTTCTACCTGAATTCATTCTTCACTCCTCCCGGGTCGAAGCTATTCTCTATACTGTCTTCGGAAAGCATTCCTGTTTGGCCGTCAGTTTGATTCTGAATCTAAACTGAATCAAAGCAGATCACGTATGCCTCCCACACCCTGGTCGTTCGGGAGCCCAGGGCCCTCTCTGCTTCCCCAACCCAGTCCTGCCCCCTCTCAGCATGAGGCTACTCACCGGTCCCCCTTCTAACCGTGGCCGACACAGATCTCCAGTCAGAACTGCCGGGGCCCCTTGGGGACATCCTGAACTGGATGTCCACACAGCCCGCTTCCAGCTCAGCCGGCCAGCCTGTGGACTCCTGTGCAGGCTCATTTAACTTTGCTGATGCGACTGCACCGGTGCTGTGGGTTCAAAAGACAGAGAGAGGAATATGCTTCCTGTCTGTTCACATCCTCCCCAGGCTGTCACAGGGCCTCCAGAGAAAAGGTAGGAGAAGTGCTGTTGGGGATTTAGATCAGGCATTTAGTGCGAAACTCAGAAAAGGGCCAGATTCTTGACAAAGTAGCCAAGGGCATAGCAATAAGTTTGGCTGGAGAACCTCCCGCCTCCAACAGGTAAATGATGTTCCTGATAAGGTGATTCAGCTGTGAAGATGGTGCCTTCCCTCCCTCGTCTCTGTAATTGCCATGATTTTAATAAACAGAGCTCAGCGCATTCAAGGGACAGTTCAATTGCAGATATAATTTACTCTCCTGTAAGCACTAGGATTTAAATTCTCAAAATATCATTGTTCGTGTTGGTTTCCAGCACATGGAAATGGCCTAATAGGAGTATAAGAGCAAAGGCATAGAAAGAGCTTGCTGTTTGCCAAGTGTGTTCTGAGCCCTCCTCGTGGGTCAACTCATAACCCTCAGGACCTCCGCCTCCCTCCAGTGTTCGTCTTTATTCTGTGCAGAACTTGTCACCTGAGATGCCCTGTGACCTGCCAACCGTGTCCCACAGGAGCAGCGAGGCCAGGCGGCCCCCCACCCTGCGCTCTGCCACCCCCTCCATCAGGGAAGTGGGCTTCTGACTGGCCCTCCGAGAAAAGACCATGCGGTGACGGAGTTAGCATTTTCAAGTATCTGAAATGTCTTTAAGAAGAGAGAGTACTGTCATGTGTGAGCATTAGTCATGTTCTAAAAAACTAAAGGGATTGGGCTTAAAATAAAGTCAAGAACATCAGAAGGAACTTGGAGAAAGCCAGAATGAGAAAATGGTAGCACAGCTAGTGCGGGGGGGGCGGGGGGGGGGGCGGATTGCAGAGTGTCCACAGAGATCAAAACAGATGCGTCCAAGCAGGGAGCCTGGGGACCCCCAAGCCCCTCCTTCCACTGCTGCCCTGCCCTTCCTCAGCCACCAAGCACATGCTTACAGTCCTGGAACCGTGGCTGCAGGAGGGGAGGGACTTGCCCCCTCTGCTGTGCTTCCCTCCGGCGCCGGAAGCCGCGGCTGGCACACGGCCCCCTGAGTTGGTGTCCGTTGGATGGTGCTGTGGGCTGAGTGGTCTGCACGCGGCCCCTTCCTCTGTGTCTCCCCTTCCCTGGACCTGTTCAGACTTCGACCGCCTCTAGCCTGGCTCCTGTGCTCCCTTCCTCCCCAGGCCACTAGAGGGTCCGAAATACAAGCACAGCCCTGCCCGCCTTCCTCCACGTACCCCCGCGGGTCCCCTGGCACGCGGGCTCAGCCTTGACTCCTCTGTGGGCTGCTAACCCCGAGCCCTACTGCCCTTCCCCACTGCTCCCCCACCCACTGTGCTGTCAGGGCGCCCACCCTCGCCCGCATCCCCGCTTCTGTGTGGGCTGTGCCCCTGCCCGGAGCATCCGAGCTGCCTGGCGGGCACCGCCTCGTCCCCAGACGCCCCCCGCCGCAAGGATCCCTCCCCGTGGCAACTGCCCCTGCGAGGCTCCCCTTCCCCGTGCTTTTGGATCCGGCACTCCATGCTCGGAGTTCTCCAGGCGCCTGGTTTTTACTTCCATCAGAGCACTTGCCATGTTGTTCTTTCCGTTCATCAACATGTTTTTCTTGAAGACCAAGCACCATCCGATGTCAGGGGTACAGGGGTGAGGCAGGCAGGGGCCACA
The DNA here is from genome assembly GCF_028023285.1 of Balaenoptera ricei. Taxonomy (NCBI): domain Eukaryota; kingdom Metazoa; phylum Chordata; class Mammalia; order Artiodactyla; family Balaenopteridae; genus Balaenoptera; species Balaenoptera ricei. The sequence continues at coordinate 7,194,344 of NC_082651.1, read as the reverse complement.
TGTTATCGTGGGAAGGAACAAGAAAACTTGGAGTTGTTTCCTACATGGTTAGTAACCCCCATCACGCCTGGCGTTCGCCGTGCGCCCTTGTATCGGCAGCTGACTCAAGCCAGCTCGTGGCCCCCTCACAGCCCCCTCGTCTTTCCGTCAAGCAAAGTGCAGCTTGGAGGGCAGAGCTGGCTCTCACACCCCACCTCCAGGGCTCTCGCCTGCCTCGCCGGCCCCTCCCAGGTCTTACTACGTGGTCACAGACGTGCCCTTCCCCGGTGGGTGCAGATGACACGGGCACAGCGGCCACACGAGCAGGGGCAGTGGTGGTCCTGTTCCGGGCGAGGGGCTGTCATGGGTGCTTTCACAGAGGAAGTGACTTCGAAGCCAGGACCTGAAGCAAGCACGGGAGTTACTGAGCACAGGGAGGGGGTGCAGAATGCTCCAGCCTGCGGGTGCAGCCCGAGGGGCGGCCCAGAGGAAGAGTAGCGCTGGCGACCCGGAGAAAAGGCACTCTGGGGGGCTGGAGAAGGGCTGGGAGCGGAGGCTGTGCCGTGCGGAGCCTGACTAATGAACTGAGGAGCTTAGGCTTCATCCCGGGAGCAGCGGGAAGCCAGCGAAAGTTTGTTTTTTTAAAATATTTGTTTTATATTGGAGTAGAGTTGATTTACGATGCTGTGTTAGTTGGCAAGGTGGTGACTTGGTCTGATACGAGGCTGCTGGCGGAGAGCAAATTGGACAGAGACGAAAGTTGATGTGGGAAGACCAGCTTGACCATTTCACTCCCCAGAGGAGATGACGGCCTGGACTAGGGTAGAGGCCAGAGGAAAAGAAGTGAATGGATCTGAGAGAGTTCGAGGGAGGAAAATCTCACAGCACTGGGACACTGGATGTGAAGACGACAGGGAGAGGTCAAGGATGCCAGCTGGGTGTCGGGTATGGGCAGGTGACCGCTTGACAACACCACACGTGGGGACAGAAAACACAGCGGGGGGAGGAGATACTGAGGACACTGCGGGTGTATGTGGATCTGGGGTCCCCAGGTATATCTGGGAGGCAGATGGAATGTGAAGTCAGCACCCCCAAGGGCGAGTTGCCTTGGCGTGCAAATGAAAGGGTGTGCACAGACCGTGTTTGAAGCTGTGGGAGGGGGTGAGTTTATTGAGGGATAGGGAAGTGCCTGTCTCCTCTCTCCTCACCGTGATCTCCAACCTGCACTGTCCACTATGGGAGCCACCGGCCACATGTGGTGATGTAAATTTCAATTAAAATATTTAAAATTAAATACAATTAAAAATTCTGTCTTCAGGGACTTCCCTGGCAGTCCAGTGGTTAGGACTCGGTGCTTCCACTGTCGGGGCCCAGGTTCGATCCCTGATGGGGAAACTAAGAATCCTACAAGCTGTGCGGTGCGGCAAAAAAAAAAAAAAAAAAAAAAAAAAAATTCTGTCTTCAGTCACGCTAGCCCTGTTTCAGGTGCTCTGAAGCCTTGTGGCTGGTGGCTTCCCTAACGGCCTGTGCAGGTTACAGACCATCATCACAGACCGTTCTGTTGGATGACACTGAGTCTAGACTCCATTGTATTTATTTTGTGTCCACGGGTGCCCAGGTCCTCAGAAAAAAAGTACAGTTCCTTTGATTAGAGACCTTTAAGAAGTAAACAGTCAGCCGTTTGCTGGCCTAGAGGTCGGAGAAGGAACCCGTGGGCTCTTCAGGGGCCTTCATGTGCGTGGTTGGCCTCGAGCTGGGGCTCCACACCAGCCGTGCCGCCCCAGCCAGAACACGGGGGTGTTGTCAGCACATGGGGCTCCAATGCGTGTTTGTCTGGCTTGAGTCTTAGTTCCTTCTCAGGCCCACAGGCAATAGCACGTTTGCATTTGAACAGGTAAACCCTTTTAGATTACAATTCAAAATTACAGAGTCTTGGGCTTCCCTGGTGGCGCAGTGGTTGAGAATCTGCCTGCCAATGCAGGGGATACGGGTTTGAGCCCTGGTCTGGGAAGATCCCACATGCCGCGGAGCAACTAGGCCCGTGAGCCACAACTACTGAGCCTGCACGTCTGGAGCCTGTGCTCCGCAACAAGAGAGGCCGCGATAGTGAGAGGCCCGCGCACCGCGATGAAGAGTTGCCCCCGCTTGCCGCAACAAGAGAAAGCCCTCGCACAGAAACGAAGACCCAACACAGCCAAAAATAAATATAAAAATAAATAAATAAACTAACTTAAAAAAAAAAAATTAAAAAAAAAAAAAAAAAAAAAAAAAGAACAAAATTACAGAGTCTTCACAGAAACTCAGATCTGGAACTTCTCATTTCAGAAACCAGTTCTGAATTGTCACGAAGTTTCAGGTTTTGCTTATGCTTTTATTTTTCGTCTTTGTGGAATGTGTGCCTTGGTTCTTTCTTTTCTTTTCCAGTCGGATGTCACGGATCAGAATTTGTTACGTTTCCTTCCAGAACAAGAACACTCAGAAGTCTACAAAATGCTTTCTTCCCATATGCTCGTGACGGACTCCCCCTCCCCAGAACACTTAAAATGTAAGTTTAACTTCACTGGTTTTACGAGATAGAAAGATGAGAATGTCACTTTGGAAAGGAGGTTAGAATGAATTAAGAAGGGAGGACTAATTTTAAAAATAATTTTCCTTGTGACTCAGAACATTTCCAAGATCCTTAGAGGTATATTTTAAGTTCAAAGCTAAAACCGGAGTTTGGAATATGTAAGACGTTGAACTTTTATGCGGAAAATTTTAAAGCACAGAGCTTAAGAATAATAACTTGTTTTGCATGGAATACAAGAGATCCCTTTTTTTTTCCCCCCACATGAGAGCCTTTTAGTAATAAAGGGTACAAAAATAAGTGAATAATCTGCTTATTTTGGAGGACACTATGAGGCTAGATTTGTATTTATGATACTAAGTAACCAACTAAAAACTGAATAATTAGGTCAAAACTCCAAATTCTCTTTTGAGGCTGTCATCTGGTTATTTATATACATTTGCAGGTTTTATGGAATTTTAAAGTTTTTGTCAAAATTGGCGGCCTGGATAGAAAGCTGGTCTGGTCACTTAATGAAGCATGTATTTTGATGGCAGTAGCAAGGGTGCCTTGTACTTATTCAAGCCTTAGTCCATTTTCCGTGAATAATGTGTCCCATTGTACATCTGATTTTCCTTCAGAGCAAAGTGGAAAGATTAAATTAAAGAGAGCAGCTCTATCTGAGCAGCTTTATTTTAATATACAGTATGAAAACAACCAGAACTAATTAAGGCCGACAGAACCAACCGCAGACATCTGTGAGCAAATTAAGACTAATCGGGTCCGAGTATGGAGTGCAAAACATCTGTAAACTACGGAGGGGAAAAACCTGTGTTGCAAAGGTTATAAAACCATGTCCGAAAGTCAGTCATAATGAGAGAAATAGCCCGGCCATGTGTTGACCAAACCCTGTGAGTTTCACAAGATGCGGCTTGTTTAGTCTAGAATCAGTGTAATGCTCTCATTCCGTTTCTCCTTTTTTCCTTTAATGGCCCAGCTGACAACGATTTAGAGTTTTATTGCCATCTTCTCAGAGGCAGCTTGAACCCAAAGGAATTTCCAACTTATGAATACATAAAATTTGTAGGAAATTTTCGCTCTTACAACAATGGTAAGCGTTCATTGTCGTATAATTGTGGCAGTGGCTTTTCTCACGCAAACGTGCACGTAGGGGCGGGAGGAAGGGCGAGCATATGTGCTTTCCATATTTGCATTTGGATTTCTGTGTTCCCAAGATGTGTTTTTTTGTGCTCCTAAATGGTATCTCCCATTCAGGAAGAACACGCATCCCCACCTGTTTATGCCAGCCCATGAAGTCCCACTGAGAGGCACCGTATTCATTTATTTATTTTCAGGCTAATGGAATAGTTCTGTGCTGTGAGAAACAACTTACGGTTCATAAAGAACGGGTTCAGCCTACACACAGCCAAACAGGGCTTCACTGTGACATGAAGATCCCTAACCTTGGCTTCTGCATTTTTATCCTCCTTTTTACAGGCTGCTTTTTACAGCCTGTTTTCATAGCTCTACTCCACGGCCCTTCTGCTAAGTCTGGCCCTAATGCACAGGACATGGTCCTTTTAAGAGGAGCCAGCCATCTCCCTTAGATGAATTATCAGGCAGCATAAGCCAAGCAGTAAAATCTTGCTTTCTGAAATTACCCAGATAACTAATTGTCCAAGCCCAGGCTGCAACTCTCAAGCAGACTTCAACACTCCGTTTTACTTTTGACCCAGGCAAAATGGGGATGCAGGCCTGACGCCAGAGATTCAGAAACGCAAGTCCCAACACGCAGCCCCACTGGGGAGCCCGGGACAGAGTGGCCAGTCCTCAAAACCCAACACAAAACACCTAACTTTGAAAGCTCTAACGTTTCCTAAAATAGCAAAGATGGGGCGGGGGGAATAGAACGAGGTGTTGACAGGGAATGGTAGAAAGAGAGAAGAGGGAAGGAGAAAAAAATGGCAAAGGGAAACAAATACAGAAAGGTGAGCCCCGGGAAGGAGGGGGTGGGCCGGTGGGTGACACAAGGGAGTGGATGCTGGCGGCTGACTTGTGCTGCTTCGCTTGCTGTTGTTTAACTCTGGACCCACGGTCCAGTCTATTACCCCCATCGAATGAGTCCCAGAGTTTCCATTAGAAGCAGCCAAAGTAATGGCACTGAGTCCTAATGACGGTCCCTGTTGTATGTTATTTGCGTAAATATACATGCTTTGCTTAAGAGGCTCCAACTGTTTGCTAAATAGCATGATCCCCCAGGCCCAGTGTTCAGGGCTGATGCCTGGATGATGGGCTCCCTGGCCAAGTCGGGGCCATTTGCGGAAGCTCCCCACCTAGGGCTCGGGGTGCCCGAGTGGTTGGGAGTGGTGGCAGGTCAGCCTTCCCAAGGGGACCCCTAAATCTGGGCAAATCGGGATGAAGCCAAGACCTGCCCGTGTCTAATCCGACTCATCTGAGAGGCTTTCCTGAACCTCATGAGACACGTGTGTAATGAACCACACAACTAAGTAAAGAAACTGACCTGAGGGGTACCTCGTGGAAAACTCAACGTGGTGCCAGCCCGGTGCTGTGGTTCCCTGGGTGAGGCAGCCTGTTACAATGCAGATTCTCAGATGCCCCTGGAAGATTCTAGTTCAGCACACCTGAGGGTGCGGCTGGGACTGAGCAGTTGGAAAAGAACCTAGGGGTTCTGATGCAAAGGGTCGTGGACTTTGAGAAACACTGCCCCATTGTACTACTACGTGGCATTCCATAGGAATTTTAATGACACTCCTCTTGCTTTATGGTGCCAGGCACCTCTATCCTTGAATTAATATAAGCAGTGGTTTGGAATTTGCTTAAAATGTGTCCCGTGGCCATAATGCCAGCTGCTGGGGTAGCAGCCTATCCCAGTTGGCCGCATGCAAGAAAGGGTCCCCAGAGTGCCGAGACTGTGGGAATCATGGGATGCTGCTCCCACGTGTCTCCGTGACAACAGCACACGCACTTAATGAAGGGTACCGGGTTGTGATTGGCTGGTGAGCAGCGTTATCCTGTGAATGTACATTTCCACGACTCTCATTAAGATGCTACTGAACGTCACTTTGAAGCTTCCTGTCTTTTATCACGTTTTAGAGGATTTCAAGGAAATAGGCAGGCTTCATTGTGCATACCTGAGACTTTTTTTTTTTTTTAACCAGCAAGGCTTTATTTTCACTTCAAGTTGAGACAATGTTTGTTTGCCTGAAAGAATGTGTGGAAGTTATGTGTGATTTTTTTTTTTTGGTGGGGGGAACTGTTACTGCTATAAACACACAGCATTGAAAGTGGAAATTTTAAAACCAAGAGTTTAAAACCAGAGTGTCTTTGCAGAGCCTGCTAAACAAACCAAAGTTAGGGGAGCTTTCTTGAGACAAGAGTCTCCAAATGTAATTGTGGAAAAACTGAAATATAGTTCTCACTTGGATTAAAACAGCAAAAAATGTCAGACAAATGAATTTCTAAGATGGAACCCTATGAAGTCACCAACATTCAACCATTTTTGGCTGCTAAAGTAAGATTTAACATAAGAAATCATTCAGATTTGATTCTGTAGGTTTATTTCTCAATAAACATGGAATGATGGGATCATAAAAATAGCTCACCTTAGGAGTGTTTCCTCAGTACCAGGCCCCGGGCTCAGTCCTGACACCGGTCGTCTCATTGAATTCTGGAGGCAATCTCATGAGATGGTGTTAATGGCATCATCCCATCTTTTTTTTTTTTCTTTAATTGAAGTATAGTTGATTTACAATGTTGTGTTAGTTTCAGGTGTACAGCACAGTGATTCAGTTTTTCTTTAATTAATTAATTTATTTATTTATTTTTGGCTGTGTTGGGTCTTCGTTTCGTGCGAGGGCTTTCTCTAGTTGCGGCGAGCGGGGGCCACGCTTCATCGCGGTGTGCGGGCCTCTCACTATCACGGCCCCTCTTGTTGCGGGGCACAGGCTCCAGACGCGCAGGCTCAGTAGTTGTGGCTCACGGGCCCAGTTGCTCCGCGGCATGTGGGATCCTCCAGACCAGGGCCTGAACCCGTGTCCCCTGCATTGGCAGGGAGACTCTCAACCACTGCACCACCAGGAAAGCCCCTCAGTTTTATATATATATGTATATATACCTATATATGTATATATGTGTGTATATATATGAATATATATATTTTTCAGATTCTTTTCTCTTATAGGTTATTACAAAATATTGAGTGTAGTTGTCTGTGCTGTACAGTAGGTCCTGATTGGTTATCTATTTTACATACAGTAGTGTGTATCTATTAATCCCGATCTCCTAATTTATCCTTCCCCCTCCCCCTTTCCTCTTTGGTAACCATAAGTTTGTTTGCTATGTCTGTGAGTCTGTTTCTGTTTTGTAAATAAGTTCATTTGTATTTTTTTTTAGATTCCACATATAAGTGATATCATATGATATTTGTCTTTCTCTGTTTGACTTCACTCAGTATGAGAATCTCTAGGTCCATCCATGTTGCTGCAAATGGCATTATTTCATTCTTTTTTAATGGCTGAGTATTATTCCATTGTGTAAATATACCACATCTTTGTTATCTAGTCATCTGTCAATGGACATTTAGGTTGCTTCCATGTCCTGGCTATTGTAAATAGTGCTGCTATGAAATTGGGGTGCATGTATCTTTTCAAATTATAGTTTTCTCCAGATACATGGCATCATTCCTTTTTTTTTTGAATTTTTGAATTTTATTTATTTTTTATACAGCAGGTTCTTATTAGTTGACTAATAAGACTGAGCCCAGAGCGCACTCCAGGGAAGGGCCAGCACCTTCCTGGAGGGCTTCCACCACTTCTGTGTCCCTAAATCCAAAGTGAAGATGAAATCCACTTTCATACACACTGGGTAAACTGGAGTGTTACCTTCTGCTGCCCTGTGAGCTGTCTGCACTGGCAGGCCTCTGGAGCAGTGCTGAGTGGTCGGAGAAGTTGACCCCTGGCCTCCACTCACTCCCCACTGACCCCCTCCCACCTGGGGTCTCGGGGTGCTGGGAGGCCAGTGGCCCCCTTCCTGGTGTCTTTCCCAGGCCCCTCACTCGGGAGCCCCCCCCCCCAGAACTGTCCTTGACACCCTCTCCCAGCCTAGAGCTCATCTCACCAACCCATCTGATGGATAGATGGACCCCAGGCTGATAGGTGCTGGCTGCTACTCCAAACTTACATCCACGGGGAACCCCTGGGCCGTAAGCCGAAAGGCCCCAGGTGAAATGTGTCAACTGCAGGGCAGGGAAGAGAGGGTGGGACGGAGCCAGATAGGAGACGCTGACACCGTGTAGATGAAGATGCCATCGGCTTCACCTGCTCGGATCCGTCTGGCCCTATGACCCTGGGGGGCCGGGGCAGGGGAGGACAAAGCACCTTTGCCCTTGTTGACGGGCTTAAACCCTCTAATTGGATGTTTTCAGATTCACCCATCAATTGTGCCACCTTACCTCCCCCCCGCCCCCGACTCCTGGGCACTGGGACAAATGCACCAACCGTTGCCTGAATACTTGAGCAAAATGGAATGTCCCTGCATCCGTATCCTCACGTCTTGGTCACTCCTTAGGACTCCATCATTTGCCACAGATGTTCTAGGGGAAGGGAGGGCAGACAGGACTTCCCATCCTTAACCTAGATTTTTAATCACTGTGAAGACATACGTGTCAGGAAATGGGATGAGAAAGTAGTTTTCTTCGAACTGTTTCACTTCGGGACAGTTTCTGTCCTGCTGTGTGAGAAGCTTCCTGTAGGAATCGAAGCTGGGATGTAGAATCACATGTCTCATCCTGTCCCCATAAAAAGCCCACTCTGACCCCAGCCATGTGGTCTGGAGCCCCGGGGTGGACCGCTGGTCAGAGCAGCCCCTGGGCCACCTCTGCTCTGCCCACTGTTTCCAGAATAGAGTTGAAACAAAATTACTTTATTTGGGGCTATGTTTGTCTGCTAACAGATTTTTTTTTTTTAAGCTTTCGAATAAATACACCCCCAACCCAAGTCAGGTAGCCCCAGCCCTACAGTCTGATTGGGAAGGAACCGTCCAGATGATATTCAAAGGCATAAAGAACAGTCCTAAGAAGGGACAGCTTGAAGGGGTCCTAAGAAGCAGGTCCCCCCGTTCCTCAAAGAACTTGGCGTCTGGAAGCAGAGTGTCCTCTCTGTGAGCCGACCTCCGCCCCCAGACTTGGATTTAAGTGCGCATCTGACTGAAATCCAGAAAGCAGTATTTCAAAAGTGGCTGGTGTGGTTCCAGATAGGTCACCCTCAGCAAACATTCCGCTCTGGGCTTTCCAGAAACCACACGCCAGAGGCTAAAAGTTTCCCTGCCCTCATTTTACCTCCTCACCTCTAACCACGCAACCAGATTTGAAATGCTGGCAGAAGTGGACGCTTTCCAGCTTTCAACACTTGATGCCGTATGTTCTGTGGGATTTCTGTAGGCTGCCTCACTTTATGGCTTTGGGGTTTTTGTTTTTTTTCCTGAGCTGAACTAATTGAGACGTCTCAGTGAAGGGAACCAACGGCACGCCCACCAGACCTCGCTGGGAGTGGGGACGTGAGTTTCGCACAGAAGGACAGCTTCACGGAGGGAAGTCTGATCTGTCTGTCCCAGGCCCCCAAGAGTAAGAAGCGGAGTGTCCCTGCCACCCAGACGGCGATGCACGGCGTCCTTCTCCAGCAACGGTCATCGCTGCCAGATTAGATTGCAAAGGAATCACGATCTAGAACAAATTGTTACCCAAGGGCATCGTCCCGCATGAGCATCTATTAAAATGGAGTGGTGAGGAATGGTCAGACCTTTATCAACCCCATCTTTCTGCTTGTTTCAGCCCGGGAGCAGGGAACTTTTGTCCGGGTTGTCCGATAATTGTGATAAAAATGTGCACAAGATATCCACTTGGAGGAGGGGACGAGGGCCTGCAGGAAGTTCACTCTCCTGAGCAGCCAGTAATCAGGCCCTGTGGGCACCGACCAGCTGGGGGAGATCTTATCTGTGCCCTCACAAGCTTCTGGCCCCGACAAATACTCATTTTAATTGACGAATGCCAGGGGAAAGAAGAAATTCAAGTAAGACATGTATTTTTCCATTAGGGTGATTTTTTTTTTTTTTCAGTCCAGCACATTGCAAACCCCCAGCTCCCCCGTGTGGCTCTCAGCCTTTCTCCAACATTGTTTTTTTCCAAATGCCAAACAGAACTGGCAGAAAGAAAAGAAGAACCGTGTATTACCCCAGCAAGTTGGGTGGTGGCCCAGGCTAAAAACTGCACGGGATTATTTTGCTGCCACTCTCCTAAGAGCCCGGTCACCTGGCTGGCTTTTCACAACACACTGGGGGAAGGATACTGTGAAGAGAGAGAAAAAGAGTCTGGAAAGAGTGCGTAATTAGCCAGAGATGATTTCTCACGAAGGTGCAGAAAATTAACTTTTCCCTCCACATTCTAACACTCCATCCCAAACACTTTGGACATTTATCACAAATGAAATTCAGGGACTTTATTCCTCCTTTAACAAACCTCCTCATCGACTGTTTCACGTCTTCCCAGACACCTACCAGATTTGTTTTTCGTTTGTTCCAAGAAGTGCAGAGAAAGCTATTTGTCACTCTCCTTGTGGACTATTAGTGTGTTTTCCTACAGCTGTTGGAACGAATTTATCCGCAGGCCACCTCTGATCAGAATACTCCATTGTGTGGGCCTGATGGCTGAACCAATGCTGAGGAGAAAAAGTTACCTCTTTCTCCATTTATTCCCAGTCTGTGCTGTTGGCTGACCTTCCCTGTCACCATCCCTGCCTCTCCCTCCATCTCTCCTGTCCCTTTGGAAGCACGTTCTCATACCCCCTGGGGTCTCCCTGCCCCCATGGTATCCTTATCTCCTCATCATGAGTGATTTGGGAGCTCACCTCTGTCATCAGGCAGACTTGGAAGCCAGCCCCAGGTGCCAGGTGAGACAGACCTCATCATTCTTATTCTCCAGAGAACCTTTGGGATCTCTTGGTTTTGGAATCCTAAGAATGCCAGCCCAAGGCAAAGTTCTTTCGGGATCTCAGAAATCAGAGGCTTCAGTGATGAACGATATGGGAGTAAAGAAGGGAATCCATAACCCCGTAGACCCTTTTCACATCCTGCATCTCTCCAAGCACGAGGCCCACGACGGGCGCTTGACTGTTTTCCACCGAGTGGTGATGGCCGTGTGCTGGTTCACAGCAGGTTCGCAGCTCATCTCACCCAGGTGTCCTTCTGACCGGGGTTAATGCATCAGAGGGCAGTGAGTCAGCCTGAGCCTCAGTGGAACCAGAACCGTGTCCGTGGGCCACCCTCCCACTGTGCGCCAGCCACCGGCAGTACCAGGCTGGGCTGTGGAAGGGAAGCCACCTTGGGGTCTTAAGGTCTGCGCGTTGGTTGCTGGTGAGGATCAGAAGGTCTCTTCCCGAACTAGACTTTAAGCTGTGAGGTGGAAGGTCACCTCGTGAGAGCATCATTCAGTAAACACATGTTGGATGCCTGCTGTGGGTAAGACGCCCACTCAGAACTGGAGACAGAAGCCTTGCCCCCGTTGCCGCGCGGAGAAGGCTAGCTCTTTAGCTTTGGGCAAGACAAGGTCACTTCTTCTTTTGGATACTATAGAAGCTATTTATTCACTATACACAGAACATGTCCCCTGTAAAATGTACATGTAAATCACTAAAAAGTATAGTTTGGTGAACATTTTCTCCATTCCAGAACATACTAAATCAGTTGGGAATAACGGCTCTCTGTCTGCCTCGAAATAATCTAATTATGGCACCCAGAGTCTCCTTTACATCTGATGCAAAGTTAAATACTTATTCTGGGGATTGTGTCCTAATACGTGTTTGAGGAGGGCAGAGGTAACAATTAAATATATCTCTAGTATATTGCGGTCCCCGCACTATAAATCAGTTTATTACAGTTTAAAACAGATCGTATTTCATTATTTGTATTAATGGGATGCAAACAAATACTGGATCCTTTTGCATGGCAAATAACCACAAAATTACTTATCTTTGATAGTATATTGGGTTGTTGTTGTTTTTTTTTAATATTAGCACCATTTAAATTTATTTATTTTTGGCTGTATTGGGTCTTCGTTTCTGTGCGAGGGCTTTCTCTAGTTGCGGCAAGCGGGGGCCACTATTCATCGCAGTGCGCGGGCCTCGCACTATTGCGGCCTCTCCTGTTGTGGAGCACAGGCTCCAGACGTGCAGGCTCAGTAATTGTGGCTCACGGGCCCAGTTGCTCCGCGGCATGTGGGATCTTCCCAGACCAGGGCTCGAACCCGTGTCCCCTGCATGGGCAGGCAGATTCTCAACCACTGCACCACCAGGGAAGCCCCTATATTGGGTTTTATAATTACACAAGATATAAATGTTGTAAAATATTGTTATGTTATTGTTACACCTCAGACAAAACAGTGAGGCCGCAATGTAGTGATTCACTAGGCTGTGCTCAGATCACTTTTGAGTAACTCTGGGGGGCGGGGATGGGGAGTGTATCAGTAGCAAGCATTCATCACTTTTGTTGGTTGTGAGTGCGGTGTGTGTGTGTGTGTGTGCGCGTGCGCGCGTGCACACGCATGCCTGTTGGGTGGCGGGGAAAGGAAAAGTCTGGAAGCAGTCAGAGATCTGATAAGATGGGGCTATGCTGCAATGAGTGGCTAATCCTTCTGAGAGGCTAGGGAGGCCAGTTGTAATTAGATCTATTTTTTTCTATGACTTAAATCGAAACAACTAATTAAATCCTTAATTAATGTTTTTAAACCACCTTGGGATAAGAAGTGCCAGAGAAGTTACTCTAAGTGTTCCCTATTACCAGGAGGTCCCAGGGCACAGCCTGCTCTCCTTGACTCTAGAATTTGTGAGAAGGCTCCTGCTGAGAGAACAAGTCATTTCAGACGCAACTGGCCAAAGGTTGAAAGTGTCCTCTTCCCCCTGGTTTTCCCCCAAGGTTTTCCCCTTGCCCTCTGTTACAACTTTCAGTTTTGATTCACATTCGCCTTTGATCAAGCCTTCATCTGCTTCAGGTTTTGTGGAGGGAGAAGCTTGTTTAGAAGGAATTTGCTCAGTTCCAGGCCCCTCTGTTAAGTATCTGGCTTATCAAGTGCAGACTATAAGCAATCATGAAATTTCCCTCCTGGATGCATTTCCATCTTTAAAGCCTTTGAAGTTATAAAAGGACTGGTAAAACCACCTTGGGAGACACCCAGGCCAATGGCAAGGTCTGCAAAACATCCACTTAATTTCCGTGATCTGAGGCTCTGCCCCTTGAAGAAGTGGTCAGGGGCTGGTGTTCCCAACCTTGTCCTCTTCACTGTAAATCACCGAGGAAGGCGCTTACTGACAGAGCACGTGAATTTAGCAGCCGAAAGGATCAAACCAGTTCATGGTTTAGAGACAGATTAAAGAGACGTTCTCTTAAATTCCTGGGAAGTCCTCAGATATTCACTTGGAAGGCCTTGCTATCCTGAAAGAGAGAATTTTATTAGGTTGTTTTCTGGTGGGAGATGTCTGTTAGATCCAAGCAGAGAGGATATTTTCACATCTGGGGTATTTTAAATGTCTTTCTTTTTATTACGCAGATGTTCACATCTGCAGGCCCTTCCCTTATGTGGACTTATTTTCCTTTCCCTTGATGACTTCCTTGGCTCGCCCTACAAATTAATCTGTTGAAGCCAACAACTGACAGATGTAAAGTCTCTCAGGCCCACGGTTTTTTATTTTACCCACTTTATATTCATGTTTGGAAACCTTTATTAGTGTTTATGGGAATGCATTCAGAGACTATGTTTGGTAAAAAGAATTTATTCATGTTAGTGGGTAGAAGACCACTATAGATAGAAGACCCATTATAGATAGAATCACTTAGAAAGCTGTAAACATAGAAAACAAAAGATTACTGGAAAGCCAAAATCCAAAGAGAGTTGCGCAGATTTCATTTTAGAACACAGTTAGTTTTCTGACGCTTTATATGTCCTCAGATTGGAAAACATAACTCTGTCTTAATCTACAAGTTCAGAAATGTACAGGATATAATCAAATACATTTTAAAAAGAAAGAGGTAGTATAGTTTATCTCGAATAATAATCCTCAACCCTGGCTGCACGTTAGTAAATCTGGGGGGCTTTTAAAAGTGCCGATACCTGGGCTTCACCCCGAGTTTCTGAATTAGCTGACCTGGGATGGGGGCAATCATGTCGAAGGTTCTGGGGAATCTGGAGAGAATTCAGTGAGTTTTCTCATACTGAACAGGGCTCTTTTTCCCACCTAGCAAACTCCACCTAAAATAGCAGAATATTTCTCTGGCCTGGAAGGTAAAGCGGTTTTTCACAGGCACCATGAAGACAGGTGTTCGGCTCCCAGGGAAACTGCTGCTAATGCCAAGTGGTACTGCCCTCAGGTCCCTGGGGGCCTGGTCTCAGCATCATGGTAGGCAGGAGCCCAGAACAGCCCCCCCTTGGGAGTCCCAAGACCTGGGTGGAGGCCCGGCTGCATCATTTCCACTCTGAGTCACCTCGGTTAATATACACAAGCTTCCTGGACCTCAGCATCCTCATTTGTAGAATAAGGGAAGTCACAGCTTCCCAGACTTGTAAGAATACGTAAGACACAGTGAGCAGGTTTTGTCACCTGTGCGGCGAGTTTTGTTGTGGACACTGCATACCCGTTGGGGCCACCCTGAATCCTGAGTCCATCTCCTCAGTCAAGCCCCTGCATCAGCGTGGGCTCCCGGGGGGTGGGTAGATGGGGGGTTTCAGGACAGAAGCCCTTGAATCCCAAGTGGGCCGCTCCAGGGCCAGGGGCAGAGGCGGGGTCACCGTGTGTCAAGACCCGCGACTTCCCCTGAGCCCATCAGTATCAGAAGCACCGCCTGACGATGCAGCTCGTCCTTCAGGCCCCTGGCTGATGTGCGCATCCAGGCCCTGCTGCAGCACGGGGCCGGCTGCTCAACTGGCAGAGAATTCTTCCCGGCTCCGTAACCGCCGTGGCTGCAGGACTGGGGGGGGGGGGGGGGGCGGGGGAGAGCACCGTGCCACTCACTCGAACTCCAGCTCTGTTTGGCCTGTGCGAGTTGCTTCCCAGCCTGAGCCTCGGTTTCCTGTGCAGTGGGGATGAGAGTAGCACCTAGGTCCCCGAGTCGCTGTGAAAATGAGGTAGCTGATGGACCTGAGGCCTCTCAGTTAGTGCCCAGTGGGGGCTTGGCTCTGCACCAGCCAGGGCTGACCTGTGTCTCTTCCCCTCTGCCCAGCGCCCAGCCCCTCCTGTAACGGCTTTGACAGCGCCCTTTCGAGGCCCTGCCGAATGCCCCTGGGAAAGGAGGTCTGCTTCATTGCCACTGTTCGCCTGGCAACACCACAGTTCTTAAAGGCAAGTACCCGGAGAGAATTTATCATGCGGAGCGAGTACCACTGAGTCACACTGAGTGATGGGTAATTCATTGTCTTTCTGGGAAAGAATAAGATTTCAACGAGCTTGTCACTGACTCTGAGAATGTTAAATGTCTGATTTCTGTATGGTGACAGCCCCACAAGCTCTTTCCCCGAACTTTGGTTCCCTGCGAGCCATTTTGTTGGAAGGCAGCATGAATTGCTGGTCAGCCTGCAGAGATGCTCTTCTAGAACTCTGTAAGCCTCCCTACCCTTCACGTCCTTGTTGACACCACTCAGGGCAGGCAGAGGTAAAAACTGAGTCAAATTGAGAGCCGGCCTGTGGTCTCTTATCTGTGATTGCTTTCACATCAGAATTTAACATCATGAATTCAACATGAATTGCATGAATTCAGCATTGCAAATTTAACATTGCATGAATGCTGAGTTAAATTAGTAATTCAAATTCAGATGAAAAGCCATTTGCCACATGTTTACCACACGTCTAGATAATAGGAAGGGAGTGGTGTGACATTTTGGCTCTTAGGTATTTTTCCGCAGCTTGTGAAATAAATTTAGCATCATCTGATACCAAAATTAGCTACAGATGCGGAGTTGCAGTCCGACACAACTTGGAGACTTGCTCTAAACGATTTTAACTTCTGTTGCCGACCGTGCATTCTTGAACGAACCGGGGGTGAGCATCTGGCACCCCGAGTAATATTTTTCTCCCTCTTAATACAGGAAATGTGCATCGTTGACAAACCTTTAGAGGAATTCACTTCAAGACATAGCTTGGAATGGAAATTTTTATTTCTGGATCACAGGTTTGTGAAAAGAAAAACATATTTGGGTTGGGTGCTTTTCAAGTGCTTGTTTCCATGAGCCAGGCTCTCCTTGGGGGAGGAAAGTCAGGCCTGGTCTATGCAAGAAGGGCTCTCTGGCAGTGGGGAAACTGCTTCCCAGCCGGGGGCAGGAGGTTTCCCTCCACTGCATTTGCCCCCTCTGAGGATATGTCCTGGGTTTGGGTCAGAGCCTCTCAGGAGAGCCAGGCATCTCAGCCCGGGACATCTTCGGGATACTCTCACCCGCCACCCCACTCGGGACCCTCTCCAGCTCCCATCAGGCAGGACCAGATGTGAGGGAAACTCTCATCTTATTTCTTTCACCACCCTTCTGTCCCTTTAACCCAATCTGCTTAGTTTCTTTCGTGACATTTTTCACAGTTTAAGAACAAGAACTCTCCCCTTCCCCCCCTTTGTTTTTTTTTATTACACTTTGGGGTTGGGCTGACCCAATGTATAGCTGTTTTTAATTATTCAGTAGTGACAACATTTATGATTATCGGGGCCAGGTCAGGCCAAGGGAACTGAGTATCTAAATGCCAAAAAAAATTTGAGCACTTTGGAAAACACAGCCTCTCCGGTTTTGACCATTGCAAAATTATTTTCCTGCTCTTATTCTCGAGAAATGAGGCCCCCAGGTTGATCATTACACATGCAAACTGCCCCCTCGTCGGCCACCACGGCAAGCCCTGCGGTCCTTCCTCTCTGATGAATGACCCCCACTGTGCTCGGCAGAGCTCCTCCGATCATAGGATACCTGCCGTTTGAAGTTCTGGGAACCTCGGGCTATGATTACTACCACGTGGACGATCTGGAGCTCCTGGCCAGGTGCCACCAGCACCGTGAGTACCTCACACCAGCCCCAGCCAGAGGGCCCCCCGCTCTCTCCCCGCAGCTCTGACGGCAGGACTCTTAGGCTTTGGAAGTCAACTTATTACTTGGTTTCTTCTGAAGTGGAGGACTTTGTCATCTCGGAGATGATCTAGGAGTAGGTGGAGGTCCCTGTCTGGATTCCCCCATGTTTTGCTTTCACCTGGAATTGACTTTGGTCTGTCTGCTTCCACCTCCAGCCCCTTCCCAGCACCCCTGAGATACGCAAGCTGTTTGATCTTAAGAAACTAAGGGGATGCCGCTCCGTGTTTTTTTCTAAGTTATTCAATACGTTTCAAAGACAGAATACCGAATTCTCCTAACTCTTCTTTAGTCAGCAGACATGTGTGGGTCACAAGCAACAGGTCAGATACTGAGCGAGGCCCACAACAGAAAGATGACCGGAATCTCCTTGCTGCCCTGCAGGAGCAAGGTTTGATGGAAAAGCACAGTGACTTGATGGGACGTTGGTGTCTGGAAGGGGCTGTGCACAGGGTATCGAGGGGCTCAGAGGAGGGTCCCTCACCCCGCTGGGGGACGGGGTCGGGGAAGGCGCTCTGCCACAGACCAGGGGAACACACTGGCGAAGGGATGGGGGGCGAGGCTCATGGTGTGACGGAGGGGAAACCAGAAGCACGTCTGGGCTCTCACTTAGCAAGAGGGGTCAAGAATTCACCATTTAAAGCCATATTTTTGGTGCCAGGTTCTACCTTTGAGTTAGGAACATTTGTAGTAATACTGACCTACGGCTCCTGCCACACGGCTTGACCACCAACACTGCGTTTTGCCAGATGCCCGTCTGTCGGACCCATGGTAATCTCGTTGACACAAGAACAGGCGTGAGTTCCATCAGGAGCCGCCCTTAGGTGTTAAGCCTCACCTTGAAAACGGTAACCCCTTGCTTCTCAAAGGTGGTCCTCGAGCAGAGCGTGGGTGTCAAAAGGAGTTTGTTAGACGTATAGATCCTCAGGTCCCCCGCCGCCAGGCCTATGGAATCAGAGCATCCATTTTAACAGGATCCCCTAGCGCTCCGGGGGCCCGTGAAATGTGAGAAGCACGGCTACTTCAAGCCGTTGGCTGCTTCTGACTCTTCCAAGGGAGAAAGGCCACCCTGGGTGTAGAACTACCTTCAGTGTCTGAAGGACTGGGCAAGACACTCTCAGCTTGTTGGGCCCCTACCCTTACCCGCCCTGCCTTTTGAAGTTCCCTCCTTTTTTTTTTTTTAAGCTTTAGAACATTTTATTAACAATTTTGATGATCAGGCCTTTTAAAATGACCTCAAGATATTAGTCTCCTAGGGAAACAGAACAAAGGTTTTTGACAAGGACAAACTATCCATTGAAGAGGTTTTTCTAGGCACCCTGGAAGACAGTAAACAGTATGATTCCTGTAAAATATCAGGAAACTGTTTTCTGAGTACTCTGGGATATATTTTAGGTAGTCGAAAAAGTCCCTCTTCCTATTGTGTTGAGGAGAGACTGAAGGCATCTTGAGTTTAAAAATCCAGTTGGATCTTCCTGTGAGTAACTTAGTTGTCTACCTGAGGCTCCAACTGTCCCCTTAGCAATGTGTTGGTACAATCTTCATTTAATCATGTCTCAGGCTCAAAGAATTTAATACAAATATTATTTTATTGGTAGATTCAGTGCCTCCTTTTGTCACTTGAGTCTCCTAATTAGGCTTTCTCTTGACCGTTTGCGTAAATAGGAGCTAAATTCCAGGCACTGAGGCAATAACACCCATCGGCTCTGCATAGCACGGGGAGATCAGCTTGGTGCTTTGCGACCACCTAGAGGGGTGGGATGGGGAGGGTGGGAGGGAGACGCAAGAGGGAGGGGATATGGGGATATATGTATATGTATAGCTGATTCACTTTGTTATACAGCAGAAACTAACACAACATTGTGAAGCAATTATACTCCAATAAAGATGTTAAAAAAAAAACAAAAAAAAAAACCCAACTGCTGGGACTTCCCTGGTGGCGCAGTGGAGAAGACTCCACGCTCCCAGTGCAGGGGATCCGGGTTCGATCCCTGGTCAGGGAACTAGATCCCACGTGCAGGCCGCAACTAAGAGTTCCCATGCCGCAACTAAGGAGCCCGCCTGCCGCAACTAAGACCTGGTGCGTCCAAATAAATAAATAAAAACAATAAAGCCCAACTGCTCCTCTTCCTGGGACCCATGGCCCAGCTTTCTGCCCTGCCCGGGCTTAAACCAGCGGCATCCGTGTGTGCTGGGCGCCCCCAGGGAAGCCGGAAGAGGCTTGACCGGAGGGCCTCCACGCAGCCCCGCACGGCGGAGCCGGGGTGGAAGGCGCCTGTGGCCGGTTCTCTATTTGGAACCGCGTAGAAGGAGGATACGTGGCAGATTGGCAGCCACGGGATGTGTCCAGAGGCCGCTGGCTGGCATGTCTATTTTCAGTCTAGTTCTCCCAGCGTCTGGATGGTCTTTCCCACGCTGGGCTCCTGCCGCTCCGAAGGCAGCTCCCCCTGCAGCAAGAGGATGAGCACCAGGAAAGCCAGGGCCTCTCTTTAATTAAATTCCAGTTGGAGGATCTGCCCTGATTTAAGGCTCTCTTAAGCCTTGGAGCATTTGGGAAAGCAGGCGAATCATTCCTCCGTTGTTTCAGAATTCATTACCATTTACCCTGACCTTGATAATGACTTAAAATCCGTCACAACTGGGGAAGGGACCAATGTGTGGCACTGTCTTTTTGAAAGCTGGTGTTTTTCACGGTAACTTTGGGGCAAAAGGATCATTTTCGTCTTAACGTTGGTGATGTGCGGACTCTGTCTTCTCTTCACAGTGATGCAGTTTGGCAAAGGCAAGTCGTGTTGCTACCGGTTTCTGACGAAAGGCCAGCAGTGGATTTGGCTGCAGACTCACTACTACATCACCTACCACCAGTGGAACTCCAAGCCCGAGTTCATCGTGTGCACGCACTCAGTGGTCAGGTGCGGGCAGGGGGCTGGGAGGGTGGGCCCGGCCCCCGGCAGCTCCGTCAGAGCCCCGTCACCCTCAGTGGACCCCGTTTCTGAGGAGCGAGCCCCGGGCTTGAATTCTTCAGCGGGGCCTGGGCTGTGCTCTGCAGTGGACAGAATAATCCGCAGAGCTCAGATCCCTTCCGGCTCCACACCCAGCCCTGTTCTCCCAGGGCTGAGACTTCCTCCCAGCGTCCCGTCAGGCCCCTCTGAAAAGCCTTATTGAGCCTTCCAGGTGGCCAGGATGTTCCTTAGTAAGTTACTGCTTCAGTGACCTACTTACAGATTTTCCCCTCATCTCCATTCGGCCCCCAGCCTTCCCTTGTCGCTGTTTGGAGAAGAAGATTAAAATTTTGCCTCTAAATAACTCAGAGACATAGTCCCCTTTCTTTTGAACACTTTAAAAAACCCCTGCTGGCAACCGAGGCAGGGTTGGTACAAGAGCCAGGCTGCCGGTGGGAGAGGGTTCCTGGCGGTCCCGTGGCCTCGGGGGCGCCCCCAGCCCAGCGTGGGTGGGCGGGGCTTCCAAGGGAGGCAGCACACCGGCGTTCCCTGGGCGCTGCCGTGCGGGTCGCAGTCCCTCCCGAAGGTAAAGGAGAGGTGCTCTTTGGGGGTTTCCCAACTACAAAAATTTTAAGAACATAAATCGGTTTTAAACTGGTCTAGAGGAGAGCATTGGAGGAGAGCAAAGAAAGAAAGTTTAGAAGGACTGCATTTTATATACGTACATAACAGATAGATGATAGATAACAGATAGATGATAGATGGAGAGTTACATATACATACCTACTGCATTATATACATGTACATAAGAGGTGGATGATTGATAGCAGATAATGGGTAGGTAGGTAGGTGGAGAGATGGATGGATGGATAGATAATAGATAAATAGATAATGGATGGATAGATAGATAATATATGGATAGATAGATAATATTTGGATAGATAGATAATATTTGGATAGATAGATGATAGATAGGTGAATAGATAGATAATGGATAGATGGATAGATAGATAATAGATGATGGATGCATGGATAGATATGTAGATAATAGATGGATAGATAATAGATAGATGATGGATGGATAGATAATAGATGGATAGATGGTGGATAGATAATAGATGGATAGATGATGGATGGATAGATAATAGATGATGGATGGATAGATGGATAGATAGATAATGGATAGATAGGTAGATAATAGATACATGGATAGAGATAATAGATGATGGATGGGTGGATAGATAATAGATGGATAGATAATGGATAGGTAGATAGATAGAAAATAGATACATGGATAGATAGATAACATGATGGATGGATGGATAGATAGATAATAGATGGATATATGTTCGATGGATAGATAATAGATGATGGATGGATGGATAGATAGATAATAGATGGATAGATAGGTAGATAATAGATACATGGATAGATAGATAATAGATAGATGATGGATGGATAGATAGGTAGATAATGGATGAATAATACTATCCATACACACACGCACGTGCACACACACACACACACACACACACACAAGTAAATCCCTCTTCTTTAGTAAGTGGGGAAAGAGGAGAGATAAGAAACACAGGTATTTCTTGGCCAGTGACCATGACCATCACATTGCGCACCCACTCTCAGGGACCTGATCCTGGCTTCGCAGCCTACCCTGGGCACGTCAGCAGCCACTGGTTTCTGATTCCATGGCCAGTCCCCCCTCTCTGCCTGGCCCTTTGCCAGAGGGTCCCTTTGCCCCCAGGGAAGGCTGGACATCATCAGCACCTTTCTCCTCAGATCTGCCCTTGACCCTGTTCTTCCTCTCCACCTTCTGCCTCCCAGATCCCAGATTTTCAGAGAAAGTAGGGAGTGACCTAGTGAGTAAACGAGGTCACAAGCATTCTATAGGCCCAAGAGCCACCACCACTCCCAAGACCCCTCGCCCAGCCTGCGTCTCCACACACGAGGCAAAAGCCACAGCTGAGTCACTCAGCCATCACCATGTTGAACTGATTTACCCACGCTATTCAAAAAGTGGGTCCATAGACTAATCGACAGTCTGGGTCTGGTTAGTTCTAGGTTTGGTCGAAAGAAAGCTTCCGGCAGTTTCGTAGTCTGTAATTACTAAAAAAAAAGTTACGTGTCACTTCCTCCTATGCATAGTCCAAACTGAGTAGGTCTTAAGAAAGTCTTCTAATTATTTGAAGGCTGAGGCTCATTCTACAGAGGAAAATAGGTTTCTAAAGACAACTATGTTTGGGGGTTGCGGGGTGAGGGTGGGTAGAGATCAGTAAAGGAGAAGGAAATAAAAACATCCTGGAAAGGAAGATAATCCTGAATGTCACAGTGGAAGTGACTGCAGTGGAATTTAGGCCCAGAAAGAAACTCCAGCCTCAGACAAGTAACAGGGCTAACCTCCTTGCTGGTGGCTGTTCTGGGAGGGGTATCACGCAGGGAACCTGGACCTGTCACACTAGCCCTCTTTGCTGGTGTCGTCCTGGAAGGTCCCCCCCTCCAGCTGTGGTCTCTTGATTTCCTGAGCAGTTACGCGGAGGTCCGGGTGGAAAGAAGGCAAGAGCTGGCCCTGGAGGACCCGCTTCTGGAGACCGTCCACCCTTCGGCACTGAAGGTATTGTGAGGCCCAGCAGAGGTTAAAGGCAAAGTCTGGCTAAGTAGAATCTTCCATGAGTTGTGATCATACAGACAGTCATCCTAAAAATGGCAGGTCGTATTTATTGAGCTCTTGCTATGTTCCCAGTACTGTTCAATGTAATTTTGGGGTATTGGCCTATTTGCCCCTTGTGAGGTTCCTGTGAGGCGGGCACCGTTACTGTCCTTCTTCAGGTGAGACAGCAGCACACAGAGGATGTAGCTAACGTACCCAAAGCCACCGAGGCTGGGAACTCACAGAGCTGTGCAAGAAACAGCCTCTGGACTCAGAGCAGGGTTCGGCACTTTCCAGCCTTACAAGAACGGCTGTGCAGGCACACCTCAGAGATACCGTGGGTTCTGGACCACCGCAATAAAACGAATGTCGCAGTAAAGCGAGTCACACAACATTTTTTTGGTTTCCCAGTGCATATAAAAGATCTGTTTACACTATACTGTAGCCTATTAAGTGTGCAATAGTATTAGGTTTTTTAAAATTGTACATACCTTAATTTAAAAATACTTCATTGCTAAAAAAATGCTAAGCATCATCTGACAAGGCAGGGGTGCCACAGACCTTCCATTTGTACAAAACCACACTCCCTGCGAAGTGTGATAAGGTGAAACGTGATAAAACAAGGTCTGCCTGTAGTACGTTCACTTTGTGTCTGTCCCACAGATGAAAAGTTGGGGGTTACTCCATCGTCCCATCGAGGCAGAGAATAGTCTGAGTGCCCTGCCCTCCCCTTAGCCTAAGGCTGATACTCTGCCTACAACAGAGCGTCCCACAAGCACGCTGCCCCTCGCACACCCTCTGTGGCTTCACTGGCAGGGCGTACTTTCCATTTCTGTGTCTGGGGCTCTGAGTTGACAGCCTTGTTGGAGCCAGCTTTGCATCAGAGAGCTCCGAGAGTTGTGGGGAGGTATTTCTCTTCCCAAAGCCCAGACCTCCTTCCTCGTCCAGCCTGAGCTCTCTGGACCCCTCTGGCCAGGCTGTCCCCGTCTCTGCTCCTGGCGTGTCAGACAACTGGAAGGGAACTTGCAAGTAGACGAGAGCTCTGTTTCTCAAAGGTCATTCTTCAAGCAAACACAAATGCTGGGAGAAAAAGAGAGAAAGCAAGGAAGGGAGTGTTGTATTTCATCAAAGCTAAGAAGCCATCAATTGTAAGGTCTACCATTATTTTATCTCCACTGAGAAAGAGAAAATGCTGCCCATCTGTGAAGTCAGGATTTCTTATCATTAGTTGAAGGACACATCCCAACTTCAGACATGTCACAATGTGAGAGGGAAAGGGCCTCTTAGAACTGATGAGATAGGGTTCAAGTTCCAGCCTGCCCGTGACCTAGAATCCAGAGTCTCTGGCCAGAAACTGACGCAGCAGCAGTGGTCCGACAAAAGCATCTCTGGTCCATTGAGAACTCAGTTGGGAAGAGGGAGAAATCCCCTTTAAAGACCAGACAGCAGTCGCATCTTTGCTGAGCCTCCCCTGCTGACAGGCTACGTGGTGATGTGTCGTACAGTGATTCATCACCAGCACACTGATGCGACACCTCTGTCATCGTTTATGGATGTGTTTATTACCCAGCTCTGTCCATTAATGCATCATGTATCACGTCCAAGGGTGGAATTAAGCTGTTAATAGGCAGGTGTTAGACACACCATACACCACAGCTGAAGATCGGGCAGAGTGTGTATCATCCAGTCGGAAGTTGATTATTGAGGTTTCCGATCCTTTGGGAATATTAGAGCCCAACGGAACTTCTCATCAACCTGCACTTATGTATAAGCACACAAATACAATCTCAGGCTGCCAGATTAAGAAGCCCCTTTTAAAGGAAAAGCTCCAGGACCATGCTTTTCAAACTCTCAGCGGTAATGGACCATTTGGTTTTTTAATTTCAAACCTGTCACTGATGGACGCTTTTTAAAAATGCAGATTCCCCTGCTTGGATGGGATGTGTGGCTATGTCAAACGGCTATAAAAGTTTCTCAGCTCCTACTCTCACTTCCTGTACTTACTTCTCTGCTGACCAGGAGCATGCAATTCGCCAATGGCCATGGGCCAGGGACCCCACTCTAAGGGCTGTGATCTGGGGGAGACAGTGACCAAGCAACAGGACCTCAAAATGGACATTTAGCACAGCAAACCCAGGCACATCCTGCGTTTCTGTTTTGCACAAAGGCCCGTAGGTCTCGCAGCAATCATTTCAGCCGTACTCGGGCACACGCGGTGTCCACCCTCCCTGGAGCCACGACTCAAAATACAGAGCAGCCATGTAGAGTCACACACAGAGATTTAAGAACTGAGACCAGGAGACATCAAGCAGCCCAGGAATCTCGCCATCCTTCTGAGACCAGGTAGAAGCCTAGCCCAGGAGAGTAAGCATTATGTTTCTTCTTTAGCTTAAAAATCATTATAATCCCTGTTTTCTTAGGCTTATGACACCTACCCCAGTGCAGGATGGAAAGATGGTTCCTCAGGGTTGGCACGTCACAGCCGCTTTCTCACCATTCTGTGCTCAAGGCAGAGGCATCCTGGGGGCCCAGCATCAGTTGGGATCCAGGGGTCAAGAACTGGAGACCATTGGCCCTTTGCCTGTTCTCCACTCGGGGGCCCTGAGGTTGCAGAGGAAGAGCAGTGGGGGGATAGTGTCCAGAAGAGTCCAAAGGCGTTTGTTTCATGGGAGTATTAATAATCCAGTACCACCAACAACCTTATTTCTAGAACCGGCCTCTCCACCCGCTTCCGGGAAAGCCAAGATTCTGGGCATGAGGTGACAATTTTAAGGAAAAAAGAAAATGCCAAATCCCTTACGAAAATCTAAACTATCAAACTACAAGGCGAGAAAGTATAATAAACACTGCTTACAGGCTACCAGCCTCTCAAAGATGCTAGATTACATCTTTGTATAAACAGTCCACCCGAATGTGTTTGGAATTATCTCCAAACAGGTACAGTATTTCTCTCAATACCCTTCAAAGTTTCCTAAATATTTAGAGAACAACTGAAGTCACCTAATTCATTGCCATGATCTCGATGCTGCAATGTGGAACTCTGTGTGCGTGTGTGTGTGTGTGTGTGTGTGTGTGTGTGTGTTTCAGCACAAGGGCTCCAGCCTGGAAGCTCCGCAGCACTTTAATGCACTCGACGTGGGCGCCTCGGGCCTTAACACCAGCCACTCGCCATCGGCGTCCTCAAGAAGTTCCCACAAATCCTCGCGCACGGCTGTGTCCGAACCCACCTGTGAGTGTGACACCGCGTAGGGAGGGGGTGGGCGCCTGTTGGGCTGGGGTGGTGGGGGGTATACGAGAGTCCCACGAGGGGCCCCCGAACCTCAGCAGAAGCAGGGCAGTCTGTGGTCTGAAGCAGAAGTTGCCATTCGGTTCCCGTGCCTTCCCTTCTATCCCACTGGTCTCCTCCCCTCCCCACCCCGTCTCCACTGCTCTCCTTCCCCCCCCCCCGCCCCATCTCCACTGGTCTCTTCCCCCCCCGCCCCATCTCCAGTGGTCTCTTCCCCCCCCCCCGCCCCATCTCCGCTGGTCTCTTCCCCCCCCGCCCCATCTCCAGTGGTCTCTTCCCCCCCCCGCCCCATCTCCGCTGGTCTCTTCCCCCCCCCCCCCCGCCCCATCTCCGCTGGTCTCTTCCCCCCCCCCGCCCCATCTCCGCTGGTCTCTTCCCCCCCCCGCCCGCCCCATCTCCGCTGGTCTCTTCCCCCCCCCGCCCCCGCCCCATCTCCGCTGGTCTCTTCCCCCCCGCCCCCGCCCCATCTCCGCTGGTCTCTTCCCCCCCCCCCCGCCCCATCTCCGCTGGTCTCTCCCCCCCCCCCCGCCCCATCTCCGCTGGTCTCTTCCCCCCCCCCGCCCCATCTCCGCTGGTCTCTTCCCCCCCCGCCCGCCCCATCTCCGCTGGTCTCTCCCCCCCCCCCCGCCCCATCTCCGCTGGTCTCTTCCCCCCCCCCCCCCCGGCCCCATCTCCGCTGGTCTCTTCCCCCCCCGCCCGCCCCATCTCCGCTGGCCTCTTCCCCCCCCGCCCCCGCCCCATCTCCGCTGGTCTCTTCCCCCCCGCCCCCGCCCCATCTCCGCTGGTCTCTTCCCCCCCCGCCCCCGCCCCATCTCCGCTGGTCTCTTCCCCCCCCCCCCGCCCCATCTCCGCTGGTCTCTCCCCCCCCCCGCCCCATCTCCGCTGGTCTCTTCCCCCCCCCCCGGCCCCATCTCCGCTGGTCTCTCCCCCCCCCCCCGCCCCATCTCCGCTGGTCTCTTCCCCCCACCCCCGCCCCATCTCCACTGGTCTCTTCCCCCCCCCCATCTCCACTGGTCTCTTCCCCCCGCCCCGTCTCCACTGATCTCTTCCCCCCCCCCGCCCCATCTCCGCTGGTCTCTTCCCCCCCCCCCCGCCCCGTCTCCACTGGTCTCTTCCCCCCCCCCCGCCCCATCTCCACTGGTCTCTTCCCCCCCCCCGCCCCATCTCCGCTGGTCTCTTCCCCCCCGCCCCGGCTCCACACTCTGGTTCCTCCACTGGCACACGCAGCCGACATAAAGCAGGCGACGTGCAGACCCGGTGACGTGTGAGATCAGGTAGCTGGTTGCACCACGTGGCGGACGTAGAGCTCGTGGGTGCTCTGCTGTCATCCACCTGCTCCCAGGTGATGCTGGAGGCTGGCAGAACCTCCGTGGTTCTCGAAACGACCTCCACTTGCGCTGGGCTTCCTTTATCAGATTCCAGCCAGGCCCGTGTTCCGAGCACACCGTGGTCACCGTTCCCCTCTTTTGATAAGAAAGCTGTGAAGCGTGTGCACGTCTGAAAGGTGATGTGTTTCTTGCAGCTACTCCAGGCAAGCTGAGGGCAGAGGCCGGCACCGCGGCTTTGCCGAGATCGGCTCGAGAGCTCCCCGCGCTAGGGCTCAGCCAAGCAGCCGCGACGCCGGTACGTGAGTGACCCCGAACTTGTCACCCAGCCTGTGCTGCGGCGTCGCGGGGCCTGCGGGGCCACAGGACTGAGTGCTGCACCTCCGCAGAGAGCCAGCTGTACTTACACATTGCTGGTGGCAGGTGGGGGTGGGAAGTTAAGATGTTTAACTGGCAACAAATTTGAAACATTTTTATTCCAAAATTAACATGGATGTATATCCATAGAATTCAAAATCCAAAAGAGTTTTAAAGATAAAGCTCAAAACTTCAAATTTGGGGTCACACCCCCAGAGCCTCTGGGGGTGCGTGATTAGGACCCTCCTAGTTTAGATCCCATTTCACTCCAGTGCAGATGTCTGAGAAGCTTGATGTCAGCAAGAAGGTCCCCCTGCATATATCAGGCAGTGTCCCTCATATATGCCAGGCCTCTCCAGAACATCAGGGAACGTGTGGCCTCCTAGAAAGCACGCTGGCTGGATGCAAAGTCACTGATGGACCTACCCCACTCCCGTTATCCATCACCATGGAACAAACCACACCAAACTCAGTGGCATACAGCAACAGTCATGGGGCTTCCCTGGTGGTGCAGTGGTTAAGAACCCACCTGCCAATGTAGGGGACACGGGTTCGAAGTGGGAAGTGGGAAGATCCCACATGCCGCGGAGCAACTAAGCCCACGCGCCACAACTACTGAGCCTGCGCTCTAGAGCCCACAAGCCACAACTACCGAGCCCGCGTGCTGCAACTACTGAAGCCTGTGTGCCTAGAGCCCGTGCTGTGCAACAAGAGAAGCCACTGCAATGAGAAGCCCGCGCACCGCAAAGAAGACTAGCCCCCGCTCGCTGCAACTAGAGAAAGCCCGTGCGCAGCAACGAAAACCCAACGCAGCCAAAAATAAAATAAAATAAATAAATTTTAAAAACACGAAAAAAAAGAAAGAAAGCAGCAGTCATTTTCCAGGTTCATGGATTCTGGGTCAGGAGTTCAGAAAAGGCACAGTGGGGGTGACTCCTCTTTGCTGCCTGGTGTCGGAAGCCTCCCCGATCAGGGCTGGGAGGTCCACATCCCCGGTGTGTCTGCATCCCCGGCTGATGGCTGGGCCCAGCTGAGAGCATCCTCTGTTGACTTGCGTGGACCTCTCCATGCCATCCTCCCGGCATGCTCCTGGGTTCCAAGAGGAAATATCTGGAGAGGGACTTCCACGAGAGCCAGGCGGAACTGCGTGGCTTTCTGTGACCTTGCCTTAAAAGTCCCACATGTCACCTCTGCCATCCCTCTCGGGCAAAGCAGTCACAAGCTCACCCACAGAGAGGGACACAGACCTCGCTGTCAATGGGAAAAGTGTCCCCAAATTTTAGGGGCCACATCCACATAGTGGCCAAGTACCTCCTACTCATCCCTCGCTGACCTTTTAGAGATGGGAGTGAAGTGTCCCCTTCCTTCGTGCTGTCACCATGGAAGTTATGCCCACCCTGCTGAAAAGCTTGGGCAACACGTTTTATTTTCAAACAGAACATGACAAAGACCACTTTCTTTGTCTCCAGCCACCTTTTCACGAGCTTGTGAGCTCTGATGGCCGCTCTTCTGGTATTGGCTGTCCGTGCAACTCTCTCTGCCACTGCTGGTGACACAGTTCTGTCCCAGCTGTGTAAGGGAACAAAACTGGGGGAACCAGAGCCGGTCCCGGGGTTCTCACTCAGAACAGCTCTCCTGCTGCCTCCGCTCCTGATGTCCTTCCGGGGACAGCTTTCCACTGGGGTTGCCTTTTGTAGTTCCCAGGGCCTGGGGCAGCTTTGGGGTAACTTCAGAAGAAGCTTTTTACTTTTCTTTTCAAAACTCTCAAGAGCCTCGGGAAGCTGAGGGCTGCATTTCTTGTCTCTACACGTTGTCCCACCCCACCCCTGCTCCCCTGCCCACCTGAGTGATCAGGGCGCAGAGGCTGGGACTCAGCTGACCTTGCAGGACTCTCTCCACCAGATTGCAGGCAGAGTCTGGCGAAGCTGCAGCCACATTCACTGCCTGGGTGGGTCAGCGGGTAGAGACGTGCGGGGGCCTGTCCGTCGGCATTAGTGTTGAGCAGAAAGGCCACGCAGAGCCGACATGGGTTATGAGTTCCCATTCTTTCTGCTGGACAGCACCAGTAAGAAAGCATTGATCTGGGAAAAGAGCGACCAAATCCACCAAGAACGGAGCCTAGAACAGGAGGCGAGGCAGGGTGGGGTGGAGATGCCCAGCTCCGGCCGGTGGCAGGGCTCTGCAGAGCACACTGTGATGGAAGGCACCGGGCCCGAGTGCCCACAGTGCCCCCCACCCTTCACCAACCGCGTGTCACCGCTGACTCCGTGCCCTGCAAGGGCAGCAACCTGCGACCCCACCTTTCCCGGGGAACATATGCCTTCCAGAAGTAAGCCGTCCACTCTAGGGCAGAAGGGCCTCCTTGAGGCCAGAGAACCCAGCTGGCTGAGAGACAGCACCCGGTCCTTTCTGTAGCGGCCCAGAAGCTGCATTTGACAGCAAGGCCCCTCTCCTTCCCCCAGGCTCCCCTGCCCGCCCCGGCGTCCTGTGACATCACACAGCAGCTCCTGCCTCAGACCATCTTGCAAAGCCCACCTGCCCCCATGACACAGGTGAGTCTGGGACTCAGGGCAAGGGAAACCCGGGGCGGCACTTCCCCGAGACAGGATGCTGGGGTCCTCTGGAGGGTGTGGGTGCACTGGTGCCGACCTACAGGCTCCACACCAAGGCCCCCCAGACGGGACTGTTTCTCCCCACGTGCAGGTGGGGCGTGTGGAGCTGTGGACGTTGCCCCTCCCCCGTCCTCATCTCCATCCATCCTCCCATTGATCTTCTCCGGCGTCTGTTTCTCAATCCTTTTAACAATCTTTCTTCATCTCTCTGCCACTTTTCCGTGTTCCTCTCATTTTTCACGACTCCTAATTGGTCACGATATTTTAGAAAAGGTCTGAAGGAAGCCAAATGTTACAGGAAGACTTTGCAAGGGTTTAAAAGCTCTGAGTCCAGTATTATAAATACCACATTTTTAAAATAAAGGATCAGGGCTTGGCTGAGTAATTCCTTCTATGTTGCAACAACGTTCAGCGAGTTACTGTTTGGGTCAGTCAGGAAGTGAGTGTGAAGGACGCAAAGATGCTTGTGGCGCAGCCCTCGCTTTTGGACTTGGAGTTCAAGGGCGAGATGGGCATATAAACAGAGAAACCGCCACGGCAGGGCGTGTGTTTTTATAGAACCAGTAAGAAAATATTCTGTCTACGGAAGTCCAAGGGCAGTTGAGCTGACTGGCCAGACCTCTGATTTCCATTCCTTTATGACATATTGAGCTTTGCCCCCTTTCTGGCCACAAGGGGGTCCCAGGGGGGCAGTCCACCAAGATGTGTCCTTGCCCACACACTTGCCAAAGTATGGACGTCTGTCTTGGTGCAAATCCGTCACCACTGGTGAAAACTCTTTCAGAACATACATCGTTCCCACTAACAGTGGCCTCGCATGTTTGCCTGGAATAAGAAAGACACATGCTGCTAGCACGTGCTCCTTGCCAGAGTTAGGCTTAAGTAAGGATATAAAACCTACCCAGCCAGAGTCGACTAATGCAAATGATCTATATTCATCCTCATTAGGAAAAAAAAGAAAAAGAAGAATTTTTTTTCTCTTCAAATTTCCAAGGCACATTTGGTATGAAATGAGTAACTTCTTCAGTCCAAAGGCCCATGAAATGAGAATTCCTTCATCTTGTGGGTCTTGCATTGTAATAAGTCATGGTGTGATAAAGGCCCCTTTGGAATTCTAGTTTTTCATATATTGATCTTCATTTTAATTAACAGTAACAGTTCTTAGTCTCTTAGGCAGATTATACTTAATAATAACCATTTTTTTTTATTGGAGTATAGTTGTTTTACAATGTTGTGTTAGTTTCTACTGTACAGCAAAGTGAATCAGCTATATGTATACATATATCCCCTCTTTTTTTGGATTTCCTTCCCATTTAAGTCACCGCAGAGCATTGAGTAGAGTTCCCTGTGCTATACAGTAGGTTCTCATTAGTACCCTATTTTATACATAGTACCAATATATGTGTATATATGTCAATCCCCATCTCCCAATTCATCCCACACCCCCCTTCCCCCTTGGTATCCATACATTTGTGCTCTATGTCTGTGTCTGTATTTCTGCTTTGCAAGTAAGATCATCTATACCAATTTTTAGATTCCACATATATGCGTTAGTATACGATATTTGTTTTTCTCTTTCTGACTCACTTCACTCTGTATGACAGTCTCTATGTCCATCTGCTTCACTACAAATAACTCAATTTCGTTTCCTTTTATGGCTGAGTAATATTCCATTGTATATATGCACCACACCTTCTTTATCCATTCATCTGTTGATGGACATTAAGGTTGCTTCCATGTCCTGGCTATTGTATATAGTGCTGCAATGAACAGTAACCGTATTCTTTAAGATGTTCTTGTGTAATGCTGGCCTTTCAAATCAGATAGTTCTTCTCATTCCTACTCACGTGAAATAATGAGATTCTACAATTTTCTCTCTTTCCCCTCACTGATGTTATCACTGTGGTACCCTATCAAGGGAAAGGGGAAAAAAATAAAATCCAAAATCTGGGAAACGGTTATCTGGCTAAGTGATGGTTTTGCTTCATAGCGTGTTGCTAACGTGTCTCTAAGTTAGGGGAGATCTCTTTATCAAAAAGGCCACAATCAAGAATATAACAAGAGACTCATGCTTGGGTGTCCTGGAATGCCTTGGGAAAATAAGAATAAATGAATAGAGTAACACTCATGAAGCTCGGTGCTGGCACCTTGCCGACCACCGACCCCCTCACTGTTTCCCTTGGGAGCCGACGGACAGCCCAGTGCATCTACCCCTGGATGTGGATGTCATAGCCTGAACTGTCTCCAGACTTTGTAGAACCCAGCACAGATGCTTTTGTCTTTTGTTATTTTAATTGAATACCTGATAACAGCTTTTCTTTCTCAATCAAATTCTCTTTCAAAATCCCAGCTGGTGCTTTGATGAGTGAGATTCTGATTGAGACTTTTGTGATACAGTCTGGTATAGGTATTTTTAAGCCCATGTTTAGCAGCAGGATTTTTCAGTGAAGTCTGAGGTCAAAGCCGCTCTGATTGGGGTGGAATTGGGGGGTGGGGAGGTGTCGTTGGCAAAGTCTCTTGGCCTCTCCCACCTCCTGAGACTCTGGGTTCACACTGGGGCCGCCCCCCCACCTCGCCGTGGACCTGGAGCCAGTCACAACCTCTCTGCGTGGCATGGGTGTGTTGCGAGGAGGTACAGGGTCCTGCTTTGCTGGCCTGGCAAGGGTAGGTCTCCACAAGTGGTGGCACCTGCCACTATTTTTCTTCCTGGTTCTTTTTCTTATTATTCTGCTGCTCCAAAACTGCAGTCAGTGTGATTCCATCCTCTGGTTTATCCTGCCTGTATTCTAACCTCTCCCAGGCTCCCTGTGTTTCCATGGATGGGAGGGCAAAGGGCAAAAGAAAAGAGACAATCTCTGGAGGTGTTTGCAAAGGACAACGGGCAAGAAACAGACTCAGGAGGTTGTCGGAGGTAGAGACTGAGGGAATGCAGATTAAGTCACTGTAAAAAAAAATAAAGGGGTGGGTGGGGGACAAAATAAAGAGCAGAAGCCCCAGCCCAGCAAACTCACTTTCCTCAATAAGCAGGAGTCACCGACAGCCCCACATCGCCCAGAGCAGGGCGGGCAGCCCCGGGAGTGTCAGCTTCACCTCCCGTCTCATGACCTCCCCCCTCCACATTTCCTGCAAGGAAAGAACCTTGTGTCCAGGTAGACAGGTGACACAGGGCAGAGATCACCTGGGAAATCTTCCTAAAGCCAGCCTCCATCCCAGGAAGGAGTCACAAGGCAGGAGGAAGGGGACGCTTGGGCTCTTGCACACAGCAGACGTCCGTGCTCCTGCAGGGTCACCTCCGCCAGCGGTACCCCCTGGGGTGCACATAGGGCGACTGTACTGCTTGTCTCCTTAGCTCTTTTTTACACAGATTTCCAAGAAGTGCAGGGACAGCCTGCAAGTGAGCCTGGGGAAGTGAGGGAGGGTGATGAGGCTTTCACGGCCCCAGGAGGGTTTAGAGTACCATCAAGTCCAAGCTTTGGAATTCCCTGGCTGTCCAGTGGTTGGGACTCCACGCTTCCACTGCAGGGGGGCACAGGTTCAACCCCTGGTCAGGGAACTAGGATCCCGCATGCCACATGGTGCAGCCAAAAAAAAAAAAAAAAAAAAAAAATCCAAGCTTGTCTGTGAATTGTTCCAGAAGAGCCCTGCTCTCCAGGATCAGTTTTAGGATAATGATAGGATCCAAAACAGCATGTGAAGCTGTCACATGCAAATCGTCATGACCTAGATGAGAGAAAAAAGGGAAGGGGGCTCTCTGATGCCTTGCTTTTTTTTTTTGAGATATAGTTGCTGAACAATATTGTATAAGTTACAGGTGTACAACACAGTGATTCACAATTTTTAAAGGTTACACTCTATTTATAGTTATTATAAAATATTGGTTATATTGCCTTTGCTGTACAATATATGGTTGTAGCTTATTTATTTTATACTATGATAGTTTGTACCACTTAATCCCCTCCCCCTATCTTGCCCCGCCCCCTTTCCCTCTCCCCACTGGTAACCACTAGTTTGTTCCCTGTATCTGTGAGTCTGTTGCCTTTTTGTTGTAATCACTAGTTTGTTTTATATTTTAGATTGCACATATAAATGATCTCATGCAGTGTTTGTCTTTCTCTAACTGACTTATTTCACTTAGCATAATGCCCTCCAAGTCCATCCATGATGTTGCAAATTCTCATGCCCTGCTTTTGACGTTCCCCTCCAAAACCATTTGTCCGTCTAACCGAATTTAGAATATGAGTTTGTAAGCACTGCACTGCTTACAAAATAGTGTCCCGATTCTGTGGCCCTCCCAGACTCCAGCGCAATAAATGAGACCTGCAGGTTCCCATGGGCCTAAGAAAAGCTCACGGGGGGTGGGGGTGGGGTGGGCAGGGGGCCCTGGGCCACCCAGCCCTCAGCCAGAACCCCTGCTCCCTGGTGCGCTCCTCAACAGTGGGTCACTCATTGCAGCAGTGGGTCAGGGATGCTGCAAAGGGTGGGTAAAGGACCGGAAATGAAAGTGTGCAGGGCCGCTCAGAGCAGCAGCAACATCTGTCTGCAAGGCTGAGATAACTCTTTCATCGGGTTCTGTGTTTTGACCCCGCCTTCAAGTTTTCAGCACAGCTCAGCATGTTCCAGACCATCAAAGACCAGCTGGAGCAGAGGACGAGGATCCTGCAAGCCAACATCCGGTGGCAGCAGGAAGAGCTCCACAAGATCCAGGAGCAGCTCTGCCTGGTCCAGGACTCCAACGTCCAGGTGATGCCCCTTCCTGGGCCGGTGGTGCGCTGAGCTCTGTCCTCCCCCCTGTTCTGTGATGTGTCCTCATCCACCCTTGCAGGGGCAGGCAGGACTTCCTCCAAAGTCCTCTGTGCTGCCTTACTGAGCCCTGCCTCCTAAACAAATTGAAACCTCCACCAGTGAAGTGCGAGGAATGAATCCCACCTCCTCCATCCCCAGCTCCAGGGCAAACCTGAAATTCACATGACATCCTCTTCACTCACTCCTCACTCTGTTGGGCACATGTTTCCTGCATCACATGCGCTTTCTTTCACGTGTTTGGTGGTCGGTCGCCCTGCCCTGACTCCGGCCTCCCTCCTATGGGGTTTTAAACTCCCAGCACATGTGTAACTACTTTCTGAGCACCCGGCGCAGGCTGCTGACAGAGAGATGGAAGCAGGTCTGCTCTTTCCTCTCATCCAAAGCATGAATGCAGGGAGATATGGGAAATGATCTGTGCTGTGTACCCTGCACCCTGCAGGGGGCGGCCGAGGAGGTGGGAGCTGGAGGTCAGCGCCCTGGCACCCCTGGGCCACCCCACTGCGGCACAGCGATTGGGGCATTCCGCATGCTCTGACAGCAGCTGCTTTTAACTGTGACCCCACCCCATCCCCAGATGTCACGTCTTTGAAGCCTTTCGAGAGATTCTTTCTGGAGGAAAAACTTTATATATTGGATCTCTTTCAAGGGTAAATTATTTCCACTTAAATCAGTCCAGGACTATTTTTGTTCTCAAGTGCATGCCCTTGGTTGTAAATGTAGCCAACCTTGGAGTCTGCCCTGAGAGACGTAAGCATTGGCAGCCACTTGAGGAGACAGAAGGAAGAAGAAGACACCCCTGGGGGAAACGGCGGGAATGCTGGCCCTGCTGCCCCCTGCCCCAGCATCCACACAGCCCCGCGTGTGGACACAGTAACACCCCAACGGGCGCAGCCCTGAGCTGAGATGAACGCAGGATAGCGCAGAGGTGTTAGGCGGCCTGGCGACGCCTACAGCCGGCCATCCTGCCTCCCTGGGCCCCCGTAGGCGCTCCCGGCGGGCTCTCCAGAAGTTCAGGGACCCCCAAGCAGCCTTCTCTGTCCAGCGGGGCCCCTCGCCTCCCCTCGCCTCCCCTCCCCTCACCTCCCCTCACCTCCCCTCCCCTCGCCTCCCCTCGCCTCCCCTCCCCTCGCCTCCCCTCCCCTCCCCTCGCCTCCCCTCCCCTCCCCTCCCCTCGCCTCCCCTCCCCTCGCCTCCCCTCCCCTCGCCTCCCCTCCCCTCCCCTCCTCCCCTCCCCTCCCCCTCCCCCTCCATCCCCTCCCCTCTCCTCCCCTCCCCTCCCCTCCCTCCCCTCCCCCTCCCTCTCGTCCCCTCCCCTCCCCAAGGCAGGGGAGCCCAGTCAGGTGCGCCTGTGCAGAGCCCTGGGCACCAAGCCCCGCCCATGGCCCTGCTCCCGGCCCACAGCCCTTCACCCCACCCACCTCCTCAGTGACACCCCCAAACTGCCTAGGGACAAGACTGCAGCATTTAGGTGAAAACGCATGGAGTCATCAAGGTGTCAGTCCCTTGTTACTTATTCGTTCCCAGCAGTCTTATTTTCTCACTGATCCAGGGTCCGACGGCTAGAACTCCTGACTCCAATTACTTGAATGGAATTTTTACACTAACAGGGAGGGGGCACTGAGCCAGAAGCTGCTAAAAGCAAGGTAGGCGGATAAACAGCCGCCTCACAGCCCGGACTTTTCTATTTTCAACTTTAAAGCTGAACTCTTAAATAACTGGGACACAAGGCTATCTCTTTCACTCCTTGACATGAAGGATTATTGCTTTTCTTCCTCCTGACAGTGCATTTTGTTGACCCCCAATGTCTAGCACCTGAGCTTTGTAAGGGATGACGTGGGAACCAGGCCTCCTGCGTGTACCTCCCCTGGTTTCTTCCCTGTGACCTTATCTTTGCAGTGGAATTTTCCAATGAACTTGGAAATCCACAGATAGTCAAACCAGAGAACGATTCCTCAAGGAGTCTTTCTTCATGTATTTTTGCAAGTCTAAGGATTTAAAGAAATACGTTCTGAAATGTTTAGCCAAAATGTGACTTAAAAAAAAAAAAAGAGTCAAGCATAAAGGATAAAAGCAAGTAAAAATTACTCCGCTCCTCCCCCTGAGAAAAGTGGGGGGATAGATTAAATAAGAGCAAAACG
The DNA here is from genome assembly GCF_028023285.1 of Balaenoptera ricei. NCBI lineage: Eukaryota > Metazoa > Chordata > Mammalia > Artiodactyla > Balaenopteridae > Balaenoptera > Balaenoptera ricei. Next base: position 7,157,541 of record NC_082651.1, on the reverse strand, counting down.
TTGATAATTGCTGAAGCCTAGTGATGACACATCGGATTTCATTATACAATATCTATTTTCTGTACGTCTGAAATGTTCTGTGATAAGTATTTGTAAAGCTAAGCATGTAAGAACAATGACAAACCATATGTGAGCATAGGATTGGTTTGTTCTGGAAAATGAGAACTATTTTTTTCCTCTAATGACTTTTTCCACTTGAATTAGGGAACTGTTTTTCTCGTGCTTTCTATAAAACTGACCCGAGCCTAGTTAAAAAGTCATCTTCTTAAGCTATGAATTCTCCTTTATTGTCGCTAAAGCAGAGGCAGGAATGTGCACACAGTAGCAATCCCCCTCGCCCCTTCCCCCTGCCCAAGTCCTTTATCCCAAGTTCAGCGGACTTTCCTACCTAGTCCATTGGCTCGGAGCTTTCATTGAGACTATACTGTGTGTGCCTGAGATGCTTGCTAAGTATGATTTTTTTTCCAAAAGAGATTGGGTTATGAGGGAGAGGTTCTCAGGGTGTTGTGTTTGCACCTAGATGGGGTCATGAAGGGCGCTACATAGAGAGCTGTTCTGTTGAAAAGTTGTCACCCCTTGCGTCCGTGGGAGGCTGCTTCTTAGTTTATTTCTGAGAGAGCATTCGCGCCCTCTACTGGCGGTTGAAAGAAATACCGAGAAAGACACCTGTGACAATGGTTCACAAAGAACAACCAATGGTTGGTTCTTTAATCCATCCTTCCACCCGTCCGTCCTTCCACCCCTCTATCCATTCACCATCCATCCATCCACCATCCATCCATCCATCCATCCATCCACACACCCACACATCCACACACCCACACACACCCCCACCCCTCCATCCTTCCATCCATCCACCCATCTGGCAGACACCCAGTATATACCAGGCCCTTGATTAGGTACTGTGGGGATACAGAGACACACAGGACAGGGTTTCTGCCCTCAGAGAGCATACATCAGTGGGACAGAGTAGCAGACCAAGCAGTCTCTGCCATAACACAAGCATAAAGTTTCCCTTCTTTGAGCAAAAGCTTAATCTATTTGTTGATTCATTTATTTATTCTATTCATTCCTCAGATAGTTTTTATATGCCCAGAGAGACAAAGGAGCAAAAGGAGCTCCTTTTTTATTTTAGTGTTATTGTTATTATCTAACATTTATTGAGCACTTAGTACTGTGCCTCAGCATAAATCCCATTTGATCTTTTATGACATATGTGCTGTTAATGTCACTGTTTTATTAGTGAGGAAACTAACAGTGACTTTGAAAAGTTTTGAAAATTGCCCAAGGTCTTACCACCAATACATAGTGGGGTTGGAATTTGAACTAAAGTCTGTCCGATTTAAGCTAGATTATACTGCCTGTCATACATAAAGGTTGCATTTATTTGAACTCTAATTAGAAGGTAAATTGTATCCCACCAGAAAAAATACATGTTATGTAGTTTGAATATTGGGTTTTTGCTGAAGTGTAAATTACCCTGTGTGCTGTAAACAAGCCAGGTCGCTGAGATTGCGTAAAGCACTAATCCTAAAGGTTTGGGTGTTGGATCTGCGAGGATGGAGACCCAGAACATTCTTCTTAACTTCTAAAGTGACAAAGAGCCCTCATTCAAAACTGCAGGCTTTTCTGGTGGGGGTGGGGTATGAAGGAAAGTAGGGAGACCTGGTGGTGTGGCAGGAAGGGCACTAGATGGGAACCTCGCTCGGGTCTCTGGGAGATGACTTGACACCCCCTGCGGAGCGGATGCTTGAACTAACTAGTTAAGTGTCTGCCTGGCGTGATTTCACATCTGTTGTTCCAAAACCACTCTGTCACTCAGGAAATGTCGGCTTGTCAGTTCCATACTGGGTATGAGGTTATGCTACACTGAGTACAGGAATCGGGGTTAAAGCTCCAGACGCTCGGAAGGAGAGAGCCTTAGCCGTCAAAGCTAAGGGCCTAAAATGGAGTGGAACACTGCTTGTCAAGAATCTGATACAGAGAATACCAGTTTTTAATGCCCAAGAGGAGCTTTTGTTAAAAGAGCTAGCTACAGGTCTTAGGTTTAAATTATTATTGAAATTACCGAAGTTGTTTTTCTTAAGCCTTTAGCGTCAGTTCACAGATTATATTTTATTTCCAAATCTACTGATTTGGCTGAAAATAGCAATGCTTTTACTTGTGTTTGTTCACGTTCAATCAGTTTATAAATTTAACAAATGGTAAATCATCAACATTCTCTACCAAAGCCATTAACTTCCAAATTTAATATATCTGAACCTTTCAAACATTTCATGTACCTAACAAGGCAGACTTATAAACCTAAGAAGTAAAATCTTTCTGGGCACTTAAGGAATTCTTTTAAATTGAATACACCAAACTTATAAACGAGGTGGATCAAGGTTCTCAGAACCACTTAAACACTCTTTATAAACTTGACCAAATTCTCTTAAACCTTTCCCATTAAAACAACCAGGCTGATATATCACAGCCTATTGAATGTCTGAGACATCTTAGATAACAAGTAGAGATTAGCATGGTGATTGTAAAACGTATTCTTAAACATCATTTTAAAGTACATGGACTTGATGTTATGTCATCCTTTGGATTTATTTGCTTTCCTGGGAATGCAGAGGCAACTAATGAACCAGAGCAGATCTGCCCTCTCAGCTGGAAGCTGGGGTCGAAGATGCTGATCGTAGGATGGGTACAGACCATGGTCACGGTCAGAGGTTCAAGACCAGGCGCAGGTCCTACTGCCAGGACGATGCGCCCCACACCACCGGTCAGCCAGCCCTCTGCCACTGTGATTGCGTCATTCCCTCCATTCACAAGATGTTTTTCCTTCTAATAGGAAATGGATAAGCCAACCCAGACTAAACAAGCATATCAAGTGACGTATCTGGGTCTCAGCATCTTTCACACTGTTAGACCCCAGTCGCTCAACCGGAACCTTCTCGAGGGCAGGGTCGGCATCCGTCTGACCCACTGCCCCTCTCCGGGCCGTGCACTCTGCTGGTGGCATCCCAGGCACTCAGTCCAGTGGGTGAACCTCCCCAGGCAGGTCAGAGAGAGCGAGAAAGCTGCCATCTTGCCGTGGACAGGCCATACAAAGAAGGTGCAGGCCTGTGAAGGCACCGTGATCCCAGCCTAAAAAGCGTTTTGCTTCTGCTTCCAGATGTTTCTGCAGCAGCCAGATGTATCCCTGAGCTTCAGCAGTGCCCAGCGGCCCGAGGCTCAGCAGCAACTCCAGCAGAGGTCGGGCCCAGGCCCCCAGCCCCAGCTCGTGGCCAGCCCTCAGCTTCTGGGGCAGATGGCCTCTGCCCAGGTCACAAGCCAGCACCTGCTCAGAGACTCGAGTGTGATATCAACCCAGGTAAACATGCTCGTCTCCAGACTCAGTCCTTGCCACCAGCAGACCAGTCTTCGTGAACCAGAAACCTGCTGCCCCTGTGACCGGAGCTGGATGATGATGGTGGGGTTTTTCTTTTCTTTATTTTGTCACTTTGAAGCCCCACGTTCTCTTGGTTTCCTTCTGTGTTTTATCAGTATATTAAAATACCCTAAAGGTATCATGCAGGGAATTCCCTGGCAGTCCAATGGTTAGTACTCCATGCTTTCGTGCTTTCACTGCCGAGGGTGCAGGTTCGATCCCTGGTTGGGGAACTAAGATCCCGCAAGCCGTGCGGTGCAGGGGAAATAAATAACTAAATAAAAGGAACAACTTTGTTTAAAAAAAGAAAAAAAGAGGTATCATGCAGCTGAAACTTTCAGCTCTGATCCTGAGCTAGGCTGGAGGTGGATGTGGCCATCCCAGACATGCACGCTGAAAGCCACACGTCCCCACGTGCGTGTCCCTGATGCCCATCACCGACTGCTGGTTTGAGCCATTATCAGTGTGAGATCACAGTTACCCACTCCTGTTCATCATCGCTTTCCCCAGGGCCACCAAGCTTCTCCTGGTGCCCCAGAGTCCCTGTCGAGCCCCATCCTCACAGCCATTGCCACTTACTACAAGCCACCAGTGACCTTGCAGTCTGACAGGGTCACCCATCAGTCAGTGGCACTGAATCCAATGGAATCGAGAAGTTCTGAGCCCTCGTTTCCAGACGATCACGGCTTGGAAGGCAGGATACAGCCTCTCCTGAAGCCTCTTATATGCACATGGATTCAGTGACATCTGCTGGGCTCCCAGGGGAACAAAGATAAATGAGAGCTGTCCTTGACCCCAGGAAGCTTCTAGTCTAGCAGGGGTTCTGGGACGTAAACATTGACGTACAATAAAATATGGAGAAGTCTATGTATAAGAGAGTTCCTCCATCTTCACCCAGATTTAAGGGTTTTACTTTAAAATGCAGCCTTTTGGTTCTAAAGGTTAACAGGAAAATTAATGGATGAGATTAGCCAAGAACATTCTGGAGAGGAAAAAAACTGAGGTAGGATTTACACCACGTTCAAAGATTTTGTAAAAGCTCTGAGAATGTGGTGGTACCATCATATTAATGGTGTCAGTGAAACAGAGTGGAAAACCCAAAAAGCAAAAGCACATGCAAGTTCATTCCCTCATTCATTTACAATTTCACTCAACAAATGCATGCCAGGCACTAAGTCCTGAGCACTGAGGGGCGGCAGTGAACAAAAGAGAAAAGGAAAAAAATCTCTGATCCAAGTGGGGAGAGAGAGAAACAAACAAGTGACAATTAACAGTGTGACAATTGGCGATGTGAGATGGCTGGGGAAGGGGAGCGAGGGGCTGGAGGTTCACTGAGAAGGTAATATGCGAGCAAAGAACTGAGCGGGTGAGAGAAGGAGGCATACTGGTACCAAGGAGAAGAGCATTCCACGTAGAGGAAGTGCAAAGGCCCTGGGGCAGGGGTGGGCCTGATGACTTAGAGAGTCAGCAAGGAGATCCACAAGTCGGGAGTGGAATCTATGAAGCAGAAAGTAGTTCCTAGTTCCGTTCAATGCACATTGGTTGCTTGCCTGCCGCAAGCCCGGCACTGTCCTAGCCCCAAAGGATTTAAAGAATCCTTGAGATGCTTACAATCCAACGGGAAAGACAAGTTCACAACAACTCAGTCAATAGTCACTGGGTCCTAAGCGAGTGCAGAGGCCAAAGTGGGTAAAAGGCAGAGGTTCTGGGGAGGTGATACCTGAGTTGACTTGAAGGTTTACCTTTCTCGCTGCACTGGTTACTCCAGGGTCCAAAGCCATTGAGAAGCTCGCAGATGATGCAGGGGAACAGCCTGACGCCCCAGTTCAGCAGCACCTCTGCTGTGCTCCCGCCGGCTCTGAGCCTGACCACACCTGCTTCCACCTCCCAGGAGGCCAGCCAGGGCCAGCCCAGCCCAGACTTCAGCCACGATCGGCAGCTCAGGTGCGGACACTGTCCTTGTTGGAAAGATAACTGAGACATAGTTTTATACCATTCGTTTCTGGTCTTCTTTCTGCTGGAGATGGAGGCAAAGTTCAGACCATTAGACTCTAAAGCCTCTGCAGTTGATCTCAGCTCAGGAAGCGGCAGGACAGGGCTGGGGTCTTGATGGCCAGAGGAAGTGACCTGCTGCCTCAAGGATCCTCTGAGGACAGAGCAGGCCCAGTGGGGATTCGGGTCAGACAGAAAGGGCACAGCCAGGCTGGGCAGGTGCTGGGTCAGCCGGTGGGTCTACAGCTTGGGTACTGATCAAAGTTTCCCATTTATCTCTTCCTCTGCTCGAAGGCTATTGCTGAGCCAGCCCATTCAGCCCATGATGCCCGGGTCCTGCGATGCGAGGCAGCCCCCAGAGGTCGGCAGGCCTGGACGGCAAGTCAAGTAGGTGGCCCGGGGGCGGGGGGAGGAAGAGAGCCGCACCGAGTGGTCTCAGGCTGTCAGGGTTTCACCTGCCTGGACCAGCTGCACCCCTTGTGAGTCTGGCACTACAGGCAGGGTCCAAGTGTGCCCACACCCTTCGAAAGGACTCCTCCTCTTAGCTCTTCTTTCTCCATTTCCCATGTCAGGAGAGAAAACTCTGTGTCAGCATCCCATGCTGAGAACAGGACCCAAAGGAAACTATTAATTATACATCAAGTTTGTCACCACCTTCTGATCTTTTTTTTTTTTTTTAACATCTTTATTGGAGTATAACTGCTTTACAATGGTGTGTTAGTTTCTGCTGTGTAACAAAGTGAATCAGCTATACGTATACATATATCCCCATATCTCCTTCCTCTTGTGTCTCCCTCCCACCCTCCCTATCCCACCCCTCTAGGTGGTCACAAAGCACCGAGCTGATCTCCCTGTGCCATGCAGCTGCTTCCCACTAGCTATCTATTTTACGTTTGGTAGTGTATATATGTCCATGCCACTCTCTCACTTTGTCCCAGCTTACCCCTCCCCCTCCCCATACGGATGAATGGATAAAGAAGATGTGGCACATATATACAATGGAATATTACTCAGCCATAAAAAGAAACGAAATTGAGTTATTTGTAGTGAGGTGGATGGAGTTAGAGTCTGTCATACAGAGTGAAGTAAGTCAGAAAGAGAAAAACAAATACAGTATGCTAACACATATATATGGAATCTAAGGAAAAAAAAAAAAAAAAAGTCCATGAAGAACCTAGTGGCAAGAAGGGACTAAAGACACAGACCTACTAGAGAATCCACCTTCCGATCTTTGCAGGTCTAAGTGGTAACATCCCAGGTCAATGGAGCCTTCCCCGCCTTGCCGAGGGCACTCCCGCAGCCCCAGCTGACCGGCAGATGCTGGCAGATTCCACAGGCACACCCAGCTCGCCTGCTCTGTTGTTCCGGTGCTGTGCCGGGAACTGGAACCCCCTGCAGATGTGGGACTCTCCTGCCCTCCCAGACGCGCAAGCTTCTCTCTCTCTCCTCCCCCAGGCTCTTTGCTTGCAACCCTCGGGACCCGAAGAAGCAGCTTTGCTTTGCCGTTGAATTATTAGGGACAGAGGTTACTGAAGACAGAGGAGGGAATACTTGGAAAGCTACTGGAAAATAGTTTCTAGCCCTTAGAAATGAAGCAGACACCATTGTCGTATAAACACTGGTTTCATTTGTGTCAGAAGTTCACTGGGACAGTGCTAGCTAATGAGACCTGCCGTGCCCCCATGCGGGGGCCTTGCAGCCATCCCCTGGGGCCGTCCCCTCCGCTTCCTTCTTCCTGTGTCCTCCTTCAGCTAGTAATAATAGTAACATCGGATGGTTACTGCGTCTTCTGAGGGGTGGGGCCTGTACCTACATCCATGAAAACCCTATGATGGTAGAGGCGGGCAGGGGCTGGGCACTGCGGGGAAACCACCTTCAAATTCTCTGATGATGCCCTCAGTCAGGCAGGGGGTGCGGGGAATGTTGGTTTTGGTTTCTGACTGTTCTTTCCAAGTGATCCAAATAAGTGGAAACAGAAAAGTCTTGTGACATCGCTGTCCAGAGATGCTTAAAATGCAGTGAACTAGGCAAAACTGGAAATTCTTTCCTCTGGCAACTCTAGAGGAAAACTGCCATTTTCGGTCAACCCAATAATTTATACCGTCCCCACCTTCCCCACCGTCTCTTCCAGACATGACCTAACACTCCATCTTCTAGGGCGGGTCAGAGTCTGCCTACCACACACAGAGGCCCCTTCAGGGGAATTTTGGAATCGCCAATGCCTGTTACAAATGACCCATACAGAGATATAACATTTCTACAAATATAACGCTAAATGGACTTCGCTGTAGTGTCTTTAAATATCTGTTCCTGGTCTGGGCTCCTCCAGAGCTTTCCCAAACAGCCTTCCCCTTGTTATTGGACCATTTTCACTAACTACTCTTTCTTTAAAAAAAAAAAAAAATGTATATTCTACATAACATGAAATTTACCATTTTATCTATTTTTGAGTGTACAGTTCGGTGGCATTAAGTACATGCACATTGTTGTGCAACCATCACCACTGTCCATCTTTAGAACTTTTTCATCATCTCAAACTGAAGCTCTGTCCCCATTAAACCCTAATTCCCTATTCGTTCTTCCCCCAGCGCCTGGCAACCACCCTTCTGCTTTCTGTCTCTATGAATTTGTCTCCTCTAGGTACCTCATCTAAGTGGAATCATACAGTATTTGTATTTTGTGACGGGCTTATTTCACTCAGTATATTGTCCTCAAGGCTCACCCATGTCGTAGCATGTGACAGAATTTCCTTCCTTTCTAAGGCTGAATGATAGTCCACTGTCTGTATAGACCACGTTTTGTTTATCCATCATCCATCGACAGATACTTGGGTTGCTTCCACGTTTTGGTTATTGTAAAAAAATGCTGCTATGATCATGGATGTACAGATATCTGTTTTAGTCCCTACTTTCACTTTTGGGGGGCATATACCAAGAAGTGGTATTGCTGGATCAGATGGTAATGCTAAGTTTAATTTTTTGAGGAAACTTCATACTGTTTTGCACAGCAGCTGTACCATTTTACATTCCCACCAACAGTGCACAAGGGTTCCAGTTTCTCCACATCCTTGCCAACACTTGTTGTGTTCTGGTTTTTCTCATAATAGCATTGTAATGGGTGTGAGGTGGTATCTCATTTTGATTTTGATTTCCATTTCCCTAATGACTAATGATATTGAACATCTCTTCACGTGCTTATTGGCCATTTGTATCTTTTCTTTACAGCGATGTCTATTCAAGCCCTTTGCCCATTTTTTAATCAGGTTGTTTGCATTTGTTGTGATTGCTGAGTTGTAGGAATTGTATTTATATTCTGGATATCAATCTCTTATTAGGTATATGATTTGCAAAGGTTTTTCCGGCAGCCTTTTCCCTGCATGGATAGAGTGACGCACACAAGTCTTTAATTGTGATGAAGTCCAGTCTGTCTCTTTTTCCTCTTGTTGCCCATGTTCTTGGTGTCATGTCAATAGCTTTTTTTTTTAAAGGTCTTTCTTACGTGTCACCAAACAGGTATCCACAGAGCCAGGCCGTGTGTCCAAACCCAGACGTGCACACCAGCACCAGCAGCGCCTCGACCCCTGTCCTGCTGATGGGGCTTCACCCCCGCTTCCCCACCTCCCAGCCGTCGCCCCTGAAGCTCGCGCAGACCCAGCAGCAGCCTCCGTGCTTCCTGCAGGTGGGGCCGGGCTGCACCCGGGGCGGGGGAGACAGGGCCGAGCCCGCAGCCCAGGCCGGACCGGCCCTTCCCCCCGGGCTTTCAGTAGGGCTCTGGTCCTCAGTATCAAAATAAGCCCCAGACAGATTCATAGTTGAATCTTCATAGTTTCTAAAGTTTATAATGCTCAAAGTTGCTAAAGTCTATGTATATACAGTGTGAGAAATTTAGAAGCAGCTCTTATGCCTCATGTGGTTATGTGCTAAAAAGGTCCATTTTTTTTTAAAGTAATTTTTATTATGGTGTCTGGAGTTTTTAGAGCAAAAATCAGACACTGATTGCTATGTTTGTTGGACTTGTTAGTGTGTTTATATTGCAGAGTCTCATACAAATATAAAATTAAATCATGTTTAAAGATTCATCAAACTTCCTTTAAATGAATGAGATGACGTTGCCTGGAATTGGGGCTGTCCAGGAAAATGGGGGGCATGTTTCCTTGTGGTCACTTCTTACTTCCAGCAAGTGCCACGTACACTGGAAGGAAGGAGGGGGAGAGCCAGTGGCTGGGGGTTCAGATGGGACAGAAGTGTCTGCCGGGGCTCTGGCCTTCCCTCCCACACCGGCCCGGGCGCCCCTTCCTGCCCCAGCCCGACCCTGTCATGTGGGGCCTCCTCCCCGGCCTCCAGCCCCTGACCCCACCCCACCCCCGGCTTGGGCAGCTTCAAAGCCACAGGGGGCTGAGCAAGGCGACTGCGGTGCAGAGTCTTCCTTGAGGTCTAGAATGTAATTGAATTCCAAAGCTGCTCAACTATGGTAGAGTGTTCAAGTCTCCCTGACCCCAGGCCTCGTGGGAGTCAACTCAAGACGTCAGCTTTGCCTGTCCCGTCAGCCCGCAGGACCCCCGAGGGATCTGGGCTGGGAACTGATGGGGTGTGAGCAGGCAGGGAGCGTCTGGGGGCGAGTTAGAGGCCGCCCATATATTCCTGCATGGGGAGTGACAGACGCCGTTGGCAGGGCTCAGGGTACAAAGGGCGCTCAGGGGCCTTGAGCGCAGGGGGACAGGGGACATCGCAGAGGGCGCCCAGGCCTGGGTCTGTGTGGGTGGAGCACTGTGGCTAGGGTGGCCTGCCGGTCCAGTGGTTACGACTCCGCGCCGCCACCGCCCGGGGCACAGGTTCAGTCCCTGCTCGGGGAACTAAGATCCCTGCATGACGTGCTGCCAGCTTGGCCAAAAAAAAAAAGGGAGGGTGGGGAGAGGCCCTGGTGGAGAAGGGACGGGGGGCGGGGGGATGCTCCAAGGGGGGGACGGCTGAGTGGGGGCGGGGGGGACAGTGTTCCAGCAGGGGAGGCAGCCCGAGCCAGAGTGGGCGAGCAGCCATGCCTGGGCGGCTGGGGGAGCAGGGCGGACCAGATTGCTTGGCAGAGGAGGTTTCGTGCATGGGGACCGTGGGAGGTGAGATGGAAGGATCCAGAGTTAACGTTTGACCAGTTGAAGGTTCTGAGCTGCAAATTAGGACGCTTCCTGGTGGATGCCGGCCAGTGATGGTGTTTGGAAGTAGTTCTGGAATCAGGGGCCACCGGTGAAAAGTAGGCAGACGGCACGCGGGCTCGGATGCTGCCCCATCCATTGTGTGCGTGTGGTCCCAGGTCCCAACATCCCCAAACCCACAGGCGACGTGGAGCACGTGCTCAGGAAACCGGTCCCCGGCAGCCTAGGCCCGGCCGCTGGGCCAGGAGGAACCCCCAGCGCTGGCGGAGAGCTGGGCTTCAGAATTCGCACCCTTCTGGCAGAGCCTCGGCTTCCTCTCTCCCCGCCTGGCGCTCCCCCAGACCCCCGGCCGGGAGGAGGGCCTTTCATCTGACCACATCACCGCCCCAGCCGTTCAGGGGAGGAGTCCCCAAATCACAGAACCTCCCCTGGAGCCGTTTCCTTTCTTTCCAGGTGCAGGCACCAACCTCTTTGCACAGTGAGCCGCAGGACTCGCTCCTTCTCTCCACCTACTCGCAGCAGCCAGGGACCCTGGGCTACCCACCTCCCGCACCCTCGCGCCCTCCCCGAAGGGTCAGCAGCCTGTCTGAGTCCTCAGGCCTCCAGCAGCTACCGCGGTAGTGCCCTGGCGCCTCAGTTGGGTCACATCAGCTTTAACCAATGGACGGTCGAGGGGGGGACGGCCAGGGAGTTGGGGAGAAGAGTTTAAAGGACACCCCGGCTTTCGTACGCGCCGCATCCGTTTCAGAGCTCCTGAATGGTGACAACGTCTGAGCACAGCGGCCGGCCCGTGGAAGTGTGCAGGGACACTGGCCGTGTTTCCCTGTCCCTGCACTTCACGGCCACAGTCTACAGCCATACGTGGAAGGGGCCGCGGTCCCCACGGGAGTGCATCACTTAGTTCACCTTAGCGGTGGCTCATCTCGCTGCATTCTGCCCCCGCCCCCGGAGCGCGCCGGTCCCTCCCACCGCTGCCGCCCGTGCGCACGTGCCCATTGGCCTGCGCTCTCTTGACTCTCTTTCCTCTGCATTGGAGAAGCACCGGGTCAGGGATTTGTTGAAGAGAGAGAATAAAGAGATGATTTTTTTGTTATTTTTAGATGATTGCTTCTGTTTTAATTTGCACAGCTGCACAAGGAGATAACTTAGGCACCTTCCTTTCTTAAAAATACTGTCTCCTCCCATGACTTCATTTGGAGACGCCAGTAACAAAAACAGCCCACGGATCAGATGGCAAAGCTGGTGGTCAGTCACCAGGCTGCAGCGCCACACCCTCCGGCCTGGCCCTAACGGAATAAGGCCCTTCCCCCCACACCGTTCCGGTGGGGTGTCTTTTGGCTTGGTTTGGTTTTGGGTTTTTTTTTTTTGCCCCCGAATATAACACTGGACTGTTTCCTGTTTACTTCGGCAATTACAACCACGAAGGCGGACTCGAAGCAAAGCACAATCCCGCAGCTGACGTTCTGGAGTTCTAGTTGAGGACTTGACGACTGGGAAGGTTTTACCAGCCAGACGGGTCTGTGGAGCGCCAGGTCCCCAGGAAGCCCCACCATGTGCTGGCCCTTGGAGTGAGAATGCTGCATCTTTCTACATATCTTTCCTGATAAGACCGAGGATTGGATTTTCCTTTTCAAAATGCACTTTGCTTTTTTTGTATGTTTTGTTATGTTGAGATGTTTCTAAAGAAAAGATTTTATGTAATTATAAGATGAAGTGTAGTGAATTGTACAGCTGTTGTAATAAGGACCTATTTCTATATAAAATAAAATTGTATGGATTATGTGTAAATTATTTTGTATCTGAGACACCAGTTCCTTTCCCAAATATAAGAGGATAAAAGTTTTCTTGTGTATTTCTGTGAGTGGACATTTTGTAATAAATTAACAAATTTGTATGATTTCCTTTGGAGGCAGTTTCTGTCCCTTGTTCTAGATGCACGCATGCATCTTTTCATCAATAAACTTTTTTTTTTTTTAATTTCAAGATGTTTTTAAGGATAATCAAAGATACGGAAAAGGCGGGAGCAAGCAACAAGTAAGCCGGGTAATGACCTTAGGTTTTTTGACTTCAACATGTGCTTCAGCCTGTCGGGATCCTGATCTTCATTTGAGAGATTGTGCCAGAAGAAAACAACAGTTCATTGTAGAAATGACAGCAAAACAAACTGACAAAACCAGAAAAAGTTCCTGGAAACATCTCCACCTTATAGAGACACAGGTAATCCATGGAGATGGCCAAGCTGTTATCCACCAAAGCAGGCATAGCCCATAATTAAACTTACCTGGGCTGGAGTTGCATGGGCTCTGCCTGCTAGCACTTAGGTATCAGTGATGTGCCCAGGGTTTGTGTGTCTGTGTGGGAGATGTGTGCCCACGTCATGTGGACGGGGGAGATACAGCAATAGCAGACATCCCCCCCTTTCCCATGAGGCTTCAGCACGCTGGAGTGAGGGTGCCCTGGCACACCGTGATTGAGAATCACTGAGATGGCCATGCTCAGCAGAGCCCTTTCTACAAGCATTGGCCCAAGAGAACTGAGTTCCTTTCCTTGCTCCATCACTGGAGTTCTGTGCTTCTACCTGCTTCCCTGTAAAACAGGGGAAACTCCTCTCCGTTCTCTGGCCAGGATCAGTTTTCAGTGGCATAAGAGGCTGCCAGGTAAATACATCAAAAGGAGTTTTATTATTCACACAACTGCAATATTCCTGAAAACAGGTAAGTCTAAATATTTTGCATATATTAGTATCATTTACTCTTTAAAGGAACCCTCCTTTTAAAACAAAAAGTCTGTGTGACACTGGATTACCTATTTTGTAATTTAACTGTTTTGTAAATTCAAAGGTTTACAGATCTGATTTTTCTGTAAAAGAATTTGTATTTTAATTGGCTGTCAGAATCTGCACTTCTAAGTAGAACAACTTTTTTCATGGAAGCAGCATATTTGTTTTCCTAGGATTTTCTAGCTGGAAGCCATTAGAAAAGGGCGGAGTATGTCACGCTACTAATTTAATTTAGTATTGCTTAAACCTTACACATGTTCAGAGTCTGGATAAACCCAGAAAACTCTTATTGGGTGATATTTCTTTAAACCCACATAACATCAGGGGAAGTTTAGTCCCTTAGCTTTTGATTCATTTAATTTTGGTCATTAAAAAACTGTTTTGCAATCCTGTTCTGTTTCGAGAAAAGCCATGACCTTTCTATTTGGAAAACTATAAAGTCTTGGCTCATGAGAAGTGACTGAAATGTGAACTCTGGAATACACCGAGTTTTAGAATATTTTAAACTAACTCAATTAAAATGTAGTATCTTCTGTCTCTAATGGCAACTAACGTCCATTAAATTAATTTAAAATTTTTGTTTATACAGGCAATACGGTGAACTGATCAACTATGAGATCATTCTAAGTCATGACGTGTTGGACTCTTGCCAAAATTATCTGGCAAAATGTGGGTGTTGGGTATAAAATTGCTTCAATTTCTCTCTTCACTTTATGGGAAGCCTGAAGGTTTTAAAGTCATCCCTTAATAACACAGACAAATAACTAATTTGGATCCTCCGGAGACATGACATATGTGGCTTTTTGGACACAGACGTATGAACTTCATACAATGCCTATGTGCGATAGTACAAACGATAGCATACTTCTGTAAGCATGACATGGTTGACTAAATAGCTGAAATATACGGCCTTATGGTATCTGTGAAGCAGCTTTATTTTTTCGGGTGAAAAAAGCTCATGAGAAAGAAAAAAAATTTTCCTTTAGGATTATTCCCTAACCAGCCAACGTCCAGTTATGGGAGAAGCAGGGTAACCCATCAGCACATTCACTGAAATAATACAGGCCTTAAAATATAAACTCCAATGTTGGGTTACCACTTTATACACACTTAAAAGGTCCTGAATTTAATTCAGTGTGTGACTCAACTTCCTTTAAAACCATCTGCCCCCCCCCCAAAGTCCCCACCTCTTCCAGTGAAGCCACGACCCCACCCATGGACATGAACTGAAACACTTTATCCTCCACGCTGGTAAATTCATTTCTGTCAGAGGGGATTTTGTACGTGGAAAGATAGTCACCACTAACTGTAAGTCATTTAATGTCCAACTGACTAATCTTATAAATTTATCGATTAGCATTCTTTTAACCATTAAATAGTCAACATTTCCCTTATTAATCACATACTACTTAAACAACAAATGCGTCAATATTTAGGAATTTACCCCCCAAAATTTCCCCAATTATGAAAAGAGATTACAAATAATTAACCCTTGTTAAGAATTAAAATCTCAAGTCTGATACAGAAGCTTTCTTAAAAGTTCTAAAAGGATCCACAAAATATAACTATATATATATATATATATATATATATATATATACATCTTTACATCAAAACTGGTTGCAAAATGTGAATATCACAGATTTAACGTGTTTTGTATTTTACTCCATGCTCATTCTCACACCTTCTCAGTGCTCCAGTTTTAACATACCGTTCTAGGGTTTCAATAACTCACCCAGTAAAATTTTTACGCCTCCCTAGGTTTAAGGATCTTATCATGCCCTCGCCCCCTCCAAAAGAGAATGCAATTTCTCATCAGCAGACTGAAGGTCCAGAGTTGTGAACCCGTGGGTTTGGCCTGGGGACCCGGGACTTGGCTCTGTAGTCTGTCAACTCACACCCGACCTCCTGGCGTCAGGTTCCTCCCTTTTCATTCTCAAGGTACGTATCTTACATCAGGTGTTGGATAAAAGTGCTGCTTCTATTGCTATTATTGGGCCATTTTGTTGTGATAGAGCGAAAAACAGGTATCTCTTTAAGGTCATGAAATCACATTGATTTCTCCAATATAATAGATTGTATATAGTATTTTACTCTCCCTTTCTAAGGTGATTTTGTCAACTACTAACAGTCTCCTAAATTGACATTTCATATAGTCAGTTACAAACTGGCGATTCTGATTTCGAAACACTTCTTGTGCAAGCCTCTGCTCTGCCCCCCTCCTCGCCCCTAGCCCAGGTCCCGCTGCGGCTAATCGCGGCCTCCCCACCCAACCAACCCCGACAGGCTCCCCGATCCGGGCAGCGAGGACGCCCTTCTCGCGAGCCCGCTCTGCCCGACCGGAGCCCCTCCAGGGCGGCAGCCGCGTCGGTCATCTCCGGGCCTCCAGCCGGGAACACAGGGTCAGGCAACGCTGGCCGAATCACTGAGCGAGTGGGAAAAAGAGAAGAGCGACTTCCCCCTCCGCCCTGCTCTCCTCCACCTGGGGACCAAGGTCCGGTTTCCTCTGAAGAGTTAGACCGGAGGGGCAAGTCCCTCCCACACTCGTTCGCGCGCAGGAGGCGGGGACGCGCGGCAGGAAGCCGGGCGCGGAGAGCGCGACGCTCCAGGTCCCGCGCCCGAGGCTCGCTCGCTTTACCCTCCCGGCGCGCGCCGCTTACGTCACAGCCTCGCCTCTTCCCTCCTCTCGCCCGCCCTCCACCCGCCTCCAGGTGACCCGGAAGTTGTACTTGCGACCCTGCTTTCCTTCTCCCACAATCCCTCCCGCTCTCCCTTTCTAACCCCGGCCGGGCGAGGTGAGTATGGGCGCTGGGTGGCGGCTGCAGGAATCCGGCGGCATCCTCGCCCCGGATTGTGCCGACTAGGACAGCGGGCTCTCTCGTGAGCCGGCCCGGGGCCCCGCGTTCCGAGGGCACGGGAATCTGCGCTGCATTTAAGGGCTCTCGGAGACTGGGAGAGAGAGTGGCCAAGCTTAGGGGAACCCGGGCCGCAGGGGTTTCCGGGGCGGGGGCACCTAAGGGGCGCGGATGCTTGGGCCGCGTGGGGTGGCCGGCTTGGCTTTGCCCAGACCTGGGGCTTCAGGGGCCTGGCCGGACCCTCTCCGAGGGCAGCTGCGTGAGGCCGGGCCGGGAGGGAGGACTTGGCTTGGGTTTGTCCCACTCGCTCTGAGCCTCCTTGTCGCCTGGGCTTAGATGGCTCCCGCAAAGAAGGGCGGCGAGAAGAAGAAGGGCCGGTCCGCCATCAACGAGGTGGTGACCAGAGAATACACCATCAACATTCACAAGCGCATCCATGGAGTGTGAGTACCCCTGCGGTCGTCAGTGCCTTGCTGATGGGGGCTCCCGAGACGGCGGTCTGGTTGTCCCTGGGGGCAGTCTAGCCGTCTGGAGGCTGTGTGGTCTAGAAATTACGCATTTCTTCGAAAGCTCGTCTGTATTCCGTGGGCCCTGTTTAAGGCTTACAGGGGTTAAAGCGTAATGCTCAGAGGTTAATACCTAGACAGATCAGGTTTCTGGGAGAGCCAACTTGGAGAAATACGGTAATGATAAAATCATTTCACTCATTGCTTTGCAGTTACACCTTGGCAGGCCTGAAGGGTGAAAGATGTGTATATGAGGGGAAGCAAACTTTGTCGATGTGTCTAGGCCTTAGTAAAGGTAACCAGTTAACTAAAGCTGTGCCCGGCGCAGAATACGAGCACTCCGATGGGCTCCCTTTAGTTCGCTGACCTCCACAGGTGCGTAGTAACCTCGGTGAAGTTGTAATGCCGGAAGTGCAGCTGCTGGAGGGACCAGAGAAGAGCGTATCGGTGGGGTTATAGGGCAGCGTTGGTGCAGGCGACACCTGGAGGTTGTGGATTTGTGATGTACAAGAATATCGGGAATGATTTCGAACGTGCTGGTTCTCGGTTTTCGTCTCTGGGGTTTGGTTTTTTTCTGTTCTTTAGCTTAGTGAGGCTTCCCCTTTTCTCTGCACATGGTGCTTACTAGTGATAAGGGAGACCAAATCTCTTCTTGAATACTATTTGGGGTATTTTTGATGGCAAGTGTTGCGCTGCCAAAACACTCTACTCAGGCACCAGTCCGTGGAGCAGAATTCCTTGCGCCTGCTTGGGCAGTCTCGGATCTGGGCAGCCGATTTTGTGAGGGAGTTAAATGTGCAGCAGCGTCCGCGTTGGGCCTGGCATTTCCGGCCAGGTGTTGACCATGCGTGAGCCAAGGAGTGTCGTGTACGTGGGGTCTCTGGAGGCTTTGGGGTCAAAAGTCCAGTGCCTTTTTTGTGCATAGATGTTGCTTGTAACCACGTTCTCTTCCCCTCACCCCTTAATTTGGGGGCCGTGCGTGTATTCATTCGGGGAGCATATTAGGCACTTACTGTGTCTTGGGCTCTGGATTCAACAGGGAACCAAAGAGCCTACCTTCCTAGTTTACTTAGTAGGGGAAGTTAGACAAGCATCCAGATATAAAATGGTGAAGAGTACCAGGTGGAAAGTAAGTGACAAGGTGAAAGGGGTGGTGTTTTAAAGGCCACACAGTTAAGGGGACATTAGCAGAGTGGGTGTGAGCCATTGCGGGTGGACAGGTTTTTCAGGCATTTTGTGCTTTGTTACAAAAGCCCTAAGTGAAGACCTTCACGGTCCTGAAACCTTTGGTCATACTTGATGGACAGCAGTAGACAGTTCTTTGTTCGTTCTTCATTTTACTTCCAAAGATTCCACAGTCCTGTTCTTCGTGCCTCTGCAGCTGCCGCCCCTCCCCAGTCTGGTCTGTTGCTCCCCACAACCCATCCTCTTAATGTTGAGTCCCAGGCTCAGCCCCTCGAACTGTGCTTGGTAATAGCAACTAGCTTTAGGGTCTTGTGTATCCAACTGCTATTAACCTGTGTACTTGGGTGTTTAAATGGGTATCTCAAAAATTTTACGTGGCCCCAAACCAAACTCCTAGCGTCCATCTCCACCCCTGACCTTCCCGTTTCCCTGTGGCCTTCCCGGTTTCAGTGTGCTGGCAAGGGAGCGTGTCTTCTCGGCTCTGCCTTCCCCAGTCTGACTGCACTGGTCCCACCGCCATCGTCTTGATGGCTTAGCGGCTCCTGCTCCTGGTTCCCTCTTCCACCCCGAACACCCGGCTGTTCTCAAGGCCTCCACTGGCTTCCCGTCTTACCCAGATGAGAAGCCAGAGTTCTTGCTGTGATTCCACATGGGTTGGCCACTTACTTTCCTAATCAAAGCAGGCAAGTACCTGATTCAAGCTCGCGGTTTGGTTTTAGTTTTACCTTTTTTCCCCCTGCCGTAATGCTTTTTCTATTAGGTAGATAAATAGTTGCCCGCGTCATCTTTGGGTCTGGACTTCAGTGTCTCGGTGGCCATCTTACTTAAACCTGCAGCCCCCTTCCCTAATGCTCCCTCTTTTCCCTGGTTTATTTTTCTCTGTGGCACTTGGTACCATCTGACATACTCCATGTGTCAACTACAAAAGCTACGTGGAAAACGGGCTGTTGTCTGTTAAACCTACTGCTGTTCTCTCTAGTGCCTTTTATTTCTAGGTGGTTAAATATTTAAGTGAACGAAGCGAGCTTGCTTGATGGATTCAAGGAGGCTGGTGAGGGGCAGAGCAAAGGGAGCAAGGGGGACATGGTAACTGACACGGCTCCTTCTGACGTTCAGCCTTGGGGCGGGGGAGGACACCTCTTTACGCTTCCGTCTGTCTCTGCCCCACTTGGAATAACCTTTGCTCATCCAGATGCTTGACCATTTCAGCCGGTAGTGAAGTTTGGCTTTTTCACGTTTTGTATTTAACTGAAAGCATGAAATCCAAAGGAATTTATGTATCCTCATCTAAACAACAGGTTAATGGTGCCTAACACATGCCAAGAGATCCGTAGCATTAACTGTTGCCCTCATTGTGTTTCTTGAGAGGGAATCGGTACATTTCAGGCCCGTGCTCTTTAAGCATAGACCAAGTGAATAATGACATTAAATAAAGTTAATAACATTAAATCCCATGTCTTAAGACGTGGCAAATGATAATATTTTGACCTGAGGACATGGTATTTACTTCAGTGTTGTGTACTTTATGTTCAAGCTTATTCTAACATCATTCTTAGATTATATTCTCCCTGGCAGGTGGTATTAGATCTTGGGGGTGTTTTTGTTTTATCAGGAAAGGGTTGGCCAGTGCATATATTAGCATCTCTTAAGGATCTATACAGAGTCCTTGTTCTACATTATTGAAAGTAGATTGTGTGTCTTCAGTGTCCCAAGTATCATAGTAGTTGCTGGGCATTACATAGTGGTGGAGGAAAGAATTGTTCCTGCCCTGTTCAAGGTTCAAGGTTTTAGATTTGTTTTATGAAAATAGGACATGGTATATTGTGTATTTCATTTAATTTTGTACTTAATTGATTTATTTACTTATGTTTGAATCTCAGGGGTTTCAAGAAGCGTGCCCCTCGGGCACTCAAAGAAATACGGAAATTTGCCATGAAGGAGATGGGAACTCCAGACGTACGCATTGACACCAGGCTCAACAAAGCTGTCTGGGCCAAAGGAATAAGGTACGCAAGTTGTCTGTGTTAGAAGATGAACTCTCACAATTCCACTAGCTAATGCACATGGATGGAGGTATAAAGAAAATAACAGTGACTCAGAGAGTGGGGTAGTACCTGCAGGGAAGCCCTTTGAACTGAGCCCCGAATGACACAGGAGCCAGCAGTGAGGGTCCGGTAAGAGCATCACGCAAAGCGAGGACAAACCACGTGACTCGGGGACAGGGGTCGGTGGAGGTGGAGCAGATTGTATGACTTGAGAGCAGTGAGGCTGGAGAGTTAGGCAGGGGACAGATCTTGTAGGTGGTGGCACAGAGTTTGGATTTCTGTCTGGACATACTGGGAAGCCGCTGGAGCAGAGTTGCTGGGGGAGGGGGGCGTTTTGGGTGTCAGTAGTGGGGGGTGGTCACGGGCCAAAGATTCTGCTAAACATTATACAGCACACAGGCAGGCCACCCACATACACACAAAAGCAAGTATCCAGCCCAAGTATCAGTAGTGCCGAGGTTAAGACCTGCTTATAAGCAGAGGGGCGGTTTTGCTGTGGAGGACGGTGGAAGGTGCCAGGTGGAAGTGGGACCGGCCACGGGGCGTGGAGCTGGCGGGGACTAGGTGATGTGTGAGACGAGTGGGGGCTGGGGGGGCGTCTGCGTCCATCTGGGTCGTGTCTTAACATTGGAGTCCGATGCGATGACAGGGACCTGAGATTCAGCCCTGCAGTAGGCTGGCACGGGTGCCTGTGAGCTCCCTTGAGATAGGGGAGGAGTGGTGTCACATGAGCCGAGAGGAGGTTCAGGACACCTGTCCTTGGGTCAGTAGGAGGGGGTGCGGTCGCCTGCGATGCTGCTGAGAGGTTGGCCGAGGCGGGGAACTGAAGGTGCAGCAGTTGCACGTGCTCAGTGCAGCCTGCGGTCGGCGCTGCTCCCGCGCGGCAGTGGCGGCTGCCTACCGAGACTGGTACGTCCTGACACCAGCGTCTTCTGTTCTTCAGGAATGTTCCATACCGTATCCGTGTGCGGTTGTCCAGAAAACGGAATGAAGACGAAGATTCACCAAACAAGCTCTATACGTTGGTTACCTATGTACCTGTCACCACTTTCAAAAGTAAGTTCTGCTTCATCCCACAGAGCTGTTTAGATTTTTTTTAAGTCCTCAGCCTTTTTATAACCTGAATTCATTTGTTCAACAAATATTGTGCACCTATATCCCTGGCATCCTTCCAGCAGGGATATAAGTTAGTTACAGGCATAATCGGTAAACCCTTTTTAAATTGTGTCACGGTGTGGGAAAATGCAAAACGATACAGAATAGGTCTGTTATCTGGGTTGTGAAGGGTCACGTGGAATAGTAACATTCACCTAAACCCTTGAAGAAAAGGTCCTTGGAGTGTGACAGGATGGGATGGGGTGTGTGGGTGTGGAAGGTGACCGGCTGTCTGTCTTCTTTTGCAGACCTACAGACAGTTAACGTGGATGAGAACTAACGGCTGATTGTCCAATAAAGTTATAGAGCTGCCTCCGCATCTTGATTTTCCTTTTCTAGTTGCAGGTAAAATAAACAGGCTTGTCTATTTTAAAGCAGTTCCCAGTTACAGGAGCATTTGGAGAGTGTTTCCTAACTACTGTGCCTGGGCCCCTTCTCCCCATTCCCTGGAGTTTCTATTTGCACAGGGCCTAGGCAGGTGTTCTAAGGGGGTTTTGGAATGCATCCTGGCTTGGTGATGGCTGTTCAGGTGGTTGGGACATCATTGGGGGTATGATGTTAGTGCTTTTACATGTGTGTTTTGTGAATTCTAAGATAACATTTTTCCAGACACTGGCATGTAGAACTTAATTGCCATTTGTCACATTTTAACATGCTAAAATGGTACACTTAAACTTTTGATATTCTTAGATTTCATGGAGTAATGTACAGTTCCTTTTTAGCTCACTTACTTGTGGTGGCCCCATGAGGTACTTTTGGTCCTGGTTTACATGGAGTTAAAAGCTCAGGGGTAACCTTTCTTAAAAGGTTGCTAACAAAGTCTGCTAAATTCAGCCTGAAAGCAAGGTGTTGCAGGGATCATATTTCATCAGTGCTTGTACCACTGATACGAATTAAATGCCAGAAAGAGGTCCCCTTTTGAAGCCCTGGTGATGACAGTAGTGGGGTTGGGGGCTACCTGCGGTGTAGTGTACTATCCGCCATGAACATGGTGGGGTAGAGGAATCTCCAGGTTATCCATTCGCTGGCACAGTACAGACCTCAGACGCTGAAATAAGATATAAACACAGACCAAGTCAATACAAAAATTTCTTATTAAAAAAACTTGGAGGCCAACATTGAAAGCGTGGTTTGTACACATTTTTTGGAAGGACACAAAGTGAATACAACAAATATATTAAAACGGTTTCAATTACCAGCATTGAAACGAAATTAGTGCAAAAAAGCCAAATACAATTGCACAGATAGTGGCTCTTAAATCTTGAAAGTGAACTTGATTCTCAATCCCTCCCATGGGAAGGGAAGGGTGAGTGCTTGGGCTTTTCTCCTCTCTGGGTTAGTATCATACATTTGACTTTCTTATATTCCATCTGAGAACAAAATGCTAGCATCACAGCAGAAGTGCCCTTTACAGCAAATCTGGTAACAGTGAAGTTGCAAGTCATAGCATCAAGGGAACTGATGTGAGACACTCTAGCACTGACAGTGTCCAACTGAATTCTCTTAAAGCATAAATAGAAACGCTGGAGGGTTGCATCAGTTCCCCCGGCCACAGCTGTGGCTGTCAGGTTGCTTATCCAGATGCCCAGCTTGTAAAGTGTACTCACAATGAACTAGACAAACCTAGATTTATGGGCTGACAGCCCACAAACCTGGACCGTGCTTTGGTATGGAGACTGGTCTCAGCCAACCGCTGTCCTGCTACGGGCTACTCAGCTTGAGTTCAGGCTGCGATTGGCGGCTCATTTCACAAGTTTTGAGGCTGTACTGATTGATCTTGGCATTTTCAAGTTTGGGTTTAATGTCCAGTGGCTTTTCAAAAAAGTTGACTAGTGACTGTTCAGTCAGAAGTGAAGCTAAAATATGTTCAAGGGAGACGGTCCAGTCCCCTTGTGCCTCTTCAGGAAATACCTGGGACTCTCGGGGACTCTTCCCATTGTGGGTGTCGGCAAAAACCGAGTCCTGCTCGGGAGAAGGAGCTGCAGCCTGCGGCTCCTCCCCACCTTCCTGGGAGCAGCTTCCGGAGCTGCTGCCTCGCTGCCCCACTTCCCCGATCTGCAGCAGCAAAGTGGTTACTGTGGCGATGGCTTGACACAAATCATTTTCTTCTGGATCTTCATGGAACATACTATACAGTGTTTTACAGAACTGGATAAATTCTCTCTGGAATTGAGAAAAAAGAAGTCTGCATGTGGCAGCATAACAAGAATAGAAGCATATCGTGGGCTTTTTTCAAACTTAATACCTAGTTCTTTGAAAAAAACCACATAGTACTTTTTGAAGCAGAAAATAAGAGGTATTCTCTGCCCTTCCACTCTGAAGACACACCATTAATAGTCCAGGGGGTTTCAGCACACATGTAAGACGTGTGCTGTCTATACAGAAGTGTTAGACCCTTTAACCCAGCAAGACTACTAATGTATTCAAAGGCTGTGCACAGAGATTTGTTTATAAGGATGTTTAGGCTAGGGCTTATTACAGCAAAAGGTGGGAAACAGCCTAAATGTTAAGATTGAATGAGATTATGAGCTGGTAATCTGGTGGGAATGCCAAGCAGCCTTTAAATGAAGTGGAACAGTGATGCCTGACGTTGTGTCAAGCTACACTCATACTCGTGCCCAAACTGAGAGTCTTTACGTCGTGTGATAGAGGTGCCTCAGGTGGAGCTTAGCTGCACAATTACCCCAGGAATAGGAGAAAGGTTGAGCTGCTAATTTAGTATTTAGTGACTTGGGAGAAACATCCACGATTGTTAGCTGAGGTATGACGGACAAACAACACTGAGATTTAACTGACTTTATATCCAAAGAGTAGAATATTTGAAAGCAACTCAACAGAGTTGAGCAACACTTTTGTTTTGTGAAAACAAAACAAAAAAAACCTGCTAAAGGGATTTAAGTCCTATAATAAAGGGACATTTTCAACTTGAAGCCTTATCAGGACAGTATAATATGTAGTCAGTGATTTTCAAGAAACTGGAAAGAGTACACTATTACATGAAGAATGCTGTATACACGATCCCCCAAATAGCTTCCATCGCTCTAGGGAATAAATCTGCATCACAGCCTGGGTAAATGAATTTGATATAAAAACTTCAGGGACTTTCCTGGTGGTCCAGTGCAGGAGGTCCTTGAAGAGACTCCACGCTCCCAATGCAGGGGGCCCAGGTTCGATCCCTGATCAGGGAACTAGATCCCACGTGCCACAACGAAGATCCCGCGTGGAGCCAAATTTTTTTTTTTTAAACTCTTCAAAGAATGAAATGTGTAGCAGCCTTCTGAAGAGCTCTGAATATTTGGACAGCTGAATGGATCACAATTTAAATATTTCCCATTTAAACATCACAATGTTCAGCTCCCAGAAGTTATAAGATCTTTGATTATAGCTTTGGAGGTAATGGGGGAGGGGGGTGCAGCTGAATTTAAAAGCCTACCTCTGAACCAGTCACTTGGCAAAATGGTGAATTCTCTGCACAGAATACAGTCCATACCTGGCTCATTTTGGGCAACTCCTTCTCAGTTTTGTCTTTCTCTTTGGCTAAATCTTTAATCATCTGCTTCAGCTGTTTCTGATAATCAACTGTATCACCTTGAGACAAAGGAAACACAATATATACTTTAAGTAAATTCCATGAAAGCAAATGGAAAATAGGTAGAAAGGAATGGTGAGGGGGATGAGGAATTCCACTAAGCAAATTCCGTATACAAACTGAAAAGCAGAGATCAGAAGTCTGTTTTACAAAAAGTGGCCACAAATAGATGATGGTAGCCGAGTGACCTCTTGCTACAAGAGGAGCCCTGAAAGATGAAGAGTAAAGTGGTCGTGGCGTTGAAGGCAGTTTGGAAGGTTTCTGGCCTCTGAAAGCAGTGGTCTCAGTGTTAACTCCCAGGCGGGAGGGAATAGATTAGTCTGCTTCTAAGAAGAGCCCTGAAATCCATTGCCGTTAATGATTGCAGTGGTGTGCCTGACGGAAGATAATGAAAAGAGGTATGTACCATTGGACTTGCCAAAAACCAGGGGTCTTGATGTCGACAACAGAGGATTCTTCAATGGTGACTGGCTGTCTCGGTCATTTTCAGTGAGCGCTTTTTAAAAAAAAAATAAAATTTTTAAAAAATTAAATTGAAGAAATTACTGTGTCTTAACCAAAACTGACAGAGTAATTTAGCTTTTAAGGTAAGAAAACTAAAGGTGAAGCTAGGAGCCCCCAGCCTGATGGCTGCAGGGTCTTCCCAGGGTCTATGAACCCTGTGTACTTCAAGAAAACATCACACACCAGTAATGCCTTTTCCCAGATACCTGTAGATGTAATGATATACAGATTCACAGGACATTGCTGATACTGACCTAGAAAAGTGTATGTGTGGTAAAATCCCATTTTGTCAAACTAAAATATAAGTATGTATAATACATGCACACATACGGAATTCTAGAAATAAATACACTTAGATTTCTGGATGGTGAATTAACAAGTAACTGCTTTAAACTGAGGGTATTTTTTTTTCAGTAATTAGTACATACTGCTATACTTAAATAACTTCTAACAAAAATTGAAAAAAGCTTAACTGAAAGCAGCATGTTACCATTATGAGTGTTCTTGAAATATACAAAAATACAATTACATCAGAACCCTCACACACTGCTGGTGGGAGTATAAAATGGCATAGCCATTTTGGAAAACAGTCTGGCAGATCCTCAAAAATTTAAATCATAAAGTTGCCATTTTTACCCAGAAATTCCACTCCTAGGTATATATCAAAGGGAAATGAAAACATACATCCACTCAGAACCTGTACACAAATGTTCACAGCAGTTCCAAAGAGCCAAAGAAGTGAAAACAAACCCAAATGTTCAACTGATGAATGAATAAATTGGGGGATGCCCACTGGAGTATCACTTCAGCTGTAATAAAAGGAGTAAGGGGCTTCCTTGGTGGCACAGTTGTTAAGAATCCACCTGCTAGGGGCTTCCCTGGTGGCGCAGTGGTTGGGAGTCTGCCTGCTAGTGCAGGGGACACGGGTTCGGGCCCTGGTCTGGGAGGATCCCACATGCTGCGGAGCGACTAGGCCCGTGAGCCACAACTACTGAGCCTGCGCGTCTGGAGCCTGTGCTCCGCAACAAGAGAGGCCACGACAGTGAGAGGCCCGCGCACTGCGATGAAGAGTGGCCCCCGCTTGCCACAACTAGAGAAAGCCCTTGCACAGAAATGAAGACCCAACACAGCCAAAAATAAATAAATAAATAAATTAAAAAGAATCCACCTGCTAATGCAGGGGACACGGGTTCGAGCCCTGGTCCGGGAAGATCCCACATGCCGCAGAGCAACTAAGCCCGTGCGCCACAACTACTGAGCCTGCGCTCTAGAGCCTGTGAGCCACAACTACTGAAGCCCACGCACCTATATATAGCCTGTGCTCCGCAACAAGAGAAGCCACCGCAATGAGAAGCCGGCACACCGCAATGAAGAGCAGCCCCTGCTCGCCACAACCAGAGAAAGGCCACCCGCAGCAACAAAGACCCAATACGGCAAAAAATAAAATTTTAAAAAATAAATAAAAGGAGTAAGCACCGACATGACACACCACGGGCGAGCCCTGAAGACATACTAAGAGAAAGCAGTGAGACACAAAAGGGCACATACGGCATGACTTCATACGGTATGAAAAGTCCAGAATAGGCATATCTACAGACAGAAAGCAGGGGCGGGAAATGTGTGGATTGGGGACAACAGCTAAAGGGCACAGGCTTGCTTTTTGGTGTGGTGAAAATGTTCTAAAATTGTGATGGTGGTTGCATAACTGGATATACTAAAAACCATTAGACTACATTTTGAGTGAAATGTATGGTATGTGAATTATAGATCAGTAAAGCTGTTACCAAAATCATAAAAGGGATTGCAGATGAAGGATCCTCATTTTTAAAAGGTTGAAATTTAGCCATTCACTGAGAATAAATCAAAGGCAAAATTCTGTTGTGATCCAACAAATATCCACAAGATGGCACCAAAGCCTTGATTAATCTACCCTCCTTCCTACTTGGGAAGTAGGTTCCTGGGGTTTGGAAGGTGGAAGGCTTTTGGGGGTTGGTTGTTTTTTCTGTTGGTCCTTTTTTTTTTTTTTTATAACAAAGTTATTGAGTCGTTTTTTTCCAACTTTACCCAAAACAAATTCTATGCAGTGGCACATGTGAGAATCCAAACTGAATAGGAGGAAAATTACAAACCGTGGATGGTACTTGGGGCAGTCACGATAGAAATGGCTT
Source organism: Balaenoptera ricei (assembly GCF_028023285.1). Taxonomy (NCBI): domain Eukaryota; kingdom Metazoa; phylum Chordata; class Mammalia; order Artiodactyla; family Balaenopteridae; genus Balaenoptera; species Balaenoptera ricei. The sequence goes on along the minus strand of NC_082651.1, from coordinate 7,130,202 downwards.
CCCAAGTAATAGCCGCTGGGATGTCTAGCGGATACTGGGTCCCTATCCTCAAAGAGCTCAGTGTATCAAACAAAAACGTGTACACAAGTCACTCTAAGAAGATGCTCTAACAGAAGAACCAATACACACAAATATCATGGGCGCACAGAGAGGAACGATTAATTCAAGGGATGGGTGAGTGTCCAGAAAGGAGGCAGGTCAAGTGTCAACAGTGACAAGGAGCCAGAAAGGCGAGCTAAGCTCTCTCCAGTCCCTGCACACAGAAAGCACCAGCATCTGGACTGGACACGGGACAGTGGAGGAGTCTTGGCGCTCACTGGAAAACACTCATGCTGCTATCTATTCCTATCAGAAATGTAAGATACAGTAACCACTGAGTTTATACCACCTTTAAATGTACTTTCAACCTTTTAAAATGAGATATTTGAGCTTTTATAAATGTAACATTTTTACATTCCAATATATGTGTAATTCATAATTCAAGACTATAAATGGATTAAGAGACAGTTCTATTAAAGCTTTCACCGTGTCTCACTTCAAATTCTGCACATGTTAAAACCGGATGAAGGATTTGTATTTGGTTATCTGAAGCTCCCGATCTCACATGTCTGTGCACGTCTGGGTAAGTACATCGCTTCAACAGACACGAGCAGGACACCCTCCTTGCGGCTTCACGCACTTTCATTAGTTGGTGCCCACACTCATTCCCTGTGACGCTGTCATCATCACTGCTACCTCGGCACTTTCTAAATGGGATGCTTGTGGAGGGAAAAAGCCAGTTCCACTGAAAGCTGCTTCTCTCTGGCAGAAGAGTACATAGACTGCTTTCAACACAAGTTGGCCTTCAGACACAGTTGACACCACAGGCATCAAAATAATACCATTTGCCAACATATTTCCTTCTGGGAAAAGCCATACACTGCCCCCCTTCTGCCCCTCCATGTTGGCTAGAAACAGCAATCAATTTCTAAGGGAACAGACTTGCATTTGGATTAATTAGGAATTCCAGTATAACCAAGTCATTGATAGGAAAATCAACCAAGTATCCAACTTGTGTCTCAGATATCTACTATAAGAAAATCACCTGAGCTGCAATAAGTCCTGGATGCTGGGACCATAAATCCCATTTTAGTGGCTTCTTGACAATTTGGACGATACTAGGGATCCTAAGCACCTAGCTTTTCTCTTTTAAAAAGCTCAGTGCAATCTTTTAATTTCACAAAATGTTTCTCAGGAGGTTTATATTCTACACTTTTCATATTTTGCAAAACCCGCAAGTGACATTTTCAACTCAGGATCCCAATACAAAGAACAGACTTTCATCTAGCCTAAGCTGTCTTTCACCAAATCGAATGTGCCTGGTATCATTTCTGATGTAGCTGACATCAGAACTGCCTAAGTTATTAGATGCAAACTATCATTTTTGGATCCTGTGATAAGTTGACCTTTGCTCGAATTTTATTAGATTCAGCATTTTAAGAACGTCACTTAAACGTGGATCCGGACCAGCAGGGACACCTTTTGGGGAGCTGCTCTGCAAGCCCAACAACGTATTTCCCGAATCGCAGAGTTCCCGGGAGGAGCAGAGCCGTGCCATCAGCTCCGCTCAGCGTGCTGTCTTTACAGGAGGCCTCCGGTGCCTCGTTCGTTTGTGTTCATTTACCAACTCTGGTATGTCATTCTTGGTAGCTTGTTTTGATGCTTCTTCCTAATGAATCTAATGTTCTTCCAGGAAGTGGCCTTCTGGATGTCCAATCAGTGTAATTAGCTGAGTGAAATGACCCATACTTACAGATTTAGCAATTTGCAGTGAAAACTCCCGATTCAGTAATCTTCTAGAATACTGTTCATCCCTCCGTCACCTAATTTGGTATCAGATCATCTGGAATATTTCTCTTCTATTTGCTAAACAGTGCTGTAGTCACCATGGAGCCAATAAACTGAGCTCTTCAAAAACTGTGAGGCCTTGGGCTTAGGGCTTCTTTGCTTCCCGAGATGCATCAGATACCTTTGCAAGTGATCTGACAAAGCCCTCTGCCTCCTGTTTGACCCTCGCAGAGTTCCGACGCGCTCTGCACAAGGCGGGTGTTTGAGGCCAGAGGCTGATGTGCTTTGTTTGGTTTTCCACCTCCCATCAGGCAAGTAAGACATCACTCTTCGGCGGGCGCACAAATTCAAACCTGTAATCCTCTGCATACTTCCTCATTAGTGAGTTACGCTTTTTTTCCCACTAGTGTTTGTTCCACCTTTAATCAAAATGTTACTCTTGAGGGTGGAAAGTAAATATTTGTTAAAATTAAATCTATTTAAATGAAAAGTGCCTAAATGTATTGTGGATCTTCATGGCCCTGTCAAATTGATGCATTTAAACAGAGGTTTTAGGTTGTCTGCATTCTTAAGACTTTTTTTTTTAACTGCATCAAAAATTCAAATATTAAATATAGGTAAGCAAGGGAATGTAAATTGGTATAGTCACTATGGAGGTTCCTTAACCTAAAACTAGAGTTACCATATGATCCAGCAATCCTACCCTTGGCATATATGTCTGGAAAAGACAAAAATTATAATTCGAAAAGATACATGCAACCCCAGTGTTCACTGCAGCACTATTCACAATAGCCAAGAAGACATGGAAGCAACCTAAATGCCCATCAACAGATGAACGGATAAAGAAGATGTGTGTATGTGTGTGTGTGTGTGTACACACACACACACACTGGAACATTAGCCATAAAGAAGAATGAAATACCATTTGCAGCAACATGGACGGACCTAGAGATTATCATACTAAGTGAAGTAAGTCAGAGAAAGACAAATAAGATATCACTTATATGTGGAATCTCAAAAAATACAAATGAACTTATTTATAAAACAGAAACAGACTCACAGACATAGAAAACAAACTTACAGTTCCAAAAGGGAAAGGAGGGGGAGGGATGAATTGAGATTTTGGGATTAACAGATACACACCACTACAGTATATATAAAGTAGATAAACAACGATTTACTGTAGAGCACAGGGAACTATATTCAATATCTTGTAATAACCTATAACGGAAAAGAATCTGAAAAACTGTGTGTGTGTGTGTGTGTATACAAATTAAGTGAAAAACAAAACTCAATAAAAGGCAAGGAACTTTAGATGCTCAACCGTCTGTACTAAAGTAACGAGTCCATGAGAAAGCAGCGGAGGAGCTGTGTGTGGCTGCCGGAGGGTGTTCCCATAAGCATCCCGTGCACAACAGATGCCAACTCCGTAACGGCTGAGCTCAGGAAGTGTACTCAGGAAGCCCACAAGTAACGTCCACACGCATTTTCAACTTCTGTATAGATGTGAGTCTTAAAAGCCACCAGGATCTCGAGGACCTGGACACCTCACAGCTCACCACCTCCCCAGGGCCCCATGTTAGAAAGTTCTATCAGAGAAACCATCCACCACCAGAACCATGGCACTGGGGCCCAGAGACCCTCTGGGATTCCTAATCTACCTCTGTCAGTTTCAGAGATCCAAGGAATACCTTAAGGGAAATGCCAAGCCTAATCTCACAGGTTTCAAAACTGCTTTCTTTGTGTCTGGTTACCACTGCTTAAATTTGGAGGAAGGACGGTCTTACACGCTGGACAAATGACACGTTCCTTCAAAACCTGTAGCTGGGGCTGCCGAGGAGCCAGAAACCGTGTCACGTCAGCACAAAACCAGGTCACAGAGCTTGAACCTACTCAGATGGGGGGGCAGGGGGCAATCCAAGATGGCAGCATAGGAAGTTCCTGGACCCACCTCCTCCTATGGACTCACCAAAACTACAGCCACATCTAGAACGATCACTGCTAAAAAAGGACAGCACTAGCTGAGCCGCTCCTCCACAACAAGAGGTAAAAGGGCCACACGGAGATGGGTGGGAGAGGCAGACACAGAGCCTCACCAAAACCCCCACCCCCGGCCAGGCGACCCTCAGCAGGGAGGAGTCTCAAAGGCCCAGAGCTATTCCCCGAGGAGCGAGAGGTTTGAGCCTCGCATCAGGCACCCCAGCCCCTGGGGCCAGCACCAGAGAAACGAGGCCCCCAAACTGTCTGGCTTTGGAAACCAAGGGGGGTTTATGTCCCAGGGACCTGGGGAGTCTAGGGATCTGAGATACTCCTAGTGAGGGTCTCACTGGTCCTAGGACCCAGCGCAGAGGCAGCAGTTAAAGAAGTGCCTGGACTGCACGTGAAGGAGACCCATTTGCTAATCTTAAAGCTTCTGCTGGAGGGGCAGAGACAGGTGGAACTTTCTTCGGGAATGAAGCACCATTTTTCCCTTTGTTCACTCTACCTATACCTTGCTAGTGGAGGTGGGCGCACATCTCACTGAAGTCACAGGAGTGCCCCGCCCCAGGGCTCTTCACCTGCATCACTAAAGCTGCAGGTGTGCCCCATACTCAACCCTCTCTCCTGCAGCCTCGCAAAAGCCAGCAGATGAACGTGGTCTATCCCTTAATCCCCTGGCCCCGGTGGCCAGGTAGGGCATGAGTTCCGGGGCCCCACAGGACTGTAACAGTCGGAAAGACAGTTCTGGGCAGGTACCAGCCCCAGGGCACTGCACAGGCAACAGACTGAAACACACCCCCAGCCCACCTGCAAAACAGGGCCCATTTACTTGTCCTAGAGCTTCAACCTGAGGGACGGGCTTAGATTTGCCACACACCTAGAGGCTACAGAGGCGCACTCAGAATGTGGGCAGGGAGGCATAACCCTTGCACCCTCTCTTAGCCTCACCACAGCTCACTGGTACCTCCCGAGGGGCTTATACACTCATCTGAAGTCATGATTTTTGTAACTGTTGCCTGGGGAGCACCTCCAGATCTCCTGGTCTGGAGGTCAGCACGGTTTACAATTACAGTCCCATGGGACTCTCCCACAGCCCAGAGATTTCCAAATACAATGAACCCAAAGAGACACACACCAAGACACACCATAACTAAAATGATAAAAGTTACAGATAAAGAGAGAATCTTAAAAGAAGCAAGAAAAAAACAACTTGTTATGCACAATGGAACCCCCATAAGACTATGAGCTGATTTTTCAGCAGAAACTGCAGGCCAGAAGGGAGCGGCACAATATATTCAAAGTGCTAAAAGGAAAAAAATTCCAACCAAGAATACTCTACCCAGCAAGGTTATTATTCAGAATTGAAGGAGATTGGGCTTCCCTGATGGCACAGTGGTTGAGAATCCACCTGCCAATGGAGGGGACATGGGTTTGAGCCCTGGTCTGGGAAGATCCCACATGCCGCGGAGCAACTAAGTCCATGCGCCACAACTACTGAGCCTGTGCTGTAGAGCCCGCGAGCCGCAACTACTGAGCCTGCGTGCTGCAACTACTGAAGCCCGCACACCTAGAGCCTGTGCTCCGCAACAAGAGAAGCCACCACAATGAGAAGCCCGTGCACCACAATGAAGAAAAGCCCCCGCTCACCACAACTAGAGAAAGCCCACGCGCAGCAACGAAGACCCAACGCAGCCAAAATTAAATAAAATGAATAAATTTATTAAAAAAAAAAAAGAATTGAAGGAGAGGGGGCTTCCCTGGTGGTGCAGTGGTTAAGAATCCACCTGCCAATGCAGGGGACATGGGTTCGAGCCCTGGTCTGGGAAGATCCCACATGCCATGGAGCAACTAAGCCTGTGTGTTGCAACTACTACGCCTGCACTCTAGAGCCCACAAGCCACAACTACTGAAGCCTGCGTGCCTAGAGCCCATGCTCCACGACATGCTAAGCCACCACAATGAGAAGCCCGCGCACCGCAACGAAGAGTAGCCCCCACTCGCCGCAAGTAGAGAAAGCCCACGTGCAGCAACGAAGACCCAATGCAGCCAAAAAATAAAATAAATTAAAAATAAATACAAAGGAAAGAAAATTTGAATAGTCCTATGTCAACTAAAATGAATTTAAGAAAAAAAGAACTGAAGGAGAGATAAAGAGTTTTCAAACAAGCAAAAGGTAAAGGCATTTATCACCACTGAACCAGCCTTACAAGAATGTTAAATGGACTTCTTTAAGAGAAAAAGAAAAACCCCTAACTAGCAACAAGAAAACATATGAAAGTCAAAATCTCACTGATAAAGGCAATATAAAGGTAGTATAAAGGTTAAAAGACAAAAGCATTGGGTTGGCCAAAAAGTTCGTTTGGATTTTTCTGCAACATCTTTCAGAAAAACCTGAACGAACTTTTTGGCCAACCCAATAGTACAATTAACTAAACCATAATTGGTTAAGGGATATACAAAATAGAAATATGTAAAATATCACATCAAAAAAAAATGGAGGACGAGGGAATAAAAATACAGAGTTTTTAGAATACACTTAAACTTAAGTTGCTATCAACTTAAAATAGACTGTTATATATATAGGCTGTCATATAGTGAACCTTGTGATAACCACATAGCAAAAACCTACACAAAAGATAATGAGAAAGGAATCTAAATGTAACACTGAAGAATGTCATCAAACCACAAGGGAAGCAAAAAAGAGAAAAAGAACAGAGAGGAGCTACAAAATACAATTAACAAAATGGCAGTAAGTGTATACCTCTCAATAATTACTTTAAGTGTAAATAGACTAAATTCTCCAATCAAAAGACAGAGTGGCAGAATAGATGAAAAACCAAGACTCATCTATATGCTGCCTACAAGAGACTCACTTCAGATGGAAGGACACAAACTGAAAGTGAAGGCATGGAAAAGACAGTCCCTGCAAAAGAAAACAAAAAGAAATCTGGGGTGGCTATACTTTTATTGGGCAAAATAGACTTTAAAACAAAAACTGTAATAAAAGACAAAGAAGAGCATTACATAATGTTAAAAGGATCAATCCAACAAGAAGATATAACATTTGTAAATATTTATACACCCAAGAGAGGCACACCTAAATAAATAAAGCAAGTATTAACTGACCTAAAGGGAGAAATTGACAGCAATACAGTACTAGTAGGGGACTTTAAGACCCCACTTAAATTAACGGATAGAACATCCAGACAGAAAATCAATAATGAAGCATCAGCCTTAAACCACATATATATACAAAACATTTCATCCAAAAGTAGCAGAATACATATTCTCAAGTGCACAAGGAACATTCTCCAAGATAAATCACGTTAGGCCACAAAACAAGTCTCAATAAATTTAAGAAGACTGAAATCATATCAAGCATCTTTTCCAAACACAATGGTATGAAACTATAAATCAATTACTAGAAAACTGGAAAAATCACAAATTATGTGAAGATTAAACAACATGCTACTGAACAACCAATGGGTCAACAAAGAAATCAAAGAGAAAATCAAAAAATACCTTAAGACAAATGAAAATAGAAATTCCAAACTCTATAGGATGCATCAAAAGCAGTTCTAAGAGGGAAATTAATAACGATAAATGAAATAGAGACTAAAAAGACAATAGAAAAGGTCAATGAAACTAAGAACTGGTTCTTTGAAAAGATAAACAAAATGGACAAACCTTTAGCTAGTCTCACCAAGGAAAAGAGAGCTCAAATAAAGTCAGAAATGAGAGAAGTTACAATGTACAACAGACAAAAGATCATAGGAAACTCATATGAACAATTATACACCAACAAAACGAACAACATAGAGGAAAAAGAGAAATACCTAGAAACACACAGTCTTCCAAGGCTAAATCATGAAGAAACAGAAAATCTCAATAGACCAATTACTAGTAAGGATATTGACTCAGTAATTAAAAACATCCCAACAAACAAAACCCCAGGACCAGATGGCTTCACTAGTGAATCCTACCAAACAGTCAAAGATTTAATACCTAAACTTCTCAGACTCAAAAAACAGAAGAGGAGGGAATGCTTCCAAACTCATTTTACAAGGCCCAAATTACCCTCATACCAAAACCAAACAAGGATACAATAAAACAAAGAAAATTATAGGTCCATATCACTGATAAAAGTAGATGCTAATACTTTGAGGGTTTTTAAAAATTTAATTCAACAATACATTAAAAGGAGTATACACCATGACCAAGTGGGATTTATTACAGGGATGTAAGGATGGTTCAACATCCACAAATCAACATGATGCACCACATTAACAAAATGAAGGATAAAAAACAAACAACTGTCTCAATAGATGCAGAAAAAGCATTTGACAAAATTCAACATCCACTTATGATTAAAAACTCTCATCAAAGTGGTTATTTAGGGACCGTACCTCAACGTAATAAAGGCCATATGACAAACTCACAGCTAACATTATACTCAATGGTGACAAGCTAAAAGCTTTTCCTCTAAGACCAGGAACAAGACAAGGATGCCTACTCTTGCCAGTTTTATTCAACACAGTATTGGAAGTGTTAGCCCGAACAATTAGGCAAGAAAAAGAAATAAAAGAGAAGGAAGAAGTAAAACTGTCAGATACCATATGTAGCAAACCTTAAAGGCTCCACCAAAAACTCTTGGAATAAATGAATTCAGTAAAGTTGCACACACACATACATACACACAATGGAATACTACTCAGCCATAAAAAAGAAGGAAATCTTGTCATTTGCAACAATATAGATGGACCTTGAGGGCATTATGCTTAGCAAAATAAGTCAGAGAATAACAAATACTGTATGATTTCAGTCATATATGCAATCTAAAAAATGAAACAAATGAACAAATAAAACAACACCCATTGACTGTTGGTTACCAGAGGGGAAAGGGGTTGGAGGGTGGGCAAAATGGGTGAAGGGGGTCAATTTTATGGGAACAAATGGTAACTAGATTCACTGTGGTGATCACTTTGTAGTGTATACAAAGATTGAACTATCATGTTTTATACCTGAAACTAGTATAATGTTATATACCAATTTTACCTCAATTTTTCAAAAAACGGCAAGCTAAAATAACCATCTGTTAAGGCAACCAGGGTTTGTCTTCCCCCACATTCCACAGGCCCGTGGTTCTCCAAGTGTGGTCCTCAGACCTAGCGGATTAGAAACTGGGGTGGGCCAGGTATCCTGTATTATTACAAGCCGTCCAGATGATTCTGATGCACACTCGAGTTTGGGAACCCCTGCCATAGGCCATACAATATGGTACTCAAAATCTGTCATCAGCCACCCCAAACTAGAAACATCTGTTGCCTCAAGTCTAAATAAATTTAAAAAGAGAAGAACCTCAAGGTCATGCACAAAGCTGATTTACGTCAAGGCAGAACAGAGCCTAACTTTTCTACTTGGAATTTCTTACCTGGAGGGATATGAAGCCTATATAACAGTTTAATTTTCTCATTCATTTCTCCATTATACATAATGTCTGCAAAATTAAAAAAGAGAGAGAGAGACTGAGTACATGCATATGGTTAAAGTACATGTGTCAGGACACAAAGTCACTGTAGAGAGAACGTAGTAAGGTCAGTGTCTGTTGACCTGGCACTTCATGTACCGCTACCCAGACAGCATGTGTCTGAAAGGAAAATGTGAAGGGTGGTGACTGCTGACTGCTGAGCAGCAAGAGAACCTCAGGAGTTCGGTCTGGCCTCCTACCTTCTGAGAGATTTTCACTTTAGCTGCAAGAGTGAGGAATGTGCAGGGGGAGGGATAAATCAGGAGGCTAGGATTAACATACACACACTACTATGCATAAAATAGACAACCAACAAGGACCTACTGTATAGCACAGGGAACTATACTCAGTAGTGTGTAATAACCTATAAGGGAAAAGAATCTGAAAAAGAATATATATATACACACACACACACACACACACACACATATATGTATGTAGAACTGAATCTCTGTGCTGTACACCTGAAACTTACACGATATTATAAATCAACTATACTTCAATTTTAAATTTATTTTTTTTAAAAAATGTGTCTCAGGACACATTCCTAACCAGACACCACCACACCCTGGGTGCCCAGGAGAACAAGGTCAACAACCATGTGTGTTGAGAGCCTGGGCTCCCCTCCCCACCACCCCTTAGGAAACATAAAGTGGTCATGAGAGGAGCCTGCAGAGGGACTTTTAAAATCCCCAAATCACGTCAGGCGAGTCCCAAACCCATTTCACTGAGTGGATGTGCCTGCTTGACAATCTACTTGTCTCGTGTTCACAGACTCACATCCCAAATGAACTCACTGCAGGAAAGACCCACGGAGTCATACCGAGACAGCTCACGAATGCTTTGAATTCGATCAGATGGTCCATGTTTTCATCCAGGAGCCTGAAAGTCCTTTCAGCGAGGATTTCTGTGTGGGCCCCGCAGGTCCACGGCGACACGAGCTGAAACAGGCGCGCAAACTGGCGGGCGTCTATGCGGTACTGCTCCGCGTAGGGCCTGCTGGGGTCATGGCGCAGGGCCACAGGCCTGGGCTGCTCCCAGTAGCAGTTCATCATGTGTTCTCTCTAACGGGGGAGCGAGAGGGGTCTGTGAGGGGCGGCGGCCCCCGTGGGAGGCCGCACACGTAAAGGCCAAAGCCCACACAGCCTTCTCTCCCGACTTGCTCTGCCTCGTAAAATTACTAAGTACTGAATAAGCAACATTATAAAACAAACAAAAGAAGAAATTAACTGACAATCTCACCACTCCAACCAGACATGTAGTTACAGGTAACCCTGTAGTAACAAGCAAAAACTTTTTCTTTTTTATGAAGGTTTCTTTTTTCATTGTGGCAAAATATACCTAACAAAATTTACTATTTTAACAAATTTTAAATGTACAGTTCAGCTGCCATAGTTTTGTTTTTTTTTTAATTTTGGCCACACTGCACAGCTTATGGGATCTTAGCTCCCTGACCAGGGTTTGAACCTGGACCCACAGCAGTGAGAATGCAGAGTCCTAACCACTGGACTGCCAGGGAACTCCCCTGCCATAGTTTTAATTACTGAAGTCATACAATTTTTATTCTGATATTTTGTCTTAAATCATATTATTTGAAAGTCAGAAAGTACTAGACAAATCTATAGGATACAGAAGAAACTATTTACCCTGGTAACCTGTGAGGATGGAAAACGGGGGCAGGGACCCAGATGGAGAAGCAAGCCTTTTTACCGTGTGCTTTTTTATGTGTTCTGAATTTTGAACCACATGAATATATTAACAATTCAACAAATTAAAAGTAAAAAAAGCAAAGGCAATTTGAAGTCTTGGGAATAGACTGAAAACTAAAGCAATCAAAACTGGCCCTGTCGCCTAGGACCAGGTTAGCCTCTTTAGAATGTTTCTTTTACACCTGTACTAACTCACCTCTTGGGACATCTCAACTCACTTGAAATAGTTCCCAATGACTGCAGGGTTCTTCACGATTTCAATGCCCTCTGCCCATAAGGATGGCACAGAAACAAGTACAGATGCTATAATATCCAAGTGCCTGTCCTTGGATGGAAACCAAAATGCCATTTATAATTTTACTGCATATTATTTGGAGCCGTGTTCCTTAAATAGCCTTTGCAGAATCATGAAAAGTACCATAAGAACGTTCAAGTGTGAAACAAAGGTCTGATAAATTCCCATTCCTCAAACCCAAGACACACTGTGAATTTGCGTGTATATTTGCCATTCTGTGATGCTAGAGGCCCTCAGAATCCTACCCAGAAGAAAACAGTTATAAAGGCCAAGGACTAGTACAACCAGTTTACACAGAATCCTACAGAAAAACAAGTCAGTATAAAAACAGGCAAAGGATATGAAGAGGTGATACAAGAAAGTATATGATTAGCCAATAAACTTATGAAAGGGTACTCAACCTCACTAATAAGTAAACAAATGTAAGTTAAAATGAAATGCAATTTTCTACACAACTAGTAAAATTTTAAAAGATCCATAATGTTAAATGCTGGGTGAGTGTGGAACATAGGAAATGAGCACTCTTAGACATCATCAGTAGAACTGAAATTTGAAAAATCTAAAACACTTTGGCAAAAATTTGGTTTGTGCATCCCTAAGGAACCCATCCTACAGAAACGGCAGCCCAGGTGTCCCGAGAAAGGCACAAGGATGCTTGGTACAGCACTGTTTATAAAGCAGAAAAAATTGGCAACGAGATAAATGTCCCTCAGCAGGTGAATGGTTAATAAAGTATGGTTAAGCCCTACAATCAAATTCTGCAGCCATTAAAAAAGAATGAGAAAAGATCTGTAGATACTGAATCTACAAAAATGTCCATGATAAAGATTGCAGGCCACTGCGTGTAGCACAATCTCACTTTTATGTGGAAAAAAAAGAGTAAGAGTACGTTGCCTTTGTGTGTGTCTGCAGAGAGATATAGTATAAGGAGAAAGAAATCAGGAAAGATATTCACCATACTGTTAACAGTAATTACTGTACAAGGTGGGATTGTAGGTGCTGACAGGATAAGACCCTTTAAATTTTGCTTAAAATGGTTATTTTTCTTCTTTTAATGGTGAGAGTAGGTATAATCTTGTATATTTTTGTTTTGTGTTTTTAAATTAAATTTTGAAAATAAAAGTCTTAACCAGAACATGGAAGCAAGCAAAATAATATTAAAGAAACCAAACACTGTCTAGGGCCTGATAATCCAGCAACAGTGAATAAATTTAGCTGATCATTAACGAGAGCAGGTTTATGGAATACATAAGGCACTGTTTCAGGTCCTGAGTATTTCCAAAAGTAGCCTATGACATCAAGTGTGTATTATATTGTTCCCATCTTACTTGAAGAGAGAAGACTAATGAAGCTGTTTTCAATTTCAGAGGATAAGGGACAGACATCGCAAATCTGAATTTACGTAATTTAAAACATTGCTTTATAACCTGGATGGACGTCGAGGGCATTACGGTAAGTGAAATAAGTCAGAGAAAGACAAATACTATATGATCTCATATGTGGAATCTAAAAACAACAACAACAACAACAACAACATGGGCTTCCCTGGTGGCACAGTGGTTAAGAATCTGCCTGCCAATGCAGGGGACTCGGGTTCGAGCCCTGGTCCGGGAAGATCCCACATGCTGCAGAGTACCTAAGCCCGTGCGCCACAGCTACTGAGCCTGCGCTCTAGAGCCCATGTGCCACAACTACTGAGCCTGCATGCCACAACTACTGAAGCCCACGCACCTAGAGCCCGTGCTCCACAACAGGAGAAGCCACCGCAATGAGAAGCCTGCGCACCGCAACGAAGAGTAGCTCCCATTTGCTGCAACTAGAGAAAGCCCGCGTGCAGCAACAAAGACCCAATGCAGCCAAAAATAAAATAAATTAAAACAAACAAACAAACCCAAAGTCATAGAAAAGGATCAGATTCGTGGTTACCAGAGTCTGGGGCTGGAAGTGGGGGCGGGTTATAGAACGGGATGAAGGGTGTCAAAAGGTACAAATCTAGGGCTTCCCTGGTGGCACAGTGGTTGAGAGTCTGCCTGCCAATGCAGGGGACACGGGTACGAGCCCTGGTCTGGGAAGATCCCACATGCCGCGGAGCAACTGGGCCCGTGAGCCACAATTACTGAGCCTGCGCGTCTGGAGCCTGTGCTCCGCAACAAGAGAGGCTGCGATAGTGAGAGGCCCGCGCACCGCGATGAAGAGGGGCTCCCGCTTGCCGCAACTAGAGAAAGCCCTCGCACAGAAACGAAGACCCAACACAGCCATAAATAAATTAATTAATTTTTTTTAAAAAAAGGTACAAATCTCCAGTTATAAGATAAATAAGTCCTGGGGATGTATGTACAACATGACAACTATAGTTATCACTGCTGTATGGTATATTTGAAAGTTGCTAGAAGAGTAGATCCTAAAAGTTCTCGTCACGAGAAAAACATCATTTTTGTTCTTTTTTTTTTTGTATCTATCAATATATGACACGATGGATGTTAACTTACTGCGGATCATTTCGCAATACATGTAAGTCATTATGCTGTACACCTTAAACTTAGTGCTGTAGGTCAATTATACCTCAATAAAACTGAAAGAAAAGAAAGAACTGCATTAAGGCATAAAAGAAAGATTGCTTTCCATTCAGAATAAAAATAGATTTCATTAAGTACACACTGTTCAGTTTTAATAGGAAAGAGTATGTAAAGAAGACAGAGCAGACTGTTTCCTGGTAACATAGAGAATGGTCACGGCTGTACGTTCCAGGCTTAGGGAAGGGTGCAGTGAAGTTAAGGGGTGGACTCCTTACTAAGACCCTATCACATATTTATACAACAACGTAAGGGCATCTCTATGTGGCCCTTTCCCTTGGGAGAACGAATTTCTGATTCAAAAGACAAGAGATGCGTGTAAAACCCAACTAGGGACCATTATACCTCACAGTACTTAAAGAAGCATTAAAATATAAGAGGTCAGACTATGAAAGCCAAGGAAATTCAGGGAAGGTCAGCAGCAAGGGGGGCAGAGGAGGACAGCCTGAGGGGGGTTCTGTGACGGTGAGGATGACTCTGGGCACATAGAGGAGGTCCCTCAGGTTGTATGACGGAATTAGACACCATGATGATGACGCTATTTTACAGGAATTTCTTTTGGAAGTGCATTTTGAAATTGGTCTTGTATTTACAGCTGAAGTTTATATTCATAGTTAGTTCTACACAAATGAAAGGCCTGCAGAGCTAAAAACAAATATGAAAATAAATTTCACCCACATTGTTCACAGAAAAGATAGAAATAGGACACAGGAAATAGCTGTCTGTCTTCTTTAAATACTCCTTGTATGAAAGGTTAATGATATAGTTAGTACTTAATGAAATTTATTTTTATGATGAATTTAAGGCAATCTCTTAAGTCATATAAATTCAGATGTGAGACGTGTCTTCTTCTCTCAAATTGAGAAGTCAGCCCTAAATAAATGAAAGACTTTTTATGCTGAACAACACATTTCTTTACCTGCTTTTGTGTTCCTAGTATTCCCTGTTTTCCCTCCTTGAAAGTCAGAGAGGTGGCGGTGTGGGACACTAAGTCACCTTTGGCTTCGTATTTTCTCTTCATGCAACAGAGGAAACTATAAAACTTGAAACCCGGTGATGTTTCCAGGAGACGTAGCCTGAGGACTCCTCATCACGCATCCTGCGGACCAGGCGTGAGGAGTGCCAGGAACCTGCTAAGCCAGCCACCCATGTCAGTGACCACAGGGAGATGTGACACGACAGCCACATGGAGGGTCAGACAACCTCTGCGGCTCTGCTCAGGAAACCTGAGTGCTGCTTAGGACTATTCTGAGCGTGCGGCAATTTGAGTGCAGCAGTGCTGGCGGCTCAAGAGTCACCACCAGGACAGCTCCGGTGGCCGACCCCTCAAGGCTGGCCTGCTTTCTGCGACTGTCCTCTCCCCCTTCACTGCCAGGCTGTCGGGAGTGGGTCCACTGTCTGCCTCTCTTCCCCGTTTTTATTGACTGTTTCGAGCAAGTAAAGTTCTAGGAAGGCACTTGAAAATGGTCTTTGCAGGGTGATTTAATTCAGCAAGGCTTCCACCTAAATATCCAAATAGTCGAAATACAGTTCAGTATGTTAAGTATTACCAACATGACAGGTTTTAAATGATTTAAAAATGAGTAAGACCATATGGCAACATGAAAAAGTGTTAATGACAGCATCAAGGGAAAACAGAACATAAACTAGCAGGCAGACCAGCCACAGAAACACAAGAATATGTACACACGTCATGTGGGTGAGGTTATGATTAAAAAGTATTTGAGGTGATACAGGGAATTATGTTCAATATCTTGTAAAAACCTATAATGAAAAAGAATATACATATGGGACTTCCCTGGTGGTCCAGTGGCTAAGACTCCACGCTCCCCATGCAGGGGCCCGGTTCGATCCCTGCTCAGGGAACTAGATCCCACGTGCATGCCGCAACTAAAGATCCCGCATGTGGCAACTAAAAAAAAAAAAGATCCCGCACACGGCAACAATAAAGATCCTGCGTGCCGCAAGTAAGACCAGCCACAGCCAAATAAATAAATAAATATTAAAAAAAAAAGAATATATATACGTATAACTGAATCACTGTGCTGTATACCAGAAACTAACACAACGTTGTGAATCAACTATACTTCAATTTTAAAAAATAATAATAGAAAAAAGTATACGAGGTGATAATTTCAATAAGGGTCACTGTTGCATCCACTATTTTTTTTTTGTATTTTTTAAAATAAATTTATTTATTTTTGGCTACATTGGGTCTTTGTTGCCGTGCGCGGGCTTTCTCTAGTCGTGGTGAGTGGGGGCTACTTCCCATTGTGGTGCGCAGGCTTCTCATTGCGGTGGCTTCTCTTGTTGCGGAGCACGGGCTCTAGGCGCACGGGCTTCAGTAGTTATGGCTCGCAGGCTCAGTATTTGTGGCTCATGGGCTCTAGAGTACAGGCTTAGTAGTTGTGGCGCACGGGCTTAGTTGCTCCACGGCATGTGGGATCTTCCCGGACCAGGGATCGAACCCGGGTCCCCTGCACTGGCAGGCGGATTCTTAACCACTCCACCACCAGGGAAGTCCCTGAATCCGCTACTGACTGGGGACTCGGCCTAGGGCAGTGAAGGACGTGTCACCAGCACTGAGGGCCTCTCAGCCGAGCGCACCAGCATCCGTGCTCGGGCCCAGCAGGAACGGCCAAGCCTGAGCTGGCCGTGGGGCCGCTCCAGCCTCGCTGCCACCCAACAGGCACATGCTGACCCCTCCAGCTTCTGCACCCTCCCGCAGGCAGGCGATGACATCAGCTGGGGCCTGGCTTGGGGCCTGTCACTCCCTCACCCTCCCAGATTTTCCTACCTTGAATAAATCGTAGAGTTCCTCTAGGTCTTCTGGAAGGACTGAGACTTCTGGGATAACGACTCGGAGCTTGAGGAAAGAACAAACCGTCACCGAGTGAACTCTCTGCCCGCCCCCGGGAGGATCAGAGGCCGAGAGGGCGCGTCCCGCTGGGGTGGACGCCAGGCGCCCAGCTCCTCCCGGGACAGAGTCTGTTCCCAGCACAGAGATCACTTTATGGCGACTCTCTCAGGGCTTTTCTGATTCACACATCCGTGACTCAGGACAAGCATTTAAGTCCTAATGGGAGTAAACACTAGCAAGGCTCGAGCTTGGGCAGGAAGTTCCCCCTGCATAACCATCAACACTGCAGGCCCTCGGTGCCAGGCATGTTCTATATCGTCCCTCATTTAAGCCCATACGGTGGGTAGTATTATCCTCATTTTACAATCGGGGAGACCGAGGCTCACAGGGGTTGGTTTGCTCACAATCTGTCTGACTCTCAAACTAAACCCACGCTGTTTCTCCACCAGCTCACCCCTGTCAAGTTGTTAATTCAATGCAAAAAAAAAGCTGGCTTTCTCCTGTTAGGAGACCAGCAGGGGACGCAGCCCAGGTCAGCACCTGGCCGCCAGGAGCCGTGGTTCTCAGGAGGCCTCTACTCACCACGTTCTGCTTTGTGGTGTCTTCGTGGCCCTGGAGGACCCTCATCCTGTGCTTGCAGCGCATGTGCTCAATCTGAGCCACAGACTGGTCTCCGAATTTCTGCGGGGAACGAAGGGATCACTCACTCACACAATCCCTTATGCGTCCATACAGGAAACAGAGGTAGCCTGGAAAACCTCCCTGGAAGCCCATCTCCCAAGAGAGCTGGGGCGGGGCAGGGATGGGGCGCCGGTACCTCGTAGGAGTCCCGGATCAGGTCGGCGATGTCGGTCACAGGACAGGGCTCCTGGCCATCCGAGAAAAAGGCATGGTGGCTGCCTAGCCGGGGTCCAGGGCTGTCCTCGCTCTTGATGTGATCCAGAAACCTGGGCACCCCACCCACCGGAAAAGCACAGGGTTACCCTCCCCTGGGCACCGTGCGACACCTGCCACCTTCCAGGGGCCCCCGGACACGTGGCAGCAACTGTCACACCAGCTCGTCTGCCTCCAAACGCTGGGAGGAGGGCCAGGCAGCAGCTGCTACACTCGTTTTAGAGAAAACGAGAGACGTGCGCGAAGCCAGACCTGTGGACCTGGGCGCCACGGGAAGGTTTCCAGGGGTCTGTGACTCTCCAGTGACATAAATACAAAATCCTGTGCATACTGCAATTTTAAGCTTCCACGGTGTTCGGAAAAGGAACTTCTCATTTGTCATCCAGCTTGCCCTCAGCTCCAAGGGGACCCAGGTGCCCGTCCTCAGCTTCGCGGGACTTTGCCGTCCCTGCAACACACCATCCCCTACGCACAGAACGTCCAAATCCTCCAGCCGGCGGCCTGAGGCCCACGTTTCCCCGTGTCCGCCTGCCCGCCCCCGTTCAAGGCCACTCTGAGTCCCTCTAGACTCAGGACGCTTGAACCTGCTCAGAGAAAGGCACCGGTACCCTCGCCCCTCCTGCCTCTCACTTGGTGGAGAGGAGCGAGGGAAGGCAGACTCCTCACCGCACACGGTGACGGGGCTGCCTGATGGCCTGGCCCCGGGGGCACGCGGGGTGACGAGTGGTAGAGCGGAAGCACTCGCACAGCGACAGCCCGGCCGCCTGGACCCGCCGCCTGGCTCCCGGAGTCCCGCTGCTGCCCCTCCACCCCAGCGGTCCCCACCTGCTGAGGACCATCAAGGCCTGGCTGTCGTCCTTGCTGCTGCACAGGTCTTCGGCGTTGGCCTCCAGCACGGCCAGCCCCAGCTGGAAGATGGCCTTGATGCCATCGTAGAAGAAGCAGTCGACCACGTTCACCGCGCTCTCCAGGGGCATGATGCTGAGGAACAGCGTCAGGAACCAGGAGAGGGAGATGGACGCCAGGGCCGAGAGGTCGTGCATGTGCTCCGCCAGCTCGGGGAGCTGCTCCTTGATGAGCTCCTCGAAGACCGACTGGTCCACCTGGGCCCCTGGGAAAGGAGGCCGCAGAGGTGTGGCTGGGGAGAGAGTCACTCCCTCCAAAGTCAGCCCCCAATTAAAACGACTCTGAGATACGCACAACGATGAAACGGGACTGGAGGCCAGAAAAGGACTCACACTTAGTTCACTGGTTTTTGATGTTTTGACCAAGGGAATTCTATGGGGAAAGGACAGTATTTTCAAAAAATAGTTGTGCACTGGGAATTCCCTGGCGGTCCAGTGGTTAGGACTCGGCGCTTTCACTGCTGTGGGCCCGGGTCCAATCCCTGGTCAGGGAACTCAGATCCTGCAAGCTGCACAGCATGGCCAAAAAAAAAAAAAAATAGTGCCGAATCAAGTGGATATCTGCATGGTGTGGGGAAGAAAAGAACCTTGCCTCCTACTTCACACCATACAGAAAAATATATTTGAAATGTGTCATGGACTTAAGTATAAAAGCTAATGCTAAAAAACGTCTAAAAGAAGATACAGGAAAAAGGCAAAATTTCTTAGGACACAAAAGCAGTAACCATAGAAAAAAATTATAAATTGGACTTCATCAAGATTAACGACTGGTGTTCTTCAAAAGAGGCCATTAATAAAATTAAAATGCAAACTTCAAACTTGGAGAAAATATTTGCGATACATATACCTGACAGAGGTTTCCTAACCACAATAAAGAACTGATGCAACTTAGTTATAAGAAATCAATAACCAAATCTTTTTCTAAAAAGAGGTAAAATTTGGACATTTCAAAAGTGACGATAAATAAATGGCCAGTAGGCACAGAAAAATAGGTTCAACATCATTAACAATTATCAGAGAAATGCAAATTAAAACCATCATGACATTCCACTTCTTACCCACTAGGATGGCTAAAATTAAAAAGACAATTCCAAGTGCTAACAGGGATGTGGAGCAACTGGAACTCTCACACATTGCTGGTGTGAGATAATATGAAGGCATTGGAGCAACTGGAACTCTCACACATTGCTGGTGTGAGATAATATGAAGGCATTTCATCCACTTTAGAAAACTGACAGTTTCTTATAAAGTTAAGGATAGATCTAACTATGACCCAGGAATTCTACTCCTGGGTAAAGACGAAGAAAACTGACAATATACATTCCAAAAAGACTCATACATGAATGTTCATTGCAACTCTACTTATTATAAGAAGAAACTAGAAACTCAAATGTCTATCAACAGGTGACTGGATGAACAAAT